>NC_092859.1:53835756-54082201 GCF_032062135.1 Pyxicephalus adspersus
TTTTACAATGTATCTTTTTACATTTGTTTGGAGGCTGTAGAAGCTCTACACAGTGCTGAAACAAACCCGAATTTTTCTCCCATTGACTTTAATGGTGTTCGAATTCGATGTTCGACCACCCAAATTTTTTTGCTATATTCGAGCGAATAGCTGCCGAATCGAATGGTGAGATATTCGACCAACACTACTAATAACCACAGAAGACCGTTTAGTAGAGTGAAATTTTTGTCCTACTGTAAAATGAAGACAGATATTTCGGTGTTTAATACCTGTTCCTATTTACCAAAAAACACCGTTTGGTACACTGAGATTTCTGTCCTACTGTAAAATAAATACAGATTTTTCAGTGTTCGTTACCTGTTCCTATTTACCACAGAAGACTGTTTGGTAGTAAAATTTCTGTCCTACTGTAAAATAAATACAGATATTTCAGTGTTTGATACCTGTTCCTATTTACCAAAGAAGACCGTTTGGTACAATTACATTTCTGTCCTACTGTAAAATTAATACAGATATTTTAGTGTTTCATACCTGTTCCTATTTTCAAAGAAGACCATTTGGTACAGTTAAATTTCTGTCCTACTGTAAAATAAATACAGATATTTCAGTGTTCGATACCTGTTCCTATTTACCAAAGAAGACCGTTTGGTACAGTAAAATTTCTGTCTTACTGTAAAATGAATACAGATATTTCAGTATTTGATACCTGTTTCTATTTACTAAAGAAGACCATTTGGTACCGTAACATTTCTGTCCCACTTTAAATTCAATACAGATATTTCAGTGTTTGATACTTGTTCCTTTTTACCAAAGAAACTGTTTGGTACAGGTGCATTTTTGCCAGAATAAGTAAAAGATGAGAGGTGGACCCAGGGGAAGGCGTGGCATTGGGCGACCTGCCACATCTGGCAGGGAGCTTACTCCCCAGGAGTCCACTACTGTAGGACAGCAGCAAACTGTTTGAAGCAGCAGCACAAGTTGTCAAACAGGTCTGAGATGTGTGGGGAGCACCAGTACGCTGGTAGATGTATTGAGAGGGTGGAATACAATAATACAGCCACGTCATGTGGAGAGTATTGTGGACTGGGTCTCAGGGGCCTCAAGTGCAGCAGGCTCTTCTTTTGCAGCAGCAGCAGGAACCAGCACAGCCGTGATAGGAGCAAACACAGGAATTAGCGTGGCTAATGTGCCTGTACCTCCTTATGACTCTCCCATCTTGTTTGACGAACAGCCTGGGGATCTGTCAGTGCGAAGTTCAGAGCAGGAGGCAGAAATGGAGACCCTTGGAGAGTATGGTCAGGACTTGCTGAGCAAGGGTTCTGGATCAGTGGCTACATTTGCAGAGGTTGGCTTAGATGAAAATGAGGATGATGATGACCGTGATGTCACCTGTGAACCACCGATGCGAGTAAGGGCTAGCAGCAGTTCCGAAACAGACATAGAGAAAAGGCAGAAGCAGCAGCAGCAACAGACTAGGGATGGAAGGGGCCGCCTATCTGCCCCATGTGAGTCCCAAAGAAGGGACAGAGGAGTGGGCACAAACAGAGGAACAGTCAGAGATGATGTGACTGTGAGGGAGGTGGAGCTGGAGAAGAAGCAGGCCACCCAGCAGAAGCAGAGGCAGGCAAAGAAAAAGAGCAGCAGAGTGGTTGCACGCACCTCTCCCGTGTGACCTTTTTTCACCCTGAAAGATGATGATGAGCGTAGCAATCTGCATCCTGTGCAACAGGCAGATCCGCAGAGGACAGGCCGGATCACATTTGGGTACAACATACCTGCTTTCCCACATGCGCAAGAACCACAAACCAAAGTGGGAGGAGTACTTGCATTCCCTTGAAGGAGGGGCAACCACGTCATCGTCTCTCCTTCCATCTCCATTGACTCCTTTTCCACCTCCAACTGTCATTGCTACTACGTCTCAGGAGGTTGGTGCCAGCCAGACTTCTAGCGGCGAGGAAGTATAAGCTTCTGCCCGCAGGTTTCGTAGCATCAGGCGACGTTTGTCTCCGCAAGATGGGTACTCCAGTGACCCCTTCAGCTCCCCTAGCTCCCAGTCCCTTCAGACCACTCTACCGGAGATCTGTGCAAGACATCAGGCTATGGGCCCAACCAACAAAATAGTCATTGAACTCAATTCATGTCCAGCCAAACTAATGGCCTTGCAGCTACTGCCATACAGCTTTGTGGTCTCGGCTCCCTTCCATGACCTGATGGCCTGTGCCGAGTGGTGGTGTAATATACCAAGCAGGCATTACTTCTCCTGCACAGCTGTACACAGTTTACATTTGTGACACTCCTCCTGAAAGGCCAGCAGCAGGGGAAACCGTGGTTAAGCGGGCACGCCACCACAGTTCCCTCAAGCACACGTGTTGCCAGGCAGTACTGAAACTGGTGTCCTTGGGGGGAAAAGTCAAAGAGGTTAAGGCTTGGCTGACACCCTCCTGGCTCACAACATGCAACATAGTGTGAAAAAACGGGGCCAACCTCGTGGCCACGCTGCACATGGGCCGCATAATACATGTGCCCTGTTTTGCGCACATACTGAACCTGGTGATGCAAAAGTTCCTCTGCACGTATCCAGAACTGGAGGATTTACTGAGACAGTCTCTCTCCTTCTTCAGCCATGTACGCTGACCCCTCACAGCGCCAACAGAGGCTGCCACTGCATAGACTGATTTGTGGCGGCGGCAGCATCAGCATCAGCAGTAGTGGCAAGTCCGCACACATTCAAAAGTGTAGGCCAAGGCAGGGGGGATTTTCTGGATGCCTGGCGAAACCTGATGCGGCCACTCCAAACAAGTGAAGTGCAGGGGCATTACCATCGAAAACGGATGAAGAGCATGGTGCACCATTACATTGGCTCTTTTCTGGCTGTTGGTGGTGGTGTTGACGACAGCAGTTGTGGGGAAAATGCCTGTCCTGAAAGTACTGGCGCTATTCATTTTTGGCTCAACAGCCTTGGAATCTGCCCACAGTTGGCACAGTATGTCATCAAGCTTCTTTCGTGCCTGGCATCCAGTGTTCTGTCGGAAAGAACCTTCAGTGCCGCTGGCAGAGTGGTCATGGACAACCGATCACGTCTGTCACCGGAAAATGTCAATCGCCTCACCTTTTTGAAAAGGGACGAAAGGTGGGTTACTAACAACTATCATTCCCCCACTGCAGATGTCACTGATTGACTGACACAAGAACTCACTGGCAAACCAAGATACCTCTGTGAACCGACACTGCTCCTGTGCTGAGTCTGTGGCTGGCTATCACTACCACCCTGTCAGCTGAGCCTGGCTTGGTTGAATTTTTCCGCTAGTTATTGCAACATACAGGTGTGGCATTCATCGCCAATGTCATGCTTGCTGTTGTGCTAGCTAACAATATACTTTACATTTCTGCTGCTTCCGGGAGGCCAACAAACTGCATATGAAAACCCCCAGTACTGCCACACTGATAGGTACCATTGCTTTTGCCTAATTTTTCAGCTAAGTATTGTAAGATTGAGGGGTGGCATTCATGTCATCCACTTTATGATGCAAACTAGCAATATCGTCTACCTTCCCACCGTGTAATTGTATTACACACTTCTGGGTGGCATTGACGATGCACTACACCCAGCTCTAGATGCCAGTTACCAATGCGTTCCCCGCTCCTTCTCAGTGCCCACCGTCTCCCCCTCCTGTTGTTGCCTGTCAGTACTTCATTCACTAAAATTCTATTACACACGTCTGGGTGGCATTGATGATGCACTACACCCAGCTCTCGATGCCAGTTACCAATGAGGTCCACCCTTCATCTCAGGGTCTACCACCTCCTCCTGCTGCTGCTGCTGTCACCTGTCAGTACTCTATTCACTTACTCACACTGCTACTGCTCTCGCTGACCTACGCTCCGTCTCTGGTCCTCCATCCTTTTGCCTAATGTCACCACGCTACTTCTCCACAACTTTATGGATGGTATTCCTAACACGTCATCCAGGTTATAATGCCAGCTAGCAATGCGATCGTCTGCTGTTTTGACGGCAGAGACTGCTGCTAGTGAGTTGAGTTCACATGTAGCCCCACCCTTTCTCAATATCCTAATGTTTATGCTGCCTTCTGTACGCTGTCCATCACGCAAAAATCTTATTTGCCCGCTGTCACTTTACCTGCCATTTTCTGGAAACCCACAAGGTCTTTTGGAACTTTTGTATTTTTCCCTTGTTGCCACTATTCTCTTACACATACCTAGCAAATTTGGTTGTTCTAACATGTATAGGGGCTTTGCTATTAATGTTTAAAATTGTTCATTGACTTTATTTGGAATTCGCAAAATCGGTTTGCCAAAATTTTGCTGACTTATCGGAAATTTGAGGAAATTTTTGTAAGACAGAGGCCTTCTCACTCATCCCTAAATATTGACTAAAAGTACAGCTAAATAAGGGAATTGGGTTTAAAACAAAACATTATAAATAAGCATTCTATATTTGCCAAAGCTACATAGGGGAATTTAGTTAAAAAAATAATTAACAGGAATATACAGCATTTGCCAAGACTGCATTTTCTGTTGCTAATATTTAGGGAAAGTAGGGACCTAGAGAAAAATATATATTCCCTATAATTTTGATGTTTATCAAGTGAAACCACATCAGTTATGTCTAGATTCACAAGAACAATCTTCTTCTAAAGGGATGAGCGAGAATGCAGCCCTGAGAATCCTTCTGATAAGTACAACCTGGTGACCATGGGAACTTAATTAACCTCTAGTGCCCCGGGATCGCAGTGGATTCTCAGGGCTGCATTCGTTCATGCAGCCCTGGGAATCCTCCTGTCTGCGATTCCTGGCATTAGAGGTTAAATGAGCAAAGCTTTCCTCAGCCAATCAGAGAGCACTAGAGATTTTGAATGGGGAGACTTGTCCTCATTTAACCTCTAGTGCCAGGGATCGCACACTGAGCTGAATAATGATTTTTTTTTAATTCTATCTCATTTGGCGAATTTACACTGGCCGTTTTGGTAAGCGAGAACGGACGAATTCACCACGAGATCAAGTTTTAAATACTCGCTTGCTCATCCCAATTCTCCTATTGTTACTAAAAAAATTGTTAATTGGTCTCATAATAGGAAGTTGCAGACAGTTTTTTCTCCATTTTTGCTAATAAAGTACACTAGTTTTTATCATAGTTTGACCGTTTTCGGGTTGACTCAGACACACTGATCTTGTTTTTAAGACCACTGATGGCCTCTTGGACCTCTGGATCCACTGATGGCCTCTTGAGTTGATATCAAGAATTCAGCAAATCAAGGGTAGCAAAAGGAAGGGCACCAGCAGCACTTTTACCAAGCATAGCACAACTAGTAAAAGCAGACAAAAAGAAATCGCATTATGCATGTTTTTACATTGTAGGCAGATTCCTCCCATCAAGCTCCTTCTTGGCTTGCTGGCTTCCTCATTCATTCTGTGACAGCAGAGAAGACAGTGAAAATGATATATTACCTTGGACATAAATCTGTATGAGCAAGAGAAAAACACAAAAATGTCGGACATGTGGCAATTACATTTTAAGATTTCTTTTCTTTAAAATGATGATGAGCAACATTTTGTATTAAAAGGACTTTACATGATATTTGCATCATATTGCTGTTTTTCAAATTAATCTTCAAGCGCAGTCATGCACCTTCATATAGCCAAATAAACATATTTACAGACTTTAATATAGCAGATTTCTGAAATCGCTCTCAATATTTTTGAATACTCTTAAAGGGAGTATGACCCATGCATGTCATCGATCTTTCTGCTTCTCCAATTGACACCAAGAGCAGACTCAAGGCAAGTAGTTTAAATAACTTAAAACAAAATATCATGAGTTTTTAATATTATCATGACTTACCATCAACCCCAAATATTATTTTATGTAGTTTACATTTATTTTAGTTAATAAATAATTGCATGTAAATACATTTATGATTATATTAATGCATTATAATGAATAAATATGTAGGAAGGTGTAACCTCCAGCATCAACAAACAACAGACAGGCAGACAGAGAAAGGATAAGGGCAGAAAAGTCCTTTCCTAAAAAATATATCAAACTTTGCATCAAAATTCACAGATATCTCTGTATTGCCCTATGCATTCCCATTTCATTCATCATAATCATTATTCAAATTAGCATTCACACTCATTCTTGTATAGTTAGAGTGGATCTATTCATTATTATTACATGTTTTTTTCATAGTCTTCATCTATATGTAGTTGTTCAAAATATATAAATCATTTCTTAAACATATGACTTCTCTGCATTATCTCTCAGCGATAAAAATCTGTTTATTTCTGCAGCATTATGATTATTTATATTATATTATAGGACTAAATCAATTATATCAACTATAGCAACCAAATCATCCATCATCATTTCTCTATAATGGCTCCTCCCTGAAACTGGGTGCCAATTAATCATGGGGTAATGCAAGTAAGAAATCCTTGCTCCCATATTTAAGCAAGGTGTATTGACACTCTGACCTGTGCTCCCTGGCTGCTATAATGGGAACTAGCTGAAAAAAACACTTACATATATACATGGTATTTACCAAGTTTTAAAATATATTTTAGAAAACATGGCATCATTCATGACATATTAGCATACAGTTAGGTCCATAAATATTTGGACAGAGACAACTTTTTTCTAATTTTGATTCTGTACATTACTACAGATAATTTTAAATGAAACAACTCTGAGGAACTAAAGCCTTTTTTTAACAGTCACTTCATTTAGTGGCTCAAAAGTAATTGGACAAATTCAAAGCTGAAAATAAAATGTTAATTTTTAATACTTGGTTAAAAACCCCTTGCTGGCAATGACAGCCTGTAGTCTTGAACTAATGGACATCACCAGATGCTGTGTTTCCTCCATTTTAATGCTTTGCCAGGCCTTTACTGCAGCGGCTTTCAGTTGCTGTTTGTGGGCCTTTCTGTCCAAAGTTTAGTCTTCAACAAGTGTGATGCATGCCCATTAGGGTTCAGATCAGGTGACTGATTTGGCCATTCAATTCCATATCCCACTTCTTTGCTTTAATAAACTCCTGGGTTGCTTTGGCTGTATGTTTTGGGTCATTGTCCATCTGTAATATGAAATGCCTCCCAATCAGTTTGACTGCATTTAGCTGGATTTGAGCATACAGTATGTCTCTGAACATCTCAGAATTCACTCAGCTGCTTCTGTCCTGTGTCACATCATCATTAAACACTAGTGTCCCAGTGCCACTGGCAGCCATGCACGCCCAAGCCATCATACTGCCTCCGCCATGTTTTACAGATGATGTGGATCATGAGCTTTGGATCATGAGCTGTTCCACGCCTTCTCCATACTTTTTTTCTTGCCATCATTCTGGTAAAGGTTGATCTTGGTTTCATCTGCCCAAAGAATGCTTTTCCAGAACGGTTCTGGCTTTTTTTAGATGTTTTTTATACAAAGTCCAATCTAGCCTTTCTATTCTTGAGGTTTATGGGTGGCTTGCACCTTGCAGTGCACCCTCTGTATTTATTTCATGCAGTCCCCTCTTTATGGTAGACTTGGATATTGATACGTCTACTTCCTGGAGAGTGTTGTTCACTTGGTTGACTGTTGTGAAGATGTTTCTCTTCACCAAGTAAATGATTGTGCGATCATCCACCACTGTTGTCTTCAGTGGACGTCCAGGTCTTTTGGTGTTGCTGAGTTCACCTGTGCTTTGTTTCTTGATGTACCAAACTGTAGTTTTTTCTGTTTTTGCAGCTTAAGTATGGCTTGTTTCACCTGCATGGAAAGCTCCTTTAACAGCATGTCTTCCACATACAAACACCCCCACCCCCCCCAAATCAACTCAATAATAGATAATGACATAACAAAGGAATGGCCCACACCAACCAATGAAATAGCTTTTGAGTCAATTGTCCAATTACTTTTGAGCCCCTGAAATGAAGTGACTGTGTAAAAAAAGGCTTTAGTTCCTCACATTTTTATGCTATCTTTTTGTTCAACCCACTGAATTAAAGCTAAAAATGAGTTGTTTCATTTAAAATTATTGTGGTAATGTACAGAACCAAAATAAGAAAAAAGTTGTCCCTGTCCAAATATTTATGGACCTAACTGTAATACTATATTCAAATACTGGGATCATCATCAGTTAATTTCAATGTATAAACAACTGACAATTCGATTTAACCATACAACAATAGAACAAAAAATATGATGCATGTAAATAACAAAATTGCTGGAACTGGTTTTCAATTTTTTGAACATCTTTATATCTAGAATAGAGATCAAACAGTCCGGTGGAGGAGGTCGACTTCCAATGTCTGCTAATGAAACATTTGGTTGCAGGTAAAACATGAGATACCATTTTTTACACTGTTTGGAGAGGGTTTGCATAGGTAGTCCCAGCAGATAGGTCAATACATCCAAGGGGTATAAAGGTTTGCCTCAGGTCATTATCATGGTCATATGACACTTCCAACAAATGTTACTAGTAGCAGGAAAAATGGCATGTAACTTATCTGGGGTAGGGTACCAATGCATAAGGATTTTGTATGCATTTCCTTTTAAAGCAGAATGAGCTCTTACAAGCTCTACATTATGCAGAAAAACAGGACCACAGTGGCTTATATTGCAAAACAAGGGGGGAACAAGGAGCCAACGACCATTGCAGATACCAGCAAAAATCCTTGGATTGCCAGTACGACATCTGCTAGATCTGACAGCAGTATACCTCCCAGGGAAACAGAATCAGTTAGCGGATGCTGTGAGCAGGACATTTCCAGATCCAAAAGAATTGTCCATAAGCCCCAATTACCTATTCCCAATTTTCCAACAGTGGGGAACACCAGTAATAGACTTGATAGCATCACCCAATGCTCAGCTCCCAAGGTTCTGTACAAGGTTCCACTGCAAACAGGCATGGGCCCAAGATGCCTTTTGTCCTTTTGCTCTCTCCCTTCCATCCAATAGAAGTTTGTTCAATGGAAAAACTGACATGGAAAGTGGTTTTCCTAACGGCCATTACATCCCCCCACAGGGTATCTAAATTGCAATCTCACTCTCTTGGAGAGCCTTTTTTATTCTGTCTCAACGGATGGGGTTTATTTGCGACCCTCTCCACAGTTCCTTCCAAAGGTGTCCTCAGCCTTCCACATAAACTGGGAAGCAGTGTTACCATCGATGAGCCAAGCAAATGAGGAAATAGTTGAAAAGGATGACTCAAGTAAACCAGACATGATCCAGATAATTACCACGTATGTTCAGAGAACAAAGGGTTTTAGAAAGACAGATAACATGTTTGTGTTTCCTAGTGGATCAAAGAGGGGTCAAGCGGCCCCGGCAAGGATCTTCTCCTTTTGGATCTTGGAGAAAATTCAATTCCCTTATGGGGCTATGTCCCCCACAGGAAGTGAGAGCCCACTCAAATAGGGGCATCTCAACTTAATGGGAATCCTAAGCAAAAGTTTCCACAGGGACTATATGTAAAGTGGCCAGTTGGAAGACTCCCATTACCTTTATCAAACATTACAGATTGAATGTTTTCCCGAACACAGATTCTACGTTTGGAGCCTCAGTGTTACATGCAGCTCTGAAATAAATATTTTTAATTTGCAGCAATTTGTGTTTAAAGTTTTCTTTATCCTCCCTTAAATGGGGTTGCTTGCTACATCCCATGTGTACCCCGTCAGAAGGAGAGCCAGGAATAGGGAAAATTGTTGCCATACTTATCTGTATTTTTCCTTTCCTGGAAACTCCTCCTGACGGTGTAGTTACCCACCCTCTCTGGTCCTGTCACAAGACTTGAGACGGAACAGGTAGGTAAGTGAGTGGGGAATTTTTATTGGGTCCTCAGGGGGTCAAAGGAGCGGGATAAACCCATGTGTACGCATCAGGAGGAGTTTCCAGAAAAAAAAAATTACAGGTTAGTATGGCAACAATTTTCCCTATTCAAGAACCTGTTCTCATTTCCCCATAGATTGTAAGCTCTTCAGGGCAGGGTTCTCTTCACCTCCTGTACCACTGTCTGTATCTGCCTGTCATTTGCAACCTCTATGTAATGTACAGCGCTACGTAATATGTTGTTATATGATATAAATCCTGTTTATTAATAATAATAAGAAGAAGAGGAAGAAGAGTGCTTAATAAAGGGCACTGCTGGCTCAGTATTCAGTACTAGAAATATCTCAGAAATAAACGTATCTGTTCAAAAGAAGTCCAATTAGAAAAGGTTAAGTTTCTAGTGATGGACAGATCATAGTGTCCGGTTTGAAGATAACTATTATTATACAGTATTTATATAGCGCCATCATGTTACGCAGCGCTGTACAAAGTCCATAGTCATGTCACTAACTGTCCCTCAAAGGAGCTCACAATCTAATGTCCCTACCATAGTGATATGTCATTAATGTAGTCTAAGGTCAATTTAGGGTGAAACCAATTAATCCTATTGCATGTTTTTGGGATGTGGGAGGAAACCGGAGTACCCGGAGGAAACCCACGCAGACACGGGGAGAACCTGCAAACTCCATGCAGATAGTGTCCTGGCTGGGATTCGAACCTAGGACCTAGTGCTGCAAAGGCCACTGTGCTGCCCATATAAGAACTATAAGAACAAGTACATGGGACAATAAATTTCTTTTGTAAATCTGAAAAAGAAAGGGGCTGTGTTGTGCACAGATGTACTAAGTGCCTAAAGTGGAAGAGACATTTGGATCACCAGAGTAGAACTGTTTAATGTAGGAGACTATCCAGGATTTGAGATTTATAAAGAATAGAGGTAAGTCTGGGCCATAAGGTAATTCTTTAAGTTTGTCTAGTGAATTGCATAGGGCCAAGGAAAATGCTTCCAGGGGCAATTTTTGAAGAATTCCATAGTAGGAAATTGGGATGTAATGGAGCAGTCCACAGCTTCTTGATCTCCATATGGTTGAAGGAGTTCAAGGTAGACCAGTAGGTTAAATGGCGTAAGTGTGTCGCATACAAATATTTAATAAAATCCGGGATACCTAGGCCTCCTCTTTCTTGTAGGCTACATAGTACTGACTTAGGTAAACAGAAACATTCATGTCCCCAAATAATATCAAGGGTTGAGGCTTGCAGTCTTCCAAGCACCAGACACAGAATCGAAACAGGAAGAAAAGTAAAGTATAACAGCTTTGGAAACACTGACATTTTAATCAGGGGAATACAGACAAAAAAAAAAGATGAAGTTTGTGTCACTTGTGGAGAAGAGAATAAAGCTCCTTGAAAAGTTGTAGGTAGTTAGGGTTACACAGGGAATTATAGTTGGCTGTTATACAGTATGTACTCTTAGGTATTTAACATAATCTGACCTCATGTTTAGTATATGATGTAACTAATTTGATGGTATTCAGTTGTTTAGATTTTCTTCCTATCTTGGTATAAGCCTGGCAAACTCATGGGGCTTACCTATGATATTGCTTTTTGGATGCTATTTTTCTATACCATCTAGTCAATAGCTGGTCCCTTAAAAATGTTTTCTGTCAATCAAAGTCCGTAGTCAAAGTACTGAGCCTAGATTAATGAGAAAAAAAAGAATTTAAACATTTGTAGCATTACGCTGCAACATAACAAAGCTGAAAAAAGTAAAGGGGGTTTTAATACTTTCTGAAGCCACTGTATATTATAATCCCAGACAATAGTTTATGTTCATTTTTATTTTGGATGGCATATTGTAAAATGTGCTCAGTATTTTTAATCACTATCTTTTTTTGACCTTCATTATTCTCAACAAGGAAAAGTAAGTTTTTATAGTATCTGTATGTTTGGTTGGTTATATATAAGACTCAGAGGGGTCCACAACATGACTGTTACATCCACCCTACTGGCAGGTAATGAAGGATCACCCAGGGTGCAGAATATAAGTGACACATGGTCTTCACCAGAGCACCCAGCAGGGGGCGATGGGCTAGTAATCCTATTGATTAGCATGTTTTTTGCTGCCAGGTTGTGGCCCCCAACATGACCTCGTGAATCAGTGACAGTAGTCTATTGTGTAGAGACAGACAGAGTGTCAGGCATGGTCACCAAACTACAGTCAAGGCATAATCAGTACTCAGATGGAAAGTCAGGAAAGGCAGCAGATAAGCCTGCATTAGTAACCAGGCTCAGAGTCAAGGCAGGTGGCAGATGAGGGGGTGCCAGTAATCAAGCAGAAAGTCAGTGTAGGTGACAGACAAGCCTGCGTCAGTAACCAGGCAGCAAGTCAGAGGAGGCAGACAAGCCTGTGTCAGTAACCAGGCTTCAGCAACTAGCTAGAAGGTAGGGGCAGGCAGCAGCCAAGGCAGCGTCATTAACCAGGCAGAAGGTCAGGCTAAGCGGCAGATAAGGCCGCGTTGGTAACCATACCAGGATGTCCATAATCTACAAGCAGACCTGGATGTACTGTTTGATTGGGCAGCCAAGTAGCAAATGACATTTAATATAGATAAATGTAAAGCTATGCACTTGGGGGCTAAACACATGCATGCTTCATACTGTCTAGGGGGTATACATTTTTGGGGAGACAAAAATGCAAAAGGATTCGGGGGTTCTGGTAGATCATAGACTTAATAAAAGCATGCAATGCCAAGCTGCAATATCTAAAGCTAGTAAAGTACTTTCTTGTATTAAAACAGGAATAAACTGCAGAGATGGAGACATAATCTGATCTCCCTGTATAAATATATAAATGCAAAGCTAAGCAGTGCTGCTATATTCTTTTCTCAGTTTTTTTCTGGTAACCCTTCCAAACAAGCCACACTTATTTTCTGAATATAGTCTGAAATTGAGGTTTTGGTTTTTTTTTTGCAAGTTCTCCTAGCATTGTATGGTTTGACTTTGGGGTAAATTTACTGGGATGTCCATTCCTAAAAATACTGACAATTGTCTTGAACGTTTTCCACTTGAATGATGAGTGAATAATCTTTATCATTGTAGAATGATAAACTTGTTAGAAACTGGCTTTAAAACGACTTACCAGATTGATGGGCAGCAACAATCCTCCCTATTCCCATAAAAGTGGTAAGAGTGTACTTTTTTAATTTTTTCCCTGGTTTTGGATTTTGTAAAAACTTAAAGTGCTGTAAACCCTAAAAATTATCTTATTATATTCACTCCCCTTAACTCTCCTTTGGTCTGTGAAATATACTGGTGGAGACTATCCGTGGTATTGGTTTTATAAATGCAATAAAATTATATTGTACAAAATGTAGTGCTGTCCTCTGTTGCTTGGTATTATCTTCAATAGTCCTAATTCTTAATTAGACTGCAGTTACCTGCTGGCTGCAGCTGAAGTTTGAATGCCTTAAAGCTGTCCTTTCTAACATTAAAACCACACTAAGAATTGGGATAGCCAGGAAAAGGAGGGGAGTAATCATGAGTCTCTAGCCCAGGGGTGTAAAACTCAAACGCACAGTGGGCCAAAATTGAAAAAATCAGACAAAGTCACAGGCCAACCTTTAAATGTATTGAAAAAATTGAGGAAGTTTTTCCATCTCATCAGATATAAAACCTTTTTATATGGAAACAAAGAGGTTTTGCTTCACATTCAATCTTGAAAAAAGCCTATAATAGAAAAAGAGCCATAAGAATTTTTAAACATTTTATTTAGGAAAATAATGTATGCCTCTTTCTCTTTCTTGCCTTCTGAGGTAAATTTCAATGGTAACCTTTTTGCACCGGTTAACAATACTAGTAACACATTTCTTCTATGAGAATCCAACCATTCAAGTCCATGCCTTGGAGTAGCAAGAAAAAGTACAGCTTAGGGGGAGTGCTGGAAAAGCCAGACACAGCCAAACTTGCGAGTGGCCCCCGCTGAAACTCCCTCTTCATTGAAATAGCGCCGCTACTACAATTTCCGGTATTACTTGTGTCCATAAAGCAGTCCAATATAGGGCCATGCATAGGCAGAGAGCCCGCTGGTCTATAGACGCAAGTGATGCTGGGAATTGTAGTAGTGGCGCTATTTCAATGCAGCCGTGGGCCAGCTGCAGTTCATATTTAGGATTCCTATGGGGGCCAAATTTGGTCCCCAGGCCACAGTTTATCACCCCTGCTCTAGCCCATGTCAGGCTCAAGAAAATCTGTCTCCTCCTGTCTATGCTTGCCTTGTTTCTGCCTTACCACAACAGTGAGAGGGGGATGAAGCATAGGTGAAGAAATGGCCTCATTTTGACTGGATGTAACATTAAAACTCTCTATGGGACACCCCCAAAACCTTTATTTCTAACATAACATGTGGGAGTTTAAGCATTACCATCTTGTGGATAACAGAAATGTGGAACTTTTTGGTACTTTGCATTATAGATAAAATTGTGTTTAAACCTATCTGGTGCCTGATGAATGAAATTTTCTTACCATAAGGGTACCATTGACATGTTTGTTGCCATAACAAAGAACAGGAGGGCACTGGTATTTTTATTTGTTTATCAAAATAAATAAATATACAGGACAGTGATATACCTGTGTTTATCCATACAGATTACCATCCTGGGTTCCCATGGGAATTTACCTAATTTTCATTAAGAATTGCACAGATGTTCCATAGAATAGAATAGCAAATGTTAGTAAAATTACTCCTAAATGTTTAACAAATCTAAAATTTACTGTTTTTGTCAACTTTTTCCCATTAAAATTTTTTTTTTTAAATGTCCGGAAATTTTTTTTTACCCATTGATTGTGTTGGAGATTGTGGTTTATGACTACGGCTAATGTAGCTACATGTAGCTACATGTAGCTATCTTAAATTTTTAATAAATAGGCAACAATGTTAGTATAAAAATACACAAAATTATTTTCATAGTGTTACTTTCTATGCATTTGTTAGTGTTCTTTTACTTATTATAAGTATTACTTATAAGTGTGCAACCTGTCTTTTTGCATATGACATAATTATTGCAAAATGACTTGTTCCAATAATGACTGGCCATGAATGGCTGTCTAGATGATTAATGCTAAAAGCTCCTCAAATGGTATTTCTAAATATTGTATAATAACATATTATAGTTTGCTATATCACAGCAGAAAGAGAAAAGTATTAAGTGAAGTGAAAACTTATTTACATCTTTTTGCTTAGATAAAAGTATAATGCACAATGTGCGTCTTTTGAGATAGATGTGTATGGGTATATGTATGTATAAATATGTATATACAGTATAATGTAGGAGTAAGCCTAAAGAAAGCAGAGCACCCTAGGGTAAAGCAGGGAATAGGGTATATTACTTTCCTGAAATTTTCTACTTTCCTGAGTAATTTTTTTAGCGCAAAGATTGAGATGCCCAGTGATGATACACTTGTGTAGCAAAAACAAATACCAATTGCCAAATATGTTTTGCTAATAAAAAACATTCCTACTTTTCTCTCTCTTTCAAGAAATGTGGGAAAAAATTATATATTTGGTCATGTATTTATTTAAAACAATTTTCCACCAATAAATATGTGTGTGGCAAAAGTATGTGAATCCTTAGGATTAACATTTAATTGGAAGAATAAATTAGAGTCTGGTCTTTTTAATTAATGGGTCGACAATCATGTGTGAGGGAAAGACCCTATTTTATTTAAGGAACAGGTGTCCAGAAAAACCAGATCACATATACATAACATTTATGTAAGTGTATCATGGCTGGAACAAATCAGGTATCTTAGAACCTCAGACTTAATGCTGGAAAAGGTTACAAGAGCATCTTTAAAGGGATGGGAAATAAACAGGGTGATTATGCCTAACCGTGGGATCTGTAATTGTAGTACACAATCTATTTTTGATCCATTAATTTTATATAAATTATAATTTAATCAATTAAACACCCCATGGCACCAATTGACCCATATTAAATATATAATTTAAAAAATGTATTTAATATATTCTTAAAAAAAACATAATAAACTTGTATATGAAAAAAGAAAAAGAAAGAACAATGGATTGTAAAAAATATTTCCAAAGCAAACTTTGGTTGAAGAGTTAGAGATGCCCATAATATAAATGGTAATTTTATACACAAATAAAAAATAAAAATCTAGGCATGTACAAATACAAATGTACACTCATGTGTATATCCACACAAAAAAATTATATAGTACAATAAAATATATGGCGCGCATCTCTGGCAGCTTTACCCTAGCGAGCTTGCTTTAAAGTAATTCTTTCATCTTCAAATTAACCCTAAAAAAGATGTGTAATGTGTTAAAATGTTCAAGCATATCTATTAGCTTGGAAAAAGGCATATTTTTAAATGACCTAATATTTTCAGGTTCTGAAAGAGTTAACTGATTTCAGCTATTTACATGGCGAATGCCTAAACGATTAAGATGCCTGACCCGAGGATCTGCCTTGTGATAAATCCATGAGTACTCTGGCAGGCGAGACCTCCCTTTTGCAATTGGACTAGATCATCCACCCACGTTCCTGCTTGCTTCTATAAATATATATATATATATATATATATATATATATATATATATATATTTATATGTATAGATATCTATGATAAACAAGAAAGCTTCCATTGAAAACAATGGGGGCTTTTTTAAGTGATTTTAGCAGGACTTTAGAATCTAGAAGCCCCCTTTAATAAGGAGACTCCCAGATCTCTGCCACCTCACCATGGGGAATGAGTACAGGGGTACATAAAAACCCTTACTCATTCCCTGAAAAGGTAAAAAAATATGTGTAAAAAATAGGAGGAGGCTTTATTGTTAAAGAAGTTTGTTAAATGTGTGTGTTTGGTGTAACTTTTAAACTGTTTGTTTACAGGTTATCCCACAATAAAAGGATCACTCCTAACAGTGTGGGATCCCCAGGCACTAGCGGGTAAATGAGGACAAGTGCCCCCATTCACCTCTAGTGCTCCATGATTGGCTGAGCAGAGGAAAACCCCGATGACGCCTCAAGCATCAGGGATCCCCTTTGCTCAGCCAGTCACGGAGTGCTAGACTTGAATGGGGAGACTTGTTCCCATTCACTTCTAGTGCTGAATAGATGAACAGGGGAAACCCTGATGATGGCCGTGCCCATGGATCCCACACTGTCAGGAGTCCCACGGCTGTGCTCATGACATAAATGCAACCGTGGGAATCATCTTTTCATTGTAAGATAACCTGTAAAAAAAAAGTTTAAAAGTTACACTAAACACACATTTAATAAATTACTTTAATATTAAAGCTTCTCCTCTACTTTGTTTTAATTTATTTTTTCTTAGCAGTTCACTGATGTATGAATCTAAAGGATCATATCAATAAATGATTATGGAATGTCCAACAAAAAAAAAACAGCCAAATTTAACGGACTAGGCATGTCCCAATTACAGGCGATTTTGTAGCAGCTGTGCGCATAAAGATGTGCATATAAAGGAGTGTTGTCTAACTTGCTTTTTCTTTCGTTTTTTTTTTTTTTTGTCTAGTGAGGAGAAGAAGGAGAAGGAGGAGGAGGCTCTTGTTTAGTGTTTTATCCTAATTTTTGTTGCTACATTTTATACTTTGCTTACCATTTAGCACAATAGCTCCTTTTGTTTTTTAAACCTGGAATGTTTCAATGTCCATTTTGCAATTAAGAAGTCAATGTTAATGCTATGTTTTTGTGTTTGTAGCCAAATTGTTACATTGCAATAATACGTTTTTATTACCACCTTTAAATGTTTGTCCTAAATAAATATTTTCTAATCCAGTTTTCCACTGTCAGGGCAACTAAAGAAATATATACCAATAAAGATATTTGGATGATAAAAAATAGGTCTCCTAAGCCTGGTCAGAGGGATGTAGACTGAGAACAAAACAAATCCATACAAGATAAAGCGCATGGGAACACCAAAAGATTCTGGCTAAATTGCTGTAGATGTAGCACAATCAGGTGAGCCAAAGGCCAATCAGAGTGACACAGAGATCAACTAACCCAACTTGTGCAAAAATAGCACAAGTGGGTAAGCTAAGAAACGTAGCCGCATATAAGCTGGCCTAGTCTGTTGAAGTTCAAATGAACCAGGCTGTGCACACCACTGATGTAATTGTGTAAAGAGGTAGGAAAGCCTGATAGTAGACAGCGGGTCAGGAAGAGCTCTGCAATTAATCAGAAGAGTAGTCACACCTACTTCTTGAGAGAAGGGTCACACCTATTGAGGCGTGATATATGTGACAAATATCAAAGATATCCAATATATCACAGAGCTTCATGGAGCCTAGCAATGCTAGGCAGGTCAGGAATAACCATGCCATTAAGCAGCGGGTTGCTTGAAAGAATGATCAGGACTATACTTTAAAAGAATAGTAATGCTTTTAGGGTGTGGCATATTTGGGAGATGTCAAATATAGCATAGACTTTAGGTACAAAAAACATATGAATAAATATATACATCAGAGAAGAACAGATTGACAGCAATACAGCAACTCATTACATAAACTGCATATTTTGCTTCAAATCAGAAAATACTCAATACACACTGCCCCTGATTCATCAAGCAAAATCGGATTATCGGTCGCGCATTCGTATTAGCGATCCGGAATCGTGCGCGATCGCGCTATTCAACAACCGGAAAAGCTCGCGCACGGAGCCGCGCTTATCCGACAGCTTTTTACTGGCGATCGGCAGATTCGCGACCCCTATTGCGCATGGCAGAAATCCGGCCGGCAGATTCAGGATGTGATTGTACGCGCGTCCTCGAGTCCCGGACCGCGGTAATCCGCGATCGCTGGTCGCGCGTATTATCGCGCTTCCAGCGAATTTTAATGATGAATCAGGGGCACTGTATACAAAAGTGTGCCAGCAAAAAAATGCTTAAGATGCATCAATTATTTGATATATGATAATATGCTCTTAAAAATGCCTGTTTATAGCATATTTTACCATATCCACGTTTCTTTAGATAATTAAAAAGGGGGTCCCCTTCCAGTTGGATGTATGTAAAGACATACAGACATAATAGGTATTGGTTTTTGACAATGCTAGAAATTATATGTTTTGGGATGAGTGCTCTGGCATGAAAATATTGTATTTCCTTCTGAGAGTTTCTTGTACAGAGATATGTGTAATAAACTGTCCTTCCAGAAACTGTCCAGAAAGAAGATAAATTGTTTGTGGTAAGCTATACTGAACTTAAAATTGTAGGAATTACTTTTCAGATAAATTAAACATTGTAATAGCAAATTAATTGGGCCTGCCCATCGGATGAAAATGTTGTCAATGTATGCCAAAAGGTGAAACAGGTACGTCGAGGCTCCCTCATTTGCAAACAAGTCACGTTCTTATCCCCCAGGTATATATTGGCATCAACTGTTGATACCAAATACTTCCGGTCTACCGCATGTGAGTTTATGGAAGGGCAAAAAAGTTAGTATCATGGGGTGTGTCTTTTGAGAAAATATTCTGACAAAGGCAGCATCAATTAAGTTGAAAAAGATTGGTTCTACGATGCCAAAATTTATTGTTGAGGATGTTGTAAATTTTTTTTATATTGTTCATTGTCCATAACCAATATATCCCCCCCCCCCCTCCTATTGGAGGGTTTTAAAGTAATAGTGGAATTACTTTTAAATTGTGGTAATGCCTGTATTTGAGATTTGTTGAGATAAGATGGTTGGAAGATTTTAGGGGGATGTTCAATGTTCAATAAAACCCTATTAATAAATATTTCAATAATTTGTACTTGGAAGATAAATTGGTGATTTGTAAATCTTCATCAAATAAAATGATAAAGATTGAAAAGGGCAAAAGTTTAATACCAGTTGTAAAACAGAAATATCATCATTTGAAAGTTTATACAATAGATTTAATATTTCAAACATATTTTCCACTGATGTTGCTTCTTTTTGAGAAGATGACCCTGATTCATCATTGAAATCCGCGATCGCGGGAAGCGCGATAATACGCGCGACCAGCGATCGCGGATTACCGCGGTCCGGGGCTCGAGTGCGCGCGTACACTCGCGTCCTGAATCTGTCGGCCGGATTCCTGCCATGCGCAATAGGGGTCTTTAATACAAGATCGCGAGTAAAAACCTGTCGGATAAGCGCGGCTTCGTGCGCGAGCTTTTTCGGTTGTTGAATAGCGCGATCGCGCACGATTCCGGATCGCTAATACGACTGCGCGATCGATAATACGATTTGGCTTGATGAATCAGGGCCGATATCTCATTTTATGGGTAACAGTTGTTTTTTCAAAGGCTGTAAAGGAGGAGCTTTGTTTGCTTTTAGACTTAGGATTTTCCAAAAGAAAATGGTGGTTAATTAGGAAGTGGGGGCTTGTTGGGAAAGGATTCCTTTATCTCGTGAAGCAGTAGAGCCTGACTGAGCATCTGTATGTCACCATCAGCGCTCATGGGTGACTTTCTGTTTGTGGATGTGTAGAAGGATCTATTGTAAGGGTAAATCCTGATATGAAGAGAGAGAGAGACTGGACATGGATACTGTCAGAATATTTAGAAGTAGTGGAAGTATCTGAGGTATTATTATTATTACCCTTAGATAGGGACTTGGATGTAATTTTTTTGTGATTTTGTCAATTTTAATGCAAAATTGTCCTGAAATGCTGTTAAGTCCCAAATAATTTTTTTCTGTTTTTTACGAACCAGAGAGAATGAACAAATAAATCAAGATGTATATTCAAGGATTCAATTTTTGAGTTGGTCAAAGGGGTTTGGGTATGTATATAAAGCCTAAACATTTCTGTAGCATAATATTCATTTAAAAGTCGCTCTTCTTCTCTCAGAACATTGAAATAAATTCTGTTCTTATCTCCATTTGAAATTAAAATCCAGAAAAGAAATGTTAGGAAAAATCTGGATAGAAAGTCCAAAAAGATTTATATGTTCCTTTATATACTGCTCAAAATGTATAACATGCCATTGTAAAAAAGACTTGAAAGTTGAAAAAGGAAAAGATCATTTTGTTCATTTCCACCCAAATTTGTTACATCTTTTTTTATTCTATGAGCTTGATTTATTAAAGTTCTCCAAGGCTGGAGAAGATATTTTTTTATTAGTGAACCTGGATGATCCAGCAAACCAGGGATGGATCTGCTCCAGGATTGAAATCAGTTGCAAACAAAAAGAAAGTATTAAGTAAAGTAAAAAGGATTAAGTTTTTGTCCATCTAAAAAAATCAATAAAGTTCAATCCATGAAAGACATTCACCTGTTTGCCAGAATTTTCTATAGGGTATTATTCAATAGGAAGCTGATTCATGAAGAGGGCCCTTCAAAAGATTGGCTTAAATTCAACTCAAATTGATTTTAAAATCATGAGAGATTTGATCCAACTAGACAATGAGAACCTCTATAATTATGATGATGATGTTGGTGGTGATTTTCCCCAAATAGATTCAGAAACATCTACTTTGGATCCATCATGTAAAGCCATTACCAAATCCACTCGATTCCCTGACTTGAAACAAAACCCTAAATTGTATGCTTTTGTTCAACAAGTATCGAAGTTGGTAATGGATTGGATGCCTTCTAAAGGTGAACCTAGAAATTTAATAAGAAGTCAACTAATAGGTAATTCCAACTTAGAAAAAAAAATTACATTATTTTTACAACATTTTAAATAAGTGGGAGTGGTATGGATCCATTCCTAATAATTTGTTAGACACATAATATTCTGAGTATTACGGTATAATCCATGAGGCTTGTTTGCTGGATATTATCGATAAAAGTACTTAAAAATTTTTGAATAATAAATTTCCAACTATACCTACATTCTACACGCTTCCCAGAATACATAAATATGCTACAGATCCTCCTGGGTGCCTCATTGTGGCTGGTATTGGTGGCATAGCTTCCAGTTCCAGCCAACTGCTGGATCAATATTTGCGCCCCTTCGTACATAGCTTGACCTCATTCTTATTAGATACTCCTGAGCTATTAAAAATTATCAATGACTCAAGTGCTCAAGAGAGGTCATCTTGGTGGCCATTGATATAAAGGCACTCTATTCAAGTATTCCCCACAAGAAAGGGTTTGGATGTGATAAATACCTTTCTAGGCGAGCTTAATCAAAAAACATCTCCCTAAAATCTATTTATATTGTCTTTGTTAAGATATATTCTATATAGGAATATTTTTGTATTTGATGGACATACCTACCTCCAGGTACAAAGAAATGCTATGATGCGTCCTCACATATGCAAACCTGTACCTGGGGGGATGGGAGAAAGAGATGCTCGCAGATGAGGCCTTATCGATATACCTTCCCCACATTTTATTGTGGAGAAGGTATATTGATGACATGTTTCTCATTTGGGTAGGTTCCATGTCCGATTTGAATGAATTTTTTTAAAAGATTCAGCTTAATTCGTATGATTTTAAATTCACTATGAAAACAAATGTCACCTCAATTCCCTTTTTGGATGTTTTAATTAATAAAAATGATTCCAATACCTTAACTTCAAACTTATTCCGCAAAACCACCGCAGGTAATACTATCTTATCTGCGCAAATCCATTAAACCTTAAGAATAGCACTCCATAGTCACAGTATGTAAGACTTCGGAGGATTTGTACACAGGACAGTGACTTTCAAATAGCTGCTCAGGAATTGCGTAATATACTTCTGCAAAGAGGCTTTAGGCATAAAAATCTTAAAAAGGCATATAAAAGGTCTAAATTCTTATCTCGGACACAGCTTTTATTTGGTAAAAAGAGCTGTAAGAAAGAACCTAGGACAAATATCATTACCAGATATTCACAAGATTATCAAGAAATGAGGAATATTGTAGAAAGGTTCTGGCCTCCATTAAAAGCAGATTCAGAGATAAACAGGCACATCACTGAACACCCGTCAATTATGTATATATAAAATTGTCATCAATAAAAGATAAGTTAGTTAACAGTCATTTAACAGTCATGGATAATAGTATTATGGGAACGTACCCATGTAATAAATGTAACCAGTGTCGGTGGATTTACACCAAGCAAGATAACTTTAGGATTCCTATTAGATATACTCCTCGCTGTTCTTAGAATTGTGAATCAAAGGGTGTAGTTTACTTAGTATTTTGTAACTGCGGACACAGCTTTTATTTGGTGCTAGGGGCTCCATAAGGAGCTGAGGCGTGCTGAGGGACAGATGCGGATGGGGAGACCAACACTCAGGGATGCCCTGTATTGACAAAAAATCTTCATGTGCTTTACCATCTTTAGGCAAACTAGTTGGTAGGTGATTATTCATTTCTATATTGGTTACCACTATGTCTTATGCCTTATATCCTATACAATATGTCTTTTAATCAAAGGAGCTGTTTTATAGCTTCATACAGGATCACTAATAAATATTGGCATTATTCAGATAGTGGAATACCAAGTATGCTTGTATACTATATACACATTACCCTTCATATGATATTTTGCTGGATTTGATTAGTGACACATGAAAGGAAATATCTTCTAGCTTAAATTTATGATCTTTTTAAATATTTATTAGGTTTCCCTGTACTTAGCTGTTTCTGCCCCTTTGCTCCTGTTGTCAAATATGAAAGCCTGTCCCACACTGGTAAATATTTATGTTTATGAATCCACCATCAGCAGAACACGCAGGGCCAGATTCATCAAGCAAAATTGGAAGTTCGCTTCTACCCGCGTATTCGGGATCCGGCATCAGCCCTCTCAAATTGGCCACGTTAATGTAAGGGACTTACCCGTCCTGCGAGCCCGCGGTGTCCCTGGGGATCCCAGCCACAGAGGGAGACGCCGCTGTAGCAGGCAGCATGACCAGGGCTGCTCCTCTGCTCACAGCTTGTCTCTCTCTGCAGGCGGAGGGATCCGTCCTGGCCAAACTATTGTTCAGCCAGGCAGCATCCCTTGCATCCCTTCAGATGTGGTTACTGCATATCCTGCTCTCAGCACTCCTTTGCATGTGCAAAGTAGTGCACGTCCTAGGGGTGCTGTGGGAAGAGGTGCGCGTGCTACAATGCGTCCCTCTTGTACCCCCCGAGGGCGTGGCACTCAGCTGCCTCGCCCCGGGGCGAGACACAGTTAGTTTGAAGATTGGCCGCAGGGGATTCAGTTAGTCTCCTATCAGACGGCGCCAGGTGGCGCAAGGCCATTGGTCACTCTGGCCATTTAAGGAGAGCCTGTCCTGTACACCATTGCCCGCTATAAGCCTCTGTGAACTCAGTGTGCTTGGGTGTGTCATTGTGTTGGTTAAGTTTACCTGCTTTTGTCATCTCCTTAGTGACCTGGTCTGAAGTTGACTCTGCTTGAACTCTGCCTGCCCTGACCTCGGATTGTTGCTGACCATTCTGCCTGCTGCCAGCCCTGACTTCGGATTGTTCTTGAATTGTCTTTGCCTTACCCATTTGTACTTTGCTTATTTGGACTTAACCCTTACTGTGCTTTATGACACAGAATAAAGCCTAATTGAAGGATATCTGGAGTTGGTTGTGGTTTGTGTGCCCAGGCGCATTACAGTTAATATGCATTTTTATGCATTGTTTTAAGCAATTGTAAGCTTTTTAAGAAAGCTTCAATTGAAAACATTGGGGGCTTTTTAGGTGTTTTTAGCAGGACTGGAATCTGGAATCCCCCTTTAAAAAGGGGACTCCAAGATCTCCGCCACCCCACCCTTGGGAATGAATACAGGGGTACATAAAACCTCCTACTCATTTACCGAAAGGCAAAAAAATAAATAAATAAAGTGGAGGCTTTAATGTTAAAGTAATTTATTAAATGTGTGTGTTTAGTGTAACTTTTAAACTTTTTTTTATTTCATATTCATTTTTATTTCATTACTCATTCAACCTCTAGTGCCTGGGGATCCCACACTGTCAGTAGTCCTACAGCTAAGCTCATAATATGAATGCACCTGTGGGAATCACCCATTTATTGTGGGATAACCTGTAAAAAAATAAAAGTTTTAATAAATCACTTTAACAGACTTATATTTAACCCCCCTAGCGTTCTAATTCTCAGTTTTTTCATGCAAACAGTGATCCTATTTTTTTTGGCATAGAAATTTTTTGGGCCTGCAATTCTTAGGATTAACTCCCGGGTATGATAATTATATTTATTTATTATTTTATAATCATAAATTATAATATAATACATAATTATAAATAATAAAAATTAAAAAATAATGAAATAATAGACAACAATGTAATCTTAAAATAAAATATAAAATTCAAAATGTACTTTTATTTTTATTTCATGTTGTGTGGTGTTTTTGTACTGTAAAAACCATTTAAAAGCAGATTACATTGTAATCTGCTTTTAAATTTCCCTCCCAGACACACCCCCCAATATATCACCACTCGCATCACCCGGAAGATGACACATCCTCCCGGGTAATGCGAGTGGGGATGTCCCACCTGCCTCACCCAGACGCTGCTGCTGCTCTGCATCTCCAGAGAGATGCAAAGCACAATGCATGACTTCTGCATTGTGCTTCACATCTCACTGCTGATGCGAGCAGCGGCGTGGCCGGGACCCAGGTGGTATTTAAAAGCAGAATACTCAGTAATCTGCTTTTAAATTGCCCGGCCACGCCCCCCAACGGACCGGCGCCTAGGCATCACAGCGGGACCATCTGATCACCGCTGGAGCACGGGGCAAAGGTAAGGGGGGCTTCTAAAGTTACCCCGAGTGTGACTCGGGATTACCGCTTTTTGCATGTAAAAACCACCCCGAGTCACACTCGGGATTACCGCTAGGTGGGTTAATAAACTTTGCTTACCATTTAACACAATAGCTCTTTTTGTTTTTTAAACTTTGAATGTTTCAATGTCCATTTTACAATTAGGAAATCAATGTTAATTGTTATGTTTTTGTGTTTGTAGCCATATTGTTACATTGCAATAATATATCTTTATTACCACCTTTAAATGTTTGTCCTAAATAAATTTTTTCGAATCCAATTTTCCACTGTCAGGGTAACTAAAGAAATATATACCAATAAAGATATTTTGATGATATAAAATAAGTCTCCTAAGTCTGGTCAGAGCGATGTAAACTGAAAACAAAACAAATCCATACAAGATAAAGCGCAAGGGAACACCAAAAGATTCTGGCTAAACTGCTATAGATGTAGCACAATCAGGTGAGCCAAAGCCCAATCAGAGTGACACAGAGATCAACTGAACGAACCCCATTCTGATGTATCATGTACAAACCCCAAAAGATTACAAAGCTATTGCAAAATTAGCACAAGTGGGTAAGCTAGGAAACGTAGCCGCATATAAGATGGCCTAGCCTGTTGAAGTTCAAATGAACCAGGCTGCGCACACCACTGATGTAATTATGTAAAGAGGTAGGAAAGCCTGATAGTAGGCAGTGAGTTTTTTTATGTTTTTAGCTACCCTGAGTGTGACTCAGGATTACTGTTTTTGCATGATCCACCCCGATTCACACTCAGGAATACCGCTAGGGGGGTTAAGCAGCGGGTTGCTTAGAAGAGTAATCAGAACTATACTTTAAAAGAACAGTAATGCTTTTAGGGTGTGGCAAATTTGACGGATGTCAAATATAGCATAGACTTCAAGCACAAAAAACAATAATTTTGCAAATAAGAAGTCAATAGTAATGCTATTTTTTTATGTTTATAGCCATATTGTTTCATTGCAATAATCTGTCTTTATTACTGCCTTTAAATGTTTGTTCTGCATAAATATTTTCTAATCCAGTTTTACACCCCTAATAGGTCCTAATTGCATATTGGTTTAGTAAGTATTTTTTTAATTCAATATTTCTTGGGCCATTTTTAAACTATTTAGTCTTGATATGGAAGTTTGGGTTTACATGTGTTTGCTGTTTGTGTATTTTTTTATTTTTATTTTTATTTTGTCATGTATATTTAGTGATGTCTGTGTGGTCTCTGAATTTTAATGTGACCTTTTAGAAAATGTGTTTATTTTTAATAAAGTTGTTTTGTGGTTGTTTTTTTTGTTTGTTTGTTTTTATGTGATCTCCTTTACAATCTGCCAGGATCTTTTAACTTTGGGTGATCCAACAGACCTACAATTTACCAAGTCAATTATGATTGTTTTTAGGCAGTTCCTTTTTATGAATTTTTGAAAGGCTAAAAACAGCACAATTGTCTTAATAAAACGCAGTTGTGTGATGCCCATTGTTGTGCGCCAATGTGGAAACGCTATGTGCTCAGGAACTGTGTTCTATCAGTTGAAAAAGGAGCCACTTTTGCAGAGGAGGATCATTTGGGTAATTTTTTCGTTTTAGGTGTCTATTGTTTGTTTTGTTTCATGTGCCCTCATGTATGTACATACATGCTTATCTGTATGTATGCATTTAAATGTGTGTACATATACATATAAAAGTGAAATTATAGGAAGAAATAGGAAAAGAGGGTTTTCTTTGGCATATAGCTTAACATTCTTCAATGTCAGGATCCAAACCTAGGGATGCTTCGGTGTCAGGCTGCAGCTCTGCCTACTGCGCCACTTGAGGGTTTGCCTTTTTTGCACTCTGTTGGATTCCTTGGATAAAGATACCTTAATACTTAGTATCTCCAGTATCTCCAGTAGACTCCAGGCCCCTCCCATGATCTTTCTATTAATTTAGGCCATGTCTCTGAAACTTCCTGTTGCCAGATTATTGTGCTTTGCCAATATCTTGCTCTTCCTGCTACTGTTACATTGCTCTCTCCAAACTGCTACCTATGTACCGACTCTTGGCTCCTGTTTAAACGACTACGCTTCCTCGCACTCCATCTCCAACTTACACCATTGGCTACCGACCTCGGCTTGTGCTTTGACTACGTGTGTGTTTGCTCCTTATCTGCTACCCCTGCTTGTGCATAGATCCTGGACTGCTTCTGTCTGTGTCTGCTTGCTGTTTCAGCCACTGGACTCCGAGTCTGACCCCTTACATTCAAATTGAAAAGATGGCAAATTTCTTCCTATGATTTCTGATATCATGAGGATGGCTCAAAGCAACATTCATGGATGATATTGCTTCTGGTTAAAGGAGAAATCCACCTTTATGTGCTATCACTACCAAGCTGAGGTAAGTTAATATATAGTGGACCAAGGACTAATATGGCATTCAAACCTGCATATAAACACACTGAAAGGCTGTAAAAGCAAGAACATATGTTTGGCACAAAGTGTATTTGTCCCTGGAAGTTTTCTTATACTAGTACTAATTGAATTGTGTAAACACCTAAATAACGCATACAATCCAGTGTTTAATGAGCAAAATTAAGTTGAGCAACAACAGAACCATCTGTTCATTTCTAAGAGTGCTTGAGCCTGCTTGTGAACTTGTCAATCAATGTGGTTTGATGTTGTGCTTGGCAAGCTGGACCTCCTTCCATAACCATCAGGTGTTGGACAGCTAATTGACAACTTGTTTGGCCAGGAAGTGGAAGTGTGCTTGTATACAATAGGGCTACAATCAGGCAGCACAGCACAATGAGAACAAACCTATACCACTACTACAAATGAACAGAGGCGTTCTGTGGAACAGTGGCAGAAAATCAACATGAGTGAAGTATGTTAAAGGAAAACCACAGCTTATTCAGCAAACGTCAGACTATTAAAAAAAAATAAAAATAAATACCAACCATGACAATTTATTCATAAAAGGAATATGACTTTGAGAATGGGACAAAGGGGCGTCATGTAGCAGTTTGAAATGAAAACCATGCATACGTTTGTACTAATTATTTGTAGATAAAATGACAAAACATTGCTGAAAAATTGCTATACAACAGAAACCTTAATTGGAAACCAGGCACAAAAAACATAGCAGCAACAGAAGAAGCTAACAATAATGAAGATTACAAAAAGTCACATCAACTCCTACTAGACAAGCAAACTTACTTGATTAATCCCCCCCCCCCCCCCCAATTCCCACACACACACAAACCAGTCCAGTTAAAATAGTGAAAATGAAAATGCATATATATTTATATGCATCTAAAAGTGGAATCACTAAATGTTCTTTGATATATGTATTATAACATCTTTGGCAACAATCTTTTTTTCAAATATTTGCTTTCTCCAATGCCAAACTTTAATCAAATTTAAATCAGATCAAAAATGCTTGGTCACATCACCATTGGCAGAGTTTAACGGATCCACCTTCATCACACCTGAAAATGAATCGCTTAAATTGTCGAATTCTCGTCTCCACTGCTCATTTATCAATGCTGCAAGCCGGTAGGCGAGCACACTAGCACTCAGCCCCAGCTCACAGTAATACGCCGTGGCCAGCAGGGCATATATGCACGTAGCGAGCTTACGTGCATTTGCTTGATCAATCAGCTTTATTGTGTATAAGGCAGCGTACTAAGTAGAAAGCCACTGCTTGACCCCACAACTAACGCTGACCATCTAAAATTTGCTAAAGATGATGTGGACAAACCAGAAGGATAATGGAAGAATGTTTTTTGAATGGATGAAACCAAAATAAGGAGCATTACATTTGGAGAAAGAAAAACACTGTTTTTTCCAGCAGAGGAACCTTGTCCCATGTGTTAAACATGGTGGTGAAAGTGTTCCGGTTTGGGCCTGTTTTACTGCATCTGGGCTTGAGCAGCTTGCCATCATTTATTTACCAATGAATTCTAAACTATAATAGAGAATTCCAAAAAAAAGTCAAGACATCTGTGAGGAAACCCACAACATCCAAGATACTGAAGCTGTTCTAAATGAAGGAATAGGCTATCATTCCTTTAGTTACAATTTAGTTGCAAAGATGTATGGATGCACATTTTACAAATCTCCACATCCCAAAAGTGTTGTATTAGGCTGAGATCAGGAGATCAGTAGGCCGTTTGTGTACACTGAACTAATTGTGATGTTCAAAAAAACAGTTTAAAATTATCAAAGCTTTATGTCATGGAATGGTATCCTGCTGGAAGTAGCCATTATAGGTTAGATACACTACGCTCATTAAGGGATGGATGTGGTCAACAACATTAAAGTAGGCTGTATCATTTAAATGATTCACAAATGGTACTAAGAAGCCCAAAGTGTGTCAAGAAAATATCCCACACACCATTACTTTACGACCACCAGCATGAACCATGATACAAGGTAGCCTAGGTTCATGCTTTAATGTTGATGCAAACTTCTGACCATACCATCTGATTGCAGCAAAAATTGCTCATTGGACCACAGAAATTTTTTCCAGTCCTCACTTGTCCACTTTTGGTGAGCTTGTGTAAATAATAGTAGCCTCAGATGCCTGTTCTTTACTGACAGGGGTGGATTCCAGTCTTGCTTCAAGGTTGTATTCAGATATGCTCTTCTGCCTAGCTCAGTTGCAGTGAGTTATTATTCGAGTTACCTTTGCCTTTGTATCAGCTAAAAGCAAATTGACCACTCTCCTCCAACCTCTGACATTTGTGTGCAGAAAACTGTGGCTCACTAGATATTCACCATTTTTTTATCAGCAGTTTCTGAAATACTCAGACCAGCCTGCCTGGGACAAAAAACGATGCCTCTTTCAGAGTCATTTAAATCATTTTTGTTCCCTATTCTGATGTTCAGTTTAAACATAACGTAGTATTGACAGTATTGACACTGTCTACATACCTAAATGCATTGAGTTGATTCTAAAAGATCGGATATATATATATATATATATATATATATATATATATATAGTAAATTATTTTTCTCACTCCCCCAAGGGTGGAGTGATTCATCCCCAATCTCGGGTCCTCTCCCAAAGGCCTGGGAGTTTGAGGGTTCTTTACAGTATTTTTGCTGTTCCAAGCACTGTACTTTTCTGGACAGACAGTTCTGTTGTTGCTTCTGCAATCTGTTGGAGCCACTCTCCCAGCTTAGGGGTCACAGTCCCGAGTACTCCTACCACCACTGGTACCACTTTGGCCTTCATGTTCCACATCCTCTCCAGTTCCTCTCTCAGTCCTTGATACTTCTCTAGTTTCTCATACTCCTTCTTCCTGATGTTGCTGTCATTTAGCACTGCTACATCTATCACCACCTGTCACGGATAACAGAAAGGGGAGGGAAACAGAAAGGTAAATACCAGGGACTAGGCCTCCAATAGCTAGGGAAAAGAGGTCACCCCTTACAGACACCCTAACCTAGCCCTAACTCCTGACAGTAGGAATATCCCCTGATGGTGGGAATAATCATACACTGAAACCTAGGCCCTAGTAGCCCTGCATAGCCCTAGGAGTATTGACTTCAGACTACTGGTTCCTTCCCTGATGAAAGAACCAGTGTCTCCCTGAGGCCTAGTAACAACCAAAGAACAACAAAACACCAAAAGAAGTTCAACTTATCTTAACAGCAAATAGAGAAGCAGGAACTCTGGAGAGGACAACACACCAGCTCTTCACATCCCAGAAGTGAATATCAACCGCATAGCATGAAGTGTGAGGCCAGACTAAATGGAGGAGCAGTAATGACCATCAGCTTCAGCTGATACAAGTGTGGTCATTACAAACAACAACACAGAAACAAGTAAAAACAAAGAGACAGTCAGATATCCTCACGTGCAGCTTGTCTCACAGATCTTCTAACTTCAGTCACGGAAGGGACCATGACACCACCACTGTATTCTGATCCTTGTCTATTACCACAATGTCAGGTTGATTGGCCAGTACTTGCTTGTCTGTCTGGATCTAGAAGTCCCACAGGATCTTAGCCTTGTTATTCTCCACAACCTGTGGAATCTCCCATCTTGACTTGGGAAGATTTAGCCCATACACTGTGCAGATGCTCCTGTACACAATGCCAGCTACTTGGTTGTGCCGTTCAGTGTATACTGTTCCTGCCTGTATCTTAAACCCTGCCACTATGTGTTGGACTGTCTCTGAGACCTCTCTGCAAGTCTGCACCTTGGGTCCTGTCTAGTGTGGTAGATCCTTGCTTCTATAGATCTGATGCTTAGTGCTTTTTCTTGTGCTGCTATGATCAGTGCCTCAAAACTGTCTTTATGTAGGATTTCCTGATGTCAGCCACCTAGGTTATCTGTCGATGGTACATCCAATGCAGGCTCTTTTTATTGCCATGACTCTCTGCCTGATATCTTTTCCATGGTTGCTGTTGCTGCAGGCATTCTTTCATCAGCTCGTTTTTGGATGTCAAAGACTTTGTCCACCCTCTTCCGCCTGGAGTACAGTCTATGGGTGTTGGACTTGGGGTGGAATCCTCTGTGCATTGTGAGGAACTTCTGGGTCTTCACATCCGCAGCTTCCATGTCCTCCTTTGGCCAGCCCACTATACCAGCAGGATATCTGATGACTGGTAGGTCATATGTGATGATGGCATGCAACTTGTTTTTTCGATTGAGCTTGCTCTTAGGGACCTGCCTTACCCTTTGGTGGTACTTGGATGTTGTTGTCTTCCTGGCCTTCTCCTCATGGTTCCCATGTGACTGTGGGATACCAAGGTACTTGTAGCTGGTCTTTATGTCTGCAATGTGCCCTTCTACTCCACCAGTCTTAACTACATTCCCTCCCATCACTACCATTCGTCCACACTTCCCCAGTCCGAATGACATCCCAATGTCTTCACTGAAGACCCGTGTCAGGTGGATCAGTGAGTCAGGGTCCTGTTCCTTCTAAGCATACAGCTTGATGTCATCCATATAGAGGAGGTAGCTTATGGTAGTACCATTCATGAACTTGTATTCTTATCCAGAGCTTGTGATGATCTGGCTAAGGGGGTTCAAGTCTATGCAGAACAGCAACAGGGACAGTGCAGCACATTGGTATATGCCATACTTGTGCCAGCTGCCTTGAGTTGGCTTCTAGGTTGTCTTCCACATTCCCATTGAGTTCTTGAGGAAGGTTTTAAGTGTCCTGTTGTTTTTGTATAGTGCCAGAAATTCACAGATCCATGTGTGTGGCATTGAGTTACAGGCTTTTCTATAGTCAATCCAGGCTGTGCTAAGGTTGGTCTGTCTAGCACTTGAGTCTTGGGTAACTGGTCTGTCTATGAGCAACCGGTGATTTGAGCCTCTGGTGTTGTTCCCAATGTCTTTCTAAGCCATGCTCATGTACTGGCTTATATGGGTCTGTAGCTTGGATGCTATTATGCCTGATAGGACTTTCCATGTTGTAGCGAGGCAGGTTATTGGCCGGTAGTTGGATGATGTTGTTCCCTTGCTGGGCTTTTTCATGATCAGCACTGTCCTTCCTTGTGTTAGCCAGTCTGGGTGTGAACTTGATTTGAGCAGCTGGTTCATCTGAACTGCTAGGCCTTCATCTACTGCCTTTAGTTTCTTTAATTAGTACCTATGGGTCATGTGTGGGCCAGGTGCTGTCCAGCTCTTCATGTGTTTGACTCACTGGAGGATATGCTGCTACTGTGTTGCTGCATTGGAGTTGTGAGTACATCTTGGATAGTTTTTAGAGAACAGGGCATTTATCATTTTGGTCTCTGCTTCTCCACTGTATCTCCTGAGTCTGGTAGCCAGAGCAGTGAGCCTTTGTTTAGCAGTCTTAAGGGCTTCAGATGTAGCTAGGTCCTTGCACTTTTTTCAGTAGCCGAGTCTTATTCTTAATCTCCACACCTTTCTGTAACTCTGCCGGCTGACTAACTTCCCTCCATGTTGCCTTGATCTTAGCCACGTTAACCTCATCCTCCAGGGTGGGTATGTACTACTGTTCTGCTTGCTCTTGTAGCCAAGCATTTCTAGGATTGCAGCGGCTGTAGCATATATTAGTTCATTAATGTGACTTATGTTGGTGGTAAGGATTGGTGTGAGGCCTTTGTTGGCATTGTCTAGCATACTGAGCCTTGGTAGTCGGTCTTGGGGGTTTACTGAGGCTAGCTGTGCAATTTAATGGTTGGAGTGGGGGAGGCAGTAAAGTACTAGTTTCATATGTTGCCTGCACATCCAGTTGTTCTACCAGGTCTTCTTGAGTCTGTGGTGTGATGTGGAGCTGGTCAATATCAGGTTGTGTGAGTAGCTTCCTCTTCACTATGTTGAACCAATATTTAACTTGCTGTTTCTCTGTTAGTGTGGATGTAGGTCTTCCATGCATCCATAGCTTCCTCACACACTTTATGTATTTCCATTCTCATTAGGTCTACTGGTATATTAGCATTCAATCAGTTCTAGGTTCTCTTGTTTTATCCATGTATGGTTTGTTTTATATATATATATATATATATATACATATATATATATATATATATATATATATATACTGGGAGATTAGCATCAATTGCACTCCCCTTAGAGTGGTTCAATTTAATTTCATGGGGCTCTGCCCATTTTTATTTGCAAAAACACATCAGCTTAAAGCAGATTTTAAAAAGGTTTTCCCTTTCAGGCAATACTGTCATTACAGCATGACAAAAAAAAATTAGGCTTCTGGCTCTCCCACAGTTTGTCCCACAGCCCTCAACTTTGGGAGACCTCCTGGACTTTCCCAGCACACAGGCTACACACACAGCCTCTTCAGCTGAGCCACCTAGCCTCAGGCTGCAACACCCCTCAGTTTCAAAGGCCTGGTCCTTTTAAATATTAATGGTCAGGTGATTAATAGCCATCATTAACTTCTGGCCTGGAAAAAGAGAGGAGTGTTTGGCCCACCCATTCCTTCCAGTACACTCTGGGCCTGGATCCAAAATAAAGAGCAAATAAATATACAGTAATACATTTATTAATGGTCCTATCCAAGCCCTGTAATCCCTTTTACAAGAGAAATTGCACTGCATGATGGCAAATACCCTCTAAATTTGACAGTGCTTTTCTACATCTCCAGATCCTAAAAACACACAGAGCTATGACTTCAGAGACACTGTTGTTTATGGGACAGCCTAAAACCACTGATTCACTGGTTGCAAGTAGTTGATGATGTGGAAATTTCCTAATTGCAGTCCTTTGTTGAAACCATACTGGACATCCTGAACAAAGCACTGAAGTATCCAACGCTGAACGAAAATGGGGTGGGATCTTCTATTTTTAAATAACTTGGCCTGTAAGGGTAAATATTATTTTAAAAAATATTCATACAATGCTTTTATTGTAAAGTGTGGTGCATTCATTTCTAGGGCCTATTTAACCCTTCTAGGGAATAGGTAGGGGGTACCTTGTTCTCCCCTTGTTCTCATTCTACAGGGTTCAGGGGCAGATATCTAGTGGACCTCCCTCCCCAAGATGAATTCCAGATATTATTAAGCTCCACAGACCACAACACAACATGGGGTCATTTTGAGGGGATGAGGCCCTTTCCTCAAAGATGGCCATTGCCACCATTGGGGGGAAGTGAGGGTCTAGTTTTTGGCAAAATAGAATGGGACTAAATGTTTTTTGCCTTTTTTTTAACAAACCAGATTGCAGAGGACCTTCAATGGATAGGAAAGGGGCACACACACACCTGCTGGTCCCATTTACTATAAAAGTAGCCCTTATGCCTATCATAGGTTTATTTTTTATACAATTTTTTTTTGTTATTTATTTTTACCTCAACTTTTGAATAAAATTTTACCTGGTTATATATAATTTGCTCATCTCAGGTGGTGCAGCCTGTGCATCTGCAAGATGGGCATCCAACCCCACAGCTCAGCTCCAGGGTTACATCTACAGTGACAGTTACACTGCAAACTCGCCAGTCTGTCTGCATTCCAGGACAGTACACATTGATCCCACTGTACAGATGCAGAGGTAGAGTTAGAGGTACAAAGGTAGAACCAAGGGTCACTCAAACTCATTGCCTTTTTCCCAGCTGTGAAATCCTCCACCTTTCGTTGCTTCAAGACTTCTACTCAGTTCCCTGACTGACACCTCTCCATCACTATCTATAGACCTTTTAGCTGAGGATCATGACAAGACTGTTGCTAGCGAGTCCAATCCACACTTGACTCTGCCAAGTTAGGCAGAAACCACAGAAATCTGACATAATTAACACTTCTGACATAGATCTTTCTAAATCAGCCATGAAAAATATGCCTATAATATTTATCTACGCAGATATGTTATCTTTGATAAGTAAAATTGATTCTATAATAAACGACCTAGGTGCGCGCTATAATAAAGAAAAAGTGATGCTTTCAGCAAGATCAAATCAGTCTCTTCCAAAAAAATTCCAATAAATTACAAAATTTACAGACCTATCCCAGAACAATATTTAACTCTGTAAGAAAGTTAAGCTTTTCTATAAAAGCATCCCTCAGGCCCCACAAAATCCTATACGAATGGGGCTAACCAATTAAATTACTCATCTCATTTGAAGGTTAATCTTACTCCATCTTATCTCTCTCTCTCTCATTTCTGGAATCCCCATTCCAACAACTGCCAAAATGGAAGCACCCCATCTACCATTTCTGTGTAATGGACATAAATAGTTATCTGATAAAAATCCAAGCTGTTTTGAATTCCTATATGATCAAAGTAGCCCCTTATGTTCCCTTATTTTTTTTTTTTTTTATTGGACTTGGTTGTCCACCTTCTGTGACCTCTGGAGTGAGCAAATACTGTCTTTCTGGATTTTTTTATACCATCCCTTTTCCTGCCCTGGCATTAAGCTGTCCTGTTTAAGGAATCTGATCAGACTGTCTTCTCCATTCCAACCACTCTCAAAAGCACTGTTAATTGATTTGATACTACCAATCTTTTTCCCACAACTGGCTCTCATTTTCCTGGGATATTTACAAACTTTTTCTTGCACTCCTGAACCCAACATAACCTAGACTTTCAACCTAAGCAGAACCATGAAACCACCTACTGGCAAGTCTATCTTTCAAGATGTTTAATTTCCTTTATTACCAAAGTCCTCAATAGCCCTTACAAACTATCCTTAACAATCAGATTCCAAGCTTCCAACCCCAGTAAAGCTACATACACACTTCCAATTATTTTCGTTGGAAAACGAACGATGAACGTTCATGCACGATATATATGAACGATCGTATAGCACCGATCCTGCACATAGAGGTAACGACACGATCGTTCGTAGATATTGTACACACAATAGATAAAAATAAAATTAAAAATGTACTTTTATTTTTATTTCATGTTGTGTGGTGTTTTTGTACTGTAAAAACCATTTAAAAGCAGATTACATTGTAATCTGCTTTTAAATTTCCCTCCCAGACACACCCCCATACATCGCCACTCACATCACCCGGAGGATGACTCATCCTCCGAGTGATGTGAGTGGGGATTTCCCTGCCCTGCTCACAGAGACAGAGACGCTGCTGCTGCTCGCATCTCCAGAGAGATGCAAAGCACAATGCAGGATTTCTGCATTATGCTTCACATCTCACTTCAAATGCCAGCAGCAATAGCAAATTTTTTATTGCTGCTGGAGGAGCTGCGGGGACCGGGTAGGTATTTGCTTTCAGTTTTAATCGGATTGTCATACAATGTATGACAATCGGATTGCAATATAACGTTTGTTTACATTTTTAACCACCTGGTGAGAAAAGTTCGGGTTTAACACTTTTTGCAAGTGTTTTTACCCCGAACATGGTCGGGTTTAACGGCAAGGTGGTTAATATATGGGAATATTATTTTGTGGGGGGAAAGTGATTATGATGGAGTGTATATAAAGGTTGCTAAAGGGACGTTATTAGATTGTATAGAGTATCAAGATAAAGAAGCAGGTGAGTGAAAGGGTGTAGTTATACTGGATTAAACAGGTGATAATGGTAGTTTAAGGATTAGGGAGGTAGTCTTATTAAGGAGAAAATGGTAGTTTAAGGATTGGGGAAGTAGTCTTAATAAGGAGAAAATGGAATTAGTTGAAATAGGCTCAGTTTCTGAAGAGTGGTATTTGGTAATTATCTGGGGTAGATGTAAGGTAAAATCATGGAGGCCCGGGCGCCAGATGGTGGAGCTGTTTTAGAAGAGCAGCAGCAACAAGAGGATTGCTGCGTTGACTCTAAAAACCGCCTGGTGTGTGGCGCCCGGATGTAAACAGTAAATCACATGATTACAGACCAGCAGCAAGTCAGCCTAGCCTAACACTACAAAAGGCACTGGTGACTGGGAGCAGAGAGGCTATAACGTCCCAGCAACCAATGGCAGTGCAGTACTGAGTCAGGAGCTGATCAGCCTCTAAAATCCCCTTCAGCTGTGCACAGCCTAACAATGGATGCCAGGGGATGTCATAAAAACCATCAGGCTGCACGGCTAAAGGGAAGCAGGGGCTGCTGCTATTTATCTATACTCTTTGCATCTGCAAATGACTTTGCTGGGCAAAATGGTGTCTATTGGATACTGTGGTTGTGCACAGCATGGAATTGCTGGCCTGATAAGCGTTTCCTAACAGAGAGATCACAGAATATTTGGACTTGGGAGCTTTTCTTGGAAAGATCCAGTTGTGCTTTGGGTGCAGGCATCACAACCTCTTTGGTAGTGTAAAAATCAGGTTAATAATTCACTATCATATCCCTGGTAGGACCATCCCATTTAGCAACTCCTAACATCCTATGGACACTATGGTCAATTTCTTGGGTGCGATTTTGAACAATCTGGCAGTAGGGTGTGCATAAATCTTTTAGTAACCTAACTTTCTCCAACTCATGAATAGATACGCGTAGACCGCTGACACAGAAATGATTTCACCAGTTTTTAAGTACTTCAAGTTTTAGTTTCGGTTCATTAAGTTGCGTATATAGAATAGATTGAATAGTATTATAAATAACCCTTGCAACAATATCATCCAGCATTTGTTTAATCACGACCAGTCAAACTCCTATGCCCTGAAGATGTTTTTTCAGCTGAAATGTACAAGCTGTGGATGTTTTAGCTTATTCAACTTGTAACAAGTTGGCAAACTGGGAAAACAGTGTATCATCATGATCAGAGTGCCAAGACGCACCTGTTGAATAGAGCATGTGGTAGCCATGAGGCCTGCTGCAGGGAGAGGAAGCTGAATTTGTAGGGGGAATATCCCCTTGAAGCTGCCTCTGTCATATCTATCCAGGCCTGGGGCTCTGATAAGCTGGGACTGGAGCCTGTAAGAGAAGGGTAGGCAGGAGAGGCTCTATAAAACCCTTCATACCATTCTGCTGCTGGGGCTGCGTGAAAGCTGAGATCGAGATTTGTTGTCCCGCTGCTCTGTCCCCTGCTTGCCTACCTTCCTATGTGGATAGGGTAAGTTTCCCGAGGTTTCCCGCTGGATGGGTAGCTTGTTGATACCTGGCTTAGTTGTGTGCTGCTATGTTAAGAAGCTGAAGAGATGTGGAGCATCTGAGACCATGTCTGCCATGTACTCCCCCTTTGCTCACAACTTAGTTTGAAGGTAACAATAAATGGAGGAAGAGGGAAGTTCAAATTTATTGTATTGTATTGTAAATTGGTAAAGGAGGGTATCTCCCTCATAGGAGCCAAAAAAAAGGTCAAAACAGAAAATCCTCCTAAAGTACCAAGACTGGATCATACATTGTACCAGGCTGTCTGGAGTAGAGATTAACAGGATCTAAGTAAACTGCATAGGGTCCAGTATTTCAGAGCAAGTCATATGACAGGTCAAGCTCCATAGCATGGATTAAGGTATACCAGAACTATCCACGTTTTTTCAACCTCAGTCCATCTGTTATAGGCTCTAAGGGTGACCCAAGAGACCATTGGATGTAGATGGGCTGCAAATAGATGGTTTGAAATATTTGAGAAAGTTGGAACACCCAGACCTACTCTCGATTTAAAAAGGAACAAAGGACTGTCTTAGGAAGACGGTAATGTTTATAGCCCAAAATAAAATTGTTTCCAGCGGTATAGAAATTTGTCTTGTAACAGTTGAAGCAAGTTGGCATCTATGGTAATCAGCAAGGCTTCAGTATTAGTAGGATTAAGCTTCTCAAGGATTTTACGGAGGGACAGCAATGTAATCAACTGACCCATCGGGGTGAGAAACATGTCATCTCCATAAAAGGCATAGATAGCACGGATAGACATGATAAATGGCATCCATGTCAGGAGCTAATATAAATGAGCATAAGTGGGGAATTAGCGTGGGTAATCCTGACTGGGAGGAAATTAACCATACTTGGTCTTTAAATATAACAGACAGTAAATATATACCTAAACAGGTAGCCAGTAAAATGTTTTATATCAGAGTTCAAAAGAGAAATAGCTAATGCTGATAGCTGGATGGTAGCTAGTCAGATCAAATGGATCTTTCCCTGGCTTCAAAAATACAGAAATATAAGAATGTAGACAGAAAAATTGATGCTCCTTCCAGGACATTGTTATAGAAAAAGACAAAGTTAGGGAGAATTTGAGGTGCCAAAGTCTTGTAATATAGGTAAGAAAACCCATCTGAGCCTAAGGCATTATTTAGAAGTAACACGTTAATGGTTGCCTCCACCACCTCTGGAGTGATCAGACTATTAGGCCTATCTTATCTTGGGGGAGGAAGAGTGATTTAGCCATCAATATGGGATTTCAAAATAGGCCCCCATCTGTTTGTGATGACTGTAGTATTTGTAGTCCGTTTGTTATGGACTCTAGTATAAAGGCCTGTATAGTAATCCCCAAAAATCAATAGCAATAGCTGGTGGGTACCATCCTTACCTCTAATACCATTTGGAGTGGCTGATGCTATACCATCCTTAAGCTTGCATCCCAGTAATGTATAGGCTTTATTACCCTTATCATAAAACCTATGACATAAATAAATCATGGCTTTTTAGGTTTGGTTCAGATTAAGCTTCTTAAATTTGCCCCAATACTCCACAATCTTACGAAGGAAAGAAGCTGATGGACATAACTATGGAGTCCTTTCTAGATCTAGCTGAACTTGTCGCACTTGTGCTCGGGGAGGTTACCAAGATTATATTTACAAAAGATGGGGACAAGATGCAACCAATAATTTGAGCCTATATCTGAGCAGGTGGCTGCCTGAAAGGGGAAATTATAATCCAATCCAATGATGGTCTGATTTGGGTTTGAGAAAAAAATCTATAACCTATCCATGGGATGATGTACTCACCCAATGCCATACACACCAAGAATTTGAGCCTATATCTGAGCAGCTGGCTGCCTGAAAGGCAAAATTATAATCCAATCTAATGATGGTCTGATTTGGGTTTTAGAAAAAAATCTATAACCTATCCATGGGATGATTACTCACCCAATGCCATACAGACCATGACTTTGCAGAAGTTTACAAAAGTCGGATGAGAGGTAACCTGTCAGTGTTGAATGACAAGTGGAGTCCTTCGAAAAGCACTGGGGTGTGACAAAGATTAAAACCCCTGCCATAATGAAAAAAGTAAGGCACACAGAGGCCAACAGGGTAATATTATCAGTATTATTATATCAGTATTATCATATATGACAATGATTTTGGGCATCAAGCCATCATCCAGCCAAACTAAGTTTATTAACAGTAGCAAAGTATAACAATATAATATAGAAGTGTCAACACTTCTTAGGGTAAGTATACATGTAAAACAACACAAAAAAAATAACACAAATAAGTATAAATATAGTTCAGCATTTACCTTTTCAGCTAGAATTCTATTCTATCTGTGAATCAAAGCCAGCTGGTTTCAGTACCTTTTCCTTGTTCCCTTCTTTTTTACTTATAAGAATATTATCTATAATTACATATTTTAGTTAAGAAACTGTATGCTTGTGTTCAGTGAAGTATCTTACCTAGGACAACTCTTTTAATCAGTTCTTGTAAATACATGTCTGCACATACATCTCCCTATAAAACCTTCCAAAACCCTCTTCTATACATACTTCCTTTTGTTTTTTTCTTCACATACCTCTTCTGTCCATGCTACTTTCATAGGCCACTTCCGGAAAAATAATAGTTGTGACTTTTTTTTAGGATATGTTCTAATATGCTTACCTCTGGTAGTCTGTTCAGGGTTTATGCTTACACATGGCCACGAATACTTATAGTAGCAATGCTGTGGCCGAAAATACTGTGGCAAATCACAGAAATATGCATTTGTGCAACAACAGTGGATGCAGAAGTGTCAGCAGTGAGTGCACATGTGTGCAAATAGAAAAGTATGTGCATAAGCCAATGTGTCTTAATTTGTCTACCTGCTGTTCTAAAAAAAAAAAAAAAACAGTAAGGTTGAAAAAGTCTATCAAGTTCAACCACTGGGGAAAAAAAATAAACATACTAGAAAACCTGCATATTCTAGACAGAAATTGAAATGGAAGTTTGATCAAGAGGAAGGCAAAAAAACCCTTCTAAAGCATAGTTCAATTTACTGCAACATAAAAAATATAGTTATATGATGTGCATCTAGAAAGCTTTTGAAACAATCAGACGTGCTAACACATTTCAGAGGAAGTTTATTCCATGTTTTCAGACCTTACTGTAAAGAATGCCTTCAATAGGCAGAGGTTTTATTTTTTTAAATAAAAATAAGGTGAAAAATAATTATTATAATTATCTCTATGGACCATTCATATTTAGCAAGATCTCGTAAGCAGTATTTTATATTTTAACAATCTCTGAGAGTGCTGGAGCACTGAGGCGGCTAATTCTACCAACCAAAACATGAATTAATAACGATGAACAAAAAGGAAATTAAGCATTGTAACACAGGGAAAAAGAAAGCACCTGTGTTACTGGGAAAATTTCTAGATGGACAATTATGTGGGACTGTGGTTTCTCATGTTTCGATACTGAGGTGAAACCAGCAAATTGTGTTTGCAGGGAAGCTCTAGCTTTTCCTGCTGGTTGTCTAAAATTTTTGTCCTGGGGCTGGTTTCACTGGGAATCTGCAAGAGTAGGGTGGGGCAGATTTCCAATTCCAGGTCCCATATTTTCCCAAAGCCCACAAGCCTATGAAGCACACCTGGCAACAGGGGCTGTGTGACTGTGTAAGCCAGACTCTCTAGATGTTGACCTGTGTATAGGAAAGCACTAGTTTAGAAGTAGGCTTGGAAAGTTGGTTTATGTTAGCCTGGAGGCTATATTTTGATTAAAAGAAATTTTGTTTTTCGAGTGAAGTCTGATTTGTTTCTTGTCTTTTTTGGACCTAATATGGGCAGGAGCCCTAAACAGACACTGTAGCCTAGAGTTACCTCTTTGCCAGCTTGCCATTTAAAGTTTATCCTCACAGTATGCAAACTTAGCTCCCAGAGCCCAGAGTTTGCCACAATGCACTAAAATGCTCTGCATATTTGCATAATACAGCAACTTTATCTACAAAGTGTCCCCTTCTGTGACAGTAGCAAAATTCATGCTCAGTTGCTACTGCTGTCACTTTTGCTGTGTTCTCTCTCAGCGCTCTGTTGCACAAATGGTCTCCTACACTAGCACAGGTAGTTAGCTACAGATTTACCAATTGATTTGTAAATCTATTTACGCTCGTTACAGTAATATGTTACCTGCATATTTACACTGCAGGGCAATGTTTTGTAAATGGCCCCTAAACAAACCATTCCATGCAGTTACAATGCAGTGCAACATAATGCAAATTAACATTCTACTGTCATTTATGCTGTGTAACATTAAACCTAAAACAATTGACCTTACATTTATCAGCAGCAATTTACAATTTTGGAATTAGCCACCTCTACTACTTACATTTCATAAATAACGCCTCAGACCGATATATACTTTTTAAAATTTTATCTTCATAATAAATGCCCATATGCTACTGTTGGTGCAGATCTAATTCCAGGATTTCAATTAAAACACTTCAGAAACAAATCTATCAAGATCCTTATTCAAACAAAACGTGTTGGAAAAGACAAAACCAAGACTGGAAATGCAAGTGGTAGTTTATCCCACAAATATTGTTTAGATTTCCACTTAACTATAGCAAATTGCCTTTTATTATTACCAGCTCCTAAAGTAGAGCTAAATTTATCAATGAAAAATAGTGAGCAGGCAGATTCTTTGGCCCTGATTTATTAAAGTTCTCCAAGGCTGGAGAGAATACACTTTCATCAGTGAAGCTGGGTGGTCCAGCAAACCTGGAATAGTTCTGGTCCAGGATTCAAAACATTTGCTAACAAATATTTTATGACTTTTAGGAAATCAATTTCAGGTTTGCTGGATCGCCCAGCTTTACTGATAAAAGTGTATTCTTTCCAGCCTTGAAGAACTTTAATAAATCAGAGCCTTTATTGCAGGAGGGACAATCTATGTGTCTTTTGCAATATAACAAATTTTACCTGCCTGTTCCCAACATTTTCTATGATGTATAGAAAGATGTATTGCCAGCATTCCTGCAGGAAATTCATTACTTCTTGTGCGCATGTGCAGAAATGTTGTCATTTCAGTCTGACCAATAAAGATATCCAAAGATCCTGAAGTGAAGGAGGATAGGGAGAACATGTTGGCATGAAGGAGTGAGAAGTGAGTTTATTTAAAAAAAAAATAATTACCAGGAAGTTACATTTAGTTTATTACAGAAGAGGCATAGCTTGTATCTTATTGCTCACAATTTTTTATTTTTACCATTTGTACTGTTTTCGTCACCATACAACAATTGCTATTACTTTATGCTATAAAGCACTTTTGTTTGGAGCAAAGAATAGACAGTTGTTTTATATAACTAAGCAATCTATTTCTTACCTGCAAGTCTGTAATGATCCTGAAAAGTGACTGCTTGATTACACTTTAATGTTATTTACAAATAAAATCACAAGTAATTAAAGGAAAACCTAGAAGCTTTTGAGCAAGTTTGATGCACGATAACTGCCTGATTCAGCTTCAGCTAGAGTAGTGCTGTGTAGGCAACAACTGAGATCAATACCAACATAATGATAGTGGCAGAATTAAGTGAGTAACCTGAGAACTGTGCCTTCAATATGCACACAGCTGCCACAAGCCAGGGCCACACAGTGCAGTCCGTTCTTCCATTCTAAATGTTCATCAAAAGACGCCCTGCAGGAAAATGGAGTTAGATGCTCTTTATTGCCGATTGTGTCTCTTGCCACATTTATCAGGGAAATTGGATTAGCAGTTGGCAGCTGCAGGTAGACAAGGTTCTGCAGTGATTAAATATGCATCTTGGCTGCATTTGTTGTGACAGACCTTTAGTAAATTCTACTGTAAGCACCATCTGTCTTTTGTATAAAGCTAGCACGGTGCTTTAAGCTACTCAGTAAACAACAAAACCATTTGCTGCATCATCAATAGAAACTTTTCATCTAAATTATTTTAAGCATATGTTGTAGGTAAAATGACTTAACTGCTCATGTTCAATGGATAATTAATATCCAAGTCTGTTTTTTTCATAAGTGACAGAGACAAAAAGCAATTTGTGATATTCTTAAACAAACTGTTTAGTATTCCATTCCACAGGGATGTGGAGGTGTCAGAATATCAGACACATGATAACTAGACACTGCCAAACTCATTCAAATGATGGCAGTTACAAGAAAATTGCATACATTTATACAGTGCAGACTGACTGATGAGCTAGATATTTTCAGATTAAGCTACATTTAGACCAAGTGGATTAATTCTCCGAAATGTACCCAACACTACATTGTTTTCACTTTAAATACATTATACATAGGGTACATCAGAATTACTGGTAAATAATGTCATGCAGTTCATTTTAGCTCAGGGGAAATAAAATATTATTATAGGACATTCATTGCATAACAGTCGGAACAAACCAAACACTGCGTTTAACCTATATATTACACTGCATAAATGTTCACCATTACCTCCTGGTATATGAATCCCAATATAGTTCATAATAAGGAGGTTTCAAGTCCTTAATGGTTAAGTCACCACTTGCTACCTTTAGTCAGTTCATAAAAACTCTATCATGCTGAATTATTTAAAATTCAGGATTTTCAGCATCCACACATTAAAAGTTTTTTTTTCACTAAGTGCCAATGCCAAATGTTGCAACAGCACTTTAACAGAATGATTTTACTTTGATCCCTGTAGCAATTCCTGAATAATTTATCACAGGTTATTGCCTTAATTCTGGAGAGGGATAGAGCAATAAAGGCAGATGAAAACACTCCAGTTGAAACACCTTGGGGCCTGCTCATTCTTCTGACATGGCTCTTTTGTTGGAACTATTTAGAAGTTATTAAGATGTGTCTCCAGAATTAAGAGTGTGCTATAAGAATGAAGACAGCCATCTTAATTTTAAAGACAAAGCACAATGACCCTTCACCCTTTTCCATCTGCTGTTATTATATCCTAGAAATATGAGGATAATATCTCTGTAAAACTGACCAAAAGAAACAGTGACATTCATAATCTCATATAAGTGTACTTTTAAAAACAATAGAATATTACTTTTTTCAGCACAATACAACAAATAAAGCTATTTACCCCTAAACTTTGTGTCCCCACTGTAATACAGATAATAAAGAGGCCTAAACAATGCAATCAAATGCTATGCAGAGATATTGTTTATGTTTAAATGAGTGAGCCTAATCTTTGTTACTAAACTGTTATTTAAAGTTATTTATAATGTTATTTAAAAGAAAATAAAACCAGATCTGCATCCTGGTCATTATTGGCTAATCATACACCCATCTGGTTGATAGTAACACAAAAATCAATTAAGATTTCTCTTTCCCTTGGACAGCGTATGTTCATCAGGCTGGCAGTGCCACTTCACAGGATTCCATTTGCCCTAAACAAAAAACACCAACTATACCATGCTGTTTGACTGCATGTTTCCTAGCCTTGGTTTAATTGGATGACACAGCAGGGTAGAAGAAGCAAGGGCTAAATGAGCTAATGTGCACTTCCATAGTGCCAACAGTGCAGTTAACCTTAAAAATACCATTTGTTATTACCTGCTGAGAGGTCACTTTCTGTTGAATCACTGTATCTGTAAACAACTGTGACCCAAGAACTGGGTCAATTCTTTCATGCATAATGCATATATTTAGCTTTACAGGGGTTTTTGTTTCATTTATCATAAGTAGTTTTAAACATTTAGGAGCCTGTACATAAACATCAGGAAAACAATTGACTTTCGTTTTTGTCGTGCACTTACATGTTTCTCCCTAAATTTTTATTTTGCCTTTAACCCAATTTCAAAAAGATGGAAAAACAAAGTTGAAATTTCAAAATAAATGATAAAAAACAAAAACCTGCCAAAAACAGCAAATAACACAATGGGCCACTTTGAGGTATATTGGTATAAATATTAGTAATTAATAATCTTTATGGGTCCAGTATCATGCACATTTCCATAAGGGTAGTATGCACATTTACATAACAGGGGTGAGGCAAAACACATACTAGGATGTGTTCATTGTAGTTTATTTAGGAAAGCACCTAGTACAACACAATCCACAGATGAAAATTATCTATGGGTTGTGGTGTGTTGCATTGTAAAAGATTTTAATGCATTAGATGTACTGCCAGCACATTCAGCGATAAATGGGTTGCCTTAACATAACACATATGAACAAAAAATAATGGATTCTAACTGAGCCTGATAATAATGTACTTTTTTTTTTGGTATGTAGCTTTTGTATATGTTTTGGACGTAAAAATAGGTATTAAAGTAACTCATATACTTGTGCTATGAGTTTAAAATTGCCCACTGAAGCATACACTTACCTTTATGTAAAAAATAAAAAATACAAAATCCACCGCATGGAACTTGTTAAACTGTATACCATATTTGAACAAGCAAACATGACCTCTTTATTTAAACTGTACCTACAGATAAAGATAGTACATTTAAACAAATGACACATACAATTGACAGGGTACAAATTTTTAATTTCTAAATGAATAAAAAAACAGATTCATCAAGTACACCTAATACAACTTAAAATCAAAGAAATCAAAATCAGGTGTTCCAGATTATGTGTCAATTACAAGAACCTCCTTAGGAAATATGCTGGTAGAACCTGTTTTATTTCATTCTGTAAATTTTTAAACTTTAGTGTGTGGTGTCATAATGTCAAGATCAAAAGTGCTCTCCAAGACCCTATGAAAAAAGTTGTGGGTGCCTCTGACCTGAGCAGGGTATTTTATTTTATTTAAAGGGATTTCCATATTACCTGAAATCATTCATTTCACTGTATGAAAAATAATCTACAAGAGGTGTCAATATCAAATTACTGCCAATTAGTTTAGGACTGGTACTCTCAGCAAATTCTGGGCTTACTGATAGTTATATAGTTATATAGTAGGACGTAAGTCCGTCAAGTTCAACGACTAGGGAAATAAACATATCCCAGATATAAAACCCTATAGGACATAGTTGGTCCAGAGGAAGGCAAAAAAACCCTGGTACAACTTGCTTCAACAGGGGAAAAAAATCCTTCCTGATTCCATGAGGCAATCAGATGTTCCCTGGATCAACAGTCACTGTTATTTTTACATTAACGCCTTAATACCCAGTTATATTCTGTGCTTCTAGAAAAACATCCAGCTTTCTCTTAAAGCAATCTATAGTAGTTGCTGAAACTACTTCCTGAGGAAGCTGATTCCACATTTTCAGAGACCTTACAGTGAAGAATCCCTTCCTTATCCAGAGCTTAAACTTCTTTTCCTCCAGACGCAAGGAGTGCCCTCTTGTTCTTTGTAATGATCCCAAAGTGAATAATGGGGAAGAGAGTTCTCTATATGGACCGGTTTTATATTTTTACAGGGTGATGCTAAAGGAAGTCTCCAGAGACCCTAAATTTATATCACAGATCTCCAGGTAACAGCTGCTGTCAAAGTGCATGCATCTACAACTAAAAAAACTGTATGGGAAGAAAATTAGGGCAAGACCGCAGAACATCAGGATCATATAAGCAAAGACTATCTCTTTTGGAACAATATGCTGTGGACCTAAAAATCACCCTATATCACAGACACACATAAAGTTGTGTATACATGCTTGCTGTGAACATTTTTTCTAAGACACACAGGTATGAAAACTGTCTTACTGTTTCTTCTTTTATTTTTTATGTAAGTTAAGGACACAGTGAAAAATGATAAATTACTTTTAATAAAATATTTGCTTGACTATAAAAATACTCTTGAGCCCTTCTGCAAGTTTTGCAACAATTCTGAGATTTAATTTAGTTGCTAAATAAGAACTCACACTCACAGTTGCTACTCAACTGACTCAACAGAGAAAATTGGGGTAAAATCAGTGCTTACTTTGTGTGTTACAATATTATTATTATTACATAGTATTTATATAGCGCCAACATATTATACAGCGCTTTACAAAGTCCATAGTCATGTCACTAGCTGTCCCTTAAAACCACGCACAAATGGGAAGAACCTAAAAACATCATGCAGATAATGTCCTGACTGAGATTTAAACCTGGCACCTATCGCTGCAAAGGCCAGAGTGCTAACCTCTGAGCCACCCTGCTGTCCAATACAATATAAAATAGTCTTCGTTTTTTTGGTATTTTAGGTATGCCACCAGTAAACTGACAGACATTTTTGTCATCAATTACAATTTTTAAGTTATTTGGCCTGGTTTTCAGCCACAATGCAAATAAGTGTGCACATATTCTTAAGCAAACAGGACCCTTTATCCCGTTTCTTTTCATTCTAAACTTTTAATTATAAACAAAACAATATACTCTTGTGAAATTAGCCAACAATATTTTAGGTATGGAAAGTGATAACCACAGGGAGACCAATTAGTTAGTAGCAGGTAAACCAGATTTATGCTCTGCCTCAGATATAAACAATATTGAAATCAGGAAATAGAGGAAGAAGAAGGAGGCTTTTAAGGTGGCAATAAATATATATTAAAAAAAATTACTATTTTATTTTACTGCAAAATACATTAAAAACTTTTACATAAAACAACAATGTATCACATAACAGATGTGAGACATCTCATTACAAATGGAAAAAATGACTCTTGAACCTAAATAATCCAACAAAAAGTTGGATTCTATAGTTATGAATCTCCTTCCCAACGCATTTCGCCACTAGGGGTTTCCTCAGGGGATTTGGAAAATACAATAGCAACTGTAAGTAGAATTAATGTATCAATGACTATATCATGTTGATTATATAGACCTTTGCTAAAGTTTGCAAATCCATAGCACAACTTAGTATTATACATACATTGCATAGGTAGTCAGAAAATCAGTCATACAGTGATCACATCTTTCCTATTGAAGAATTTGGTTTCCACAAAATGTTAATAAAATTAAACTTACATTTCAGACTTGAGTTCTTATGGAGTGGGATTTCTTAAAAACAAACGTAGAAAAAGTTTTTAATATCCAGTCCACCACCCTATGGAATAGGGTTAACTGTTAACATACCACTGGTATAGTTCATCTCCAATTGCTTTATGGAAATTTAGTAAACAATATACCAAATCCAGGAAACTTACATTGGTTCCTGTCACATTGATACAGACTTCCTCACATTCTCAAAAGGATAGCTATAACTTGTGTGAACAGCAAGATCTCTGTCATGAAGTGATAGATAGTTCTATTAGTCTCCAAATTACATTAAAATATTAGAGGGATTGCAAAACAAAAGAGTTTCTCAAGACAATTACCTGGTTGATTTTCAGATATATCCCAAATAGCTTGTGCTAACCTGGGAGAGATTGTAGATTCTATTGATATATTGCATCCGTGGGTCAGAAGCAAGACCTGTATCAAACACTTTTAATTGCCTAGGGGGTATTTTTATATATATATATATATATAACAATATTTTAGTTTAACTTAAATTAATGGTAAATATGTTTATTGCATTTTTTGCAGATATCATGTTTTGAGCATGCCAGTGTGATGAGTTCAAAACTATTTGATATAAGGAAGGTAAAAAAAACATAATAAAAAAACGACTTATTTCAAAGTATGCAAAAAGCATCTCTGTAGCAGGAGACTACTCAGTCAGCTCAGTCTAGGCACTTGTGTTTACAATTCACCCAGGCCCAAAAAAATTGAACAAGAAAAGATTGGAAAAATGTTGCCTGGTCTCAATTCTGGATTTTTGCTGCAAAATTTGCATGGTAGGATTGGAATTAGGCATTAACAACATGAAAGCATGGATCCATCCTGCCTTGTATCAATGGTTCAGGCAAATGGTTTTATAATGGTGTGTGGTTTAATTTTCTTGCACACCTTGGGCTCTTTGGTATTAACTGAGCATCAGTTCTAACTCAGTTAACCAACTCAATTGGCTTCCACAATCACAAAATCTTAATTCAATAGAGAACTAGTAAGATAGAAAGGGAAATTTGCAACATGAATGTTCAGCTGACAAGTCTGCAACAATTGCATGATGTCATCTTGCCACAATCCCTCAAAATGTTTCCAGCAACTTGTTAAATTCATGCCATAGTGACTGTGTATAAACGACACTCTGCAAAAGGTTTAGCTTGATACTTAACCATCATGCAGTATAATCATGGAAGTCATGAAGTCCCCCCTAGTCCACTGCCTTACGTTTCTAGTGTGTGGCATCCCACATTTGAGACCGGCTCCAACTGTAAATAGATATTAAAGTTTCTGATATTTCATGATTTTAATAGATATTTTTTTTTTTTGGTGTCCACAAATCATTCTTAACTTTTCCTTAATATTTCTTACAATACTAAAATGCATGAAAAATATATAAAATAAAGTTCCTCCTCTTTTAACTTTAAGGTTTTAGTATCTTGTCCTTGGCATGTTCTAAAATGTATTAAATCTAAACCAAAATATAAAACAACACACAACAGATTCCACTTTATTTAATAAACAAAACATTAGGCCAAATGGAGAAGTCTTGTCTGAAAAACTAAGTATACCCCATGATTCAATAGCTTGTAGAACCACCTTTATCAGCAATAAATTGAAGTAACTGTTTTTTGTATGACTTCAGTCATTTGACCCACTCTTCTCTAAAGCTTTGCTTCAGTTCATTGGGTTTTTCCCTAATGTACAAGTTTCTTAAGGTCCTGCCACAGCATTTCGAGTGTTATGGGGTCTGGACTTTGATTGGATCGTTTTATTTTTAACAATTCTGTTGTACACATACTGGTGTTTTTGACCTTCTTACCTGACCCAATTTCAGTCAAGCTTTAGCTTAACATTAGTCACGAAATACATTGATATATAGAAGAGTTCATGGTCAACTCAATGACTACATGGTTTTTAGTTTATGTTCCTGTAAAACAAGCCTAGATCATCACCCCTCCACCAGCATGCTTGACAATTGGTAAAAGGGGTTTGTGCTAATATGCTGTGTTTGTGGCACTGTCAAACATCTCCAGTTCTCATTTTATTTGGTCTCATCTTTCCAAAAAACATTGTGCCAGAGGACATTTGGCTTATTTAGATGCAACTTTGCAAACCTAATCTGTGTTTCCCTGTCCTTTTTTGTGAGGACAGGTTTTCTCCTACCAATCTTTACACACTTACAATAAATGTTTAGTCTTCCTGTAATTGTACTGTCCTGAACTTCAACATTTAACATGCTAGATGAATTCTGTAGAGGCTGAGAAGTAGCTCTTGGCTTTCTTCCAGTTTTTCTAAGAAATGCACTGTCAGATTTAGAGGTGTATTTGCTGGGACTTCCACTCCTGAGACAATTGACAACTGCCTTGATTGTTTTCCACTTGTCATTATCATTCTAACTGCAGAATCATAGACTTCAAATAGTTTTGGTCTTAGAACCCTTACCAAATTGATGGGCAGCAACAGTTGATTCTCTAAGATCATTGTATAAACAGACTTGAATGCTCTAGACCAGCAAAGGTAATAAAGGTGACTAATTTTTTCACACACTGCTTGAGCATTTTGTCCTAGTTAAATAAATAATAACAATGTGTAATTTTTCAGGTCATTGTTTATCTGAATTTTTAGACAAGCTAAGGACCAGATGATTTTTATTAGGTTCTGAGAGTAGAATTGAAAGAGGGCATATATTCTAGGCCCTTGACTGTAAGGAAATGCTAATCTGTCCGCCGACTCTGTGCTGTGCACCATCGTGGTATAAAACACTGTCTGTTCTGTTCAGCGATGTTATTTGCAGCAGCCAGGAGAGCTAAGATACCAGCAGCCCCTGCTTCCCTTTACCTGTGCGGCCTGATGGATTTCTGGCATCCCCAGCATCGTTAGGCTGTGCACAGCTAAAGGGGATTCTAGAGGATGATCAGCTCCTGACTCAGTCCTGCACTGCTATTGGCTGCTGGGGCATTAAAGCCTCTCTGCTCCCAGTCACCAGTACCTGTTGTAGCGTATAGCTGGGATAATCTGTGCTAAGTGTGTTTTTGTCTTATTTTCTGTTGCTTACCTTGCCTGTTCCTGACCTATTGTTTGTACGCAGCCTGGACCAAACTTGCCTGTGACCGAGTGCTGGCAGATGCAACCAGTCTCCCGAGGCTGAGCGGGGGCTTACTAAAGGTGAAGTCTGCCGTGTTAGATTGGGGGACTGGTGTCTGTTGCTGACCAGGGCCTTACACTGACAGTGAAACTAGCATAATACATGACCAACTGTACCAGTCACCAGCCGCAGTTTTTCACCATCGCAGTGGCTGCTCTCGAAAGCCATATACCATTATTCTTGTCACATATGACCCAAACCGCAGCAGGTCACCTATCATTGGTTCAATGACTGCCATAATGACAGAGATGTAACTACATAAAGAGCAATTAGGAGGTGAATCTAGGGGTACCATCAGTAACAGAGATTTTACCCTGGCTCGGCAGGATTTTACTTCCAAATTCTCTTTTGAACTGGTGATATATTTCCTATAGTTTGGGCATCATTTATCTTTATTGTTCAGAGTTTGCAGAGCTATTTATATATATATATATATATATATATATATATATATATATATATATGGATAGATATATAGATAGATATGTAAAGATACAAAGCAAAGTGAAAAATCTTGTATTGTGAATTGTCCATGTTTTACATGGAGTTTTCATAAGAAATCTACCACCTTAAAGCCTTGGATTTACTACTGAGTGAGAAATGTTGAGTCACATATCAAATGCCAAATTCAGTTTTTTATTTCCCTGTGTATCAAATTCTATGGCAATAGATAGTCCACTAAACTTAAAGTGGCAACAAGAAACTAGCAGACTGTTGTCTATATGAAAACATTTCTGCCAAAGCAACAGTCATAGAAGCACAGCCTTAGTTTATGAAGATCTAAGTACAGAAACATTTGAGATAATAAAGCAACAAATGAAGCAGTCCATTTTCTTCCAATTTTAAGTAGACCAAACATAAAGTCCATAATAAATAATTGCTTCTTTAACTAATTTTTTGAAGTTGTATACTGTAAACATCCACTTCTTTTGAAAAGAAGCTGGTAATATGCTTTCCTCGGAAAACATTAAAATACAAAACTGGGTGACAACAAGCACATTGGAACCATTTTATAAAAAAAGAACACCTAAAACATACACTACAACTAAAAAATGTGTATTATATGTTCAAACACAAGCATTTTGTGCTGTTTTCTTTAGATATTACATCCACCTAAACCTTTTATTTCATTAAAAAAGAACAGCTTTACAAGCAGCTGAATCAGCATGGTCTTCTACTATGAAATTATAGTGTTATATAACCATAATCTAATATTAGCCAGTAAAATGTAATATTTCTTGAAAACACAGTTACAATGTTATATATACATACATATATATATATATATATATATATATATATTTATATCATGAATAAACAAGTAAAAACTAAAACATTTTTAAATGTTTGAAAATTTGGACTTTTATCCATTCAAATAAAATGTTTGAATGGATAAAATACATTTGTTATAGCATATGTAAATGTATATATTTTTATAACTATTTATGTAATCTTTACAAAATTTAAATACAAGTTTAAATTTTTTAATGTGGTTTATGTGTACCATTATCATACGTCAACTGTTCAACATTTAATTTGAGATAAATATATTTAAAGTTACTTGTTAGCTTTTCAATCATTACAAATAAAGTGTAAAATAGCTGCAATGTCCAGTTGGTGGAATACACATGATGCACACAGTTACTAGTGATCTGTGAATATCTTTTGAGTGAGAAAATGTTATTAGGCTCAGGGTTCAGAGGTGAGCTGTCATTTATGCTGAAAGCCGTGTTAGATTTCTAAGTGAGAGTCTGCAGCAGTGTTTAGTAGCAAGCGTGCTTATTCTAATTGGGTTTCTGCAGCAAATCAGGTTCCTTGGGAAAGAGCCAAAGGCTTTTCATAATTGTATTGACAAGAAAATGAATATGATAAATGGTGTTCATTCAGTGGAGACAAGATTTATAGTTTTCCTCTGGGCAAGGCATAAAAAGTGAATATTTACAATAATAGTAAAATCTGTTTAAAATGTTATCATTTTAAGTTGCAGAAAGCTTTATTAAAACCCTTCAAAATAGCTTTATGCAGTTTGAAGGGGAAAAGTTTTATTCTGTATATTGCATAATGAATAATAAGTAAGTAAATGATAAAGCCAAAATATGAGTCATATTTGTTCTCCTTAAAATATCATCATGTCATCCTGTCAGCCATGATTACAAGTGCATAAGAGAAGTAAATATTTTATCATAGAAACCTTTTTTTAAATTAAACATTTTATTGTGGAATTTCTGAAACATCACCTTTGGTGCTTGCACTTTAGCTGGTAAAGTACAAAGTTACATCTAAAATAAACATACTTAATGTAAAATTATGCATATAATTTATAAAGATATATATTTTCTAACTATTTAATATAAACTATATAATTTTACAATATATATTATGTTGTATGTTATAACCGTAAACCTTGTCTAGAACAAAGTAAATGGTGAAATGGAGTGAATGGATAAACACAGGAAAGATAAAAGGCATAGGTGTCTATTTTTTATTATTTTATAAAATAAATACAATTTACACAACATTTATCCATGATTCACAAACTCTCCTAATTGAATGCAGTTAGTACAGGCCATTGTGTACTGTCATTTCCTAGAATAAATGCATACATGAAATAGGCAAAAAATATTGTCAAATGTATAGTAGTATATTTTGTGTTTCATCAAATGTAACATGATACTGTGTATAAAGTGCTGTACAAAAATGTATCATTAGTTTAAAATGTATAAGAATGGCCACTCTACATCTGAGACAGAACATCTGCAAAGCATGCAACCATGTGTAACATAGAAAAATGTTAAGAAAACAAAAAAATGTAAAAAAAATAAAATAAATATAATAGATTAAAGCATGGGTTTAACATAGAGACGGGATGGTTTCTATTCATATAAAAAAAGTACCTGCGTTGAAACAGCTTATTAAAACTTACCTTATAAATCTATATCTATAGTAGATAGGTACAGTCATTTGTTGCCCTTTTGTCTCTAAACTTCCTTTGCGGCAATAAATCGCAAAATTGGTTCCTGGGCACTGATCTGGTGCATTATGTACAGAGGCAATTGAAGGTACAGTCTATTAAATCACCATAAATGAACACCATGTCTACTTTCAATATATGCATATGAATGAGGTACTTAGTTCAGAAAAAGTGAGCATGTCCATTATGCTTAGCTTCCTGCAACTTCTGCAAGGTATGGAAAACTCCCTGAGCAACTTTTGACAATTTTGTCACACAAGCAGGATAACAAAATCCTGACCACACAAGATCAATCATATCAATTGACTGAAACAAAATATTTCCAAATTATCCTTTAGTTATTACACATATGGACAATATTAGTTGCAATATGATGATCTGTATTTCATTTTTAATACCTCATGCCTAGCAGGGCTGGTGGTTGTGGTAGAGTTGACAGTGAAAATGGTGGGTAATCTACTCAAGATAGGTGTCTAATAGTATAACCAACCTTGATACAGCTTTATAAACATCATGTTTAAAGTTGGAATTTGTTTCTAGTTTTTATGGACTTTACTATATTCCATGCCGAAAACTCTCTCCAGAAAGAAACTATTGAACATGAGGTTTTTAAACTAAGCTATTTCAGGTCCACTCTAAAGACTCCAGGGTGTATAAGGTAATCCTGCAATACATCAATACATTTTCTAGAATTATGTAGCAGTCCAGATACAACATTACCATGCTTTCAAATTGCTGCCTTTACCATACATTGAAACCATAAATACCTGGCCTTTATATATACACAGGTTGCAGTGGTTGGTTTTGGCATTTCTAGTAAAGAGCTAAGCTGACAATTTTCTTTAGCTACATTACCTACACTGTTTACCTTTTCTGTATGCATATTCTCATTGCTCAGAGCATTAGTAAATCTACAGAGTGACTTCCTAAGTATTTTTTAAAACCGTGTTATCTTCTTCAATCATAATAATCATTAGTCAGACTATAGTATAATTGTTGTGTATAGTCTACAGATCTAATGGCATATTACTACTTTTACTATACATACATACTATTTACTTGTTTGCTCTTTAGCTTCATTCTCAGGCCCCGGAATGTTTTTTTTTTCTATCCATTTTATATTATTATTACATTGCTTTGGCTATTGTAGCATGCAGACTCACCAGCCTTTAACCTGCTATGGAAGAATATCAGCTAATGGGCCATAAAGGTTTTGTACTGCCCCTGCTTGTAACCAGTGTCCCATGTATCTGCTCTTGAAGCTGTGTACACTTTATAAGCTGATTTCCACCCACTTGTATGGTAGAGATTGTACCACCTTTAGGTTTGTCATTAGATCATTTATTTGGCATACCAGAATATAGTTAGGATCGTACTTCTGTTTTTTGACCAAAAGTTCTTCAGTGGAGGAATAAGTACTACAATTTAAAGAATGAGAAAAAGGGGGGAAATTTACTCTACAGTAGAGGCCAAGATGGGCCTTGTAAAGTTTAATAGAAGCTAAGCAGCTTTTTATTTTGACCCTTAATCAAATAGGAATTAATTGACAGGCCCAGTGCGGGACCTGGAGGTCACAAGGTAATGAAATAGGCCCTCGTTGTGTGTGCTTCCCTGCTATGTGTGGCTGGTAGTATGTCACTAGAGGTTATCTTTGATTTGCATAACTATGAATAACTGTGTAGAATGAACTAATGCACCAAGGATACTTGGTGCAACTGGAAAGGGGAGGTTTTCTAAAGTGGACCTTTAATTTGGTAAAAGATATCAAAAAGGTAAAACTTACATGATGTGTCTTTAAAATTAAATGTACAATAAAATGTCATGCTGTCTGAAATTTCTTCAGTTGAGATGTATACTGTAATTAATCCATAACTAAAATACAGTAGTAAAAACCCTACCTACAAAATCACCTAGTTTGCATCTATTTGTAATTGACATACTGTATTATTGGTAGACACCATAGATAGATGGTCCATACTTTTGTGTAGAGGTTCTCAAAATTTTCAGAAAGATGTACAGAAGTTGTATTAATTGAAGCAAATTTTTTACATATATTCACATGTGTTCTCATCTAAGAAGTCACTTAACTAACTTCATAAATTACTTATTGTCAATTCTTGGATTTTTTTAAGATTAGAAGTCATCTTAATGTAAATCTATGTAAATCTGGATACACTAAATCTATGTAAATCTCTATACAGCACTAGTCAAAAGTCTGGATACACCTTTTCATTTAATGTTTTTTTTATCATTGTCTTTATTGTTAGTAGCAAAAAAGTGTTTAAAACAAATATTTTAGATTTCCACTGCAGTGTTGAAAAAAAAAAATTATTTCATTTCTTGCATTTTTTGGAGGAACGCAATGATAAATGTGGCATTAAATAGAGATTTGGTGCAAATGATATTTGAAACAAATGTGATATATTATGATATTTTTAAGAAAATCGACAGCTGAATAATTGGTGGATTAAAAATGACTACAATTATAACCAAAATTGCTTTATACTTTTAATATAAAGATCATCTCTTGATGATCTTTATATAGATCCAGACAACTCTTGATACCATCTCCTAAGTTTGAGTGAGGCTTGAGGTATGAACCCCATGTGTCCAGACCATGCTCCAGGGCAAAAAGTCCCCTCTAAGACAGAAACTCCCTCACAAAAGTTATCCAACTGTGCCGGTACGTGGTTGGTACGTAGAAAAGCTGCTTGACCCATGAGTGAGACAGATTTTTGCCAGAGTCACCACTTTCTCCGCCAACAAACCCTTTACAAATATTAGCTTACCCTTGGTGTCTGTATATGTGCCCATAAGTTACCAGGGGGTTGAGTTAGAAATCAAAATGTTTACTCCACCTGATTTGGAGATTGGAGAACTGTTATGGTATGCATGTGAAAAGCTCTGACTATTGAAGTTTAGTATCTTTGAGCTCTTTGAGCAAAGACTCTTTGCCTTTACAGTTCTGCCAAGCCGGCGGACCATTTCTCCAGTATGTTCAGCCCCTTAACATTGTAAGTAACAAGTTTAATCTTTTGCATGTTCAAATCATCCTGAAAAAACACAAAATCAAAGAACTCGATTTGGGTGTGTAGAGAGTGCTTGGGGGTCATCCCCTTTCCTCCACCAGATTTTTCAAGCTGTGTGTATGGCTTACTTAGGACAGATTTCTTCTGTGAAAAGCCATTGGGATCCAGAAGAGCTGATGAGCAGACGTGTTTCAGATGGCCCATCCCAAATCGCCATGAGGGGGAGGTCAAATACTTCCAGAAATGAAGGAAGGTCAGAAGACTGGCAGAAAAACACAGTTTTCTCATCTTTGTGGGCCACCAATTTAAAGGGGAACACCCACTGATATAAAACAGTGATGATGCAGTAAACCCAACACCGATTTGAGGGCTTTCCTTAGTAGAAAGGTATGGCATGACAGATCTTGCAGATCATTATCCTGTAACTTAATAGCATCCTGTGACCTGGCCACTCTCATAATTGATTCCTTCACCGGGAACAAATGTAGCTTGCATATCACATCTCTGGGCCCACTTGTTTCTTGACCCTTGGACCCCCTTAGGCAGTGGACCTGGTCTATTGCATTGTGACCATCTTTGGGTCCCTAGATTCCTAGACTGGATATTCTCAGGGAGACCCCTTATACATATATTGTTCCTGCGGCTCCTGTTTTCCGGGTCATCCTGGTATAAATGTTGTTGATGTAGAAGTGTGGTATGAGCATCCAAAACATTAGCATGTTTAGCTACTTAGCATGGTAGATCTGTTGTAGCCTTGCTATTCTCCTCTACTCTGTGTAATGGCTCTTCGCAGGGTGCCTATTTCTTCCTTGATTATCTGCTCAAAACGCTGCGTGTATAGTGCAAAGTACCCTTTTGGTGGGGAGGTCAGAGGACTCAGTGTGAAATGCTGCAGAAGCTTCTGGAGGGGAAGGAGGAGATTGCACCACTTCTATCCCTGGAGCCATCATGGTGGAGTGAGAGGAGGATGCGGTGAGCAATTCCTATTGATGTTCCAGCGTGTCTCTGCCTGGGGAGGAGGCCAGCCTCGGTGCCATCTTTGATTGTTGCTGCTGCCCAGGGCTGATCTCAGGGGAGCGCGGACGGGAGAAGAGCGATTCTATCTTCCGTGACCACTGACTCCTGTTTCTCAGGTTGCTTCTTCATGTCTTCTTCCCTATGGTTGCTGCTGGGGATCGCTCGGTCCGCTGTATTTGCAAACCACGGAACAGGAAATTTTGATTCCTATTATTATATATATATATATATATATATATATATATATATATATATATATATAAATGATATAGAATTTGGGATGAAAAGTATAGTTTCTGTGTTTGCAGATGACACCAAACTATGTAATGGAATTAAGTCCATACAGATTGTCTATAATCTACAAGCAGACCTGGATGTACTGTTTGATTGCGCAGCCAAGTGGCAAATGACATTTAATATAGATAAATGTAAAGTTATGCACTTGGGGGCTAACAACATGCATGCTTCATACTGTCTAGGGGGAATACATTTGGGGGAGTCAGGAATGGAAAAGGATCTGGGAGGAATAGACTGCAGAGATGGCCCTTATACAAAGCATTGGTAAGACCACATGTGGAATATGCAGTCCAGTTTTGGGCACTAGTTCACAAAAAGGACATTGTGGAATTTGAGAGAGTGCAAACAAAGGCAACTAAACTAATAAAAACATTGGAAGAACTCAGCTATGAGGAGAGATTAGCTGAACTGAATCTATTATTTCTTTAGAAGAGACGTTTAAGGGGGGGTATGATCACATGATCACCCCTGTATAAATATATAAATGGTCCAACTCTCTTCCCAACTATTTACTTTAAGATCATTACAAAGAACAAGGGGCTATACTTTGCCTCTGGAGGAAAATAAGTTTAAGCTCTGGATAAGGAAGGGATTCTTCACTGTAAGGTTCCCTCAGAAAATGGTTTTAGCAACTACTAGAGATTGCTTTAGGAAAAAGGTGGATGATTTTCTAGAAGCACAGAATCTAACTGAATATTATTATGCAGGGAGCATCCGATTGCCTCATGGAATCAGGAAGGATTTTTTTCCCCAGTTGCAACAAATTTTTTTCTTCCTCTGGACCAACTATATCCATAGGGTTTTATATCCGGGATAATTTTACTTCCATAGTGGTTAAACTTGATGGATTTGTATCTTTTTTCAACCTGACCTACTATGTAACTATGTACTCGGCTGTACATAGTTCAGACCACCCATCTGGTTCCTTCATAACATGGAATCAGGGGTCCACAACAGGGCAGAAAAAACCCTAGGAAGTCATTCCAGGGCAGATAAGCAACAAAACCGCAAGGTGTCCAGTTCAAAATCATTTTAATCATCTTATTTTTCAATTCATCTTATTCCTAAACAATCAAAGCAAAATACATAATTAACTGTTTGGAAGTGTAAGGCAACTTGATTACATTTTTAAAGCAAATTCCAAAAAAACTATTACCAGACACTATTACCAAATTTATTCTTTTTTTAAACCATCAATACTAATGATTTAAAGAGATATAGTAAAACAAATTACCCACATCAATTTACCAACAAATAATATTTAAGATAACACTGTTTAGGATAAAAATACACATTTTTTAAATGGAAGGTAAATGCAGTATGTCAGTTAAAAATTGACGGATACAATTGTATTTCCTGCAGGTTTATGATTCAAACTTGAAAATAAAGTACCATCTGAACTACCTTTATTTTAATGTCTAGAAAAGAATTAGATGATACACTGGCCCTAATTCATCAAGCAAAATCGGACGCTCGCTCGCGCATTCGTATTCGCGATCCGAAATATTATTATCAAGGCAGGAATCCGGCTGGCAGTGAGGAGGCGAGTGTACGAGCGCACTCGACTCCGGACCGCGGGAAACCGTGCTCGCTGGTCGCTCGTACTTTCGCGCTTCCAGCGAGCGCGGATTTCATTGATGAATCAGGGCCACTGTATTGATATGTGAATTTAAGATTGTAAAAATTCACTTGTAGCAGTCCAATAGGAAAGAAGTTCATCTGATCTATCCCATATCATGAGCACGTCATCAATTTACCTTCACCACAGTAAAATGTGGTGGACGTACATTGACAAAGTCTCATCTGCAAAAAGTTTCTTTTCTCATCCTCCCAAGTACAGGCTGGCGTACGTTGGGGCACATTTGATGCCTATAGCCATACACTGTAGCTGGAGGTAAGGTGAATGTGAAAACGTAAAATGTAATGCGGTAGAGAGATGACAAATTATTTTTTTTCTGTAGGCTATGGGGACCAGATATGCCCCCACATATGCCTTCATTATGTAATGGGCACCTGATCAATAGTATACCTGAGAGAGTTTATAATATCTTTAATAGCTTTTGAGAGATTTGTGAATCATAGTCTGTTTGGCTGCATATTGAGCGCTGAAAATGTGTTTGGTTATATATTGACTACTGAATTTATTGTACACTGAATATGTTTTGAGCACTGTATATGGTTTAGAATGTAGGACACCAGTTCAGGGGTTATAGAGATTCAAAGGTCATGGAATGAGTATCTAATTAGAGTTAATAGAGTGACTATTATTGCACTTTAATAACCAAAATGTTATTTTGATTAAATTTTTGTTGGTGAATTGATGTGGGCTATTATGTTCTACTATATTTTTGAGAAATTAGTAATGATTTGGTTTTTGATGAGAATAAATTTGGTAGTATTGTCTGTTAATTTGTTTTTGAAGTTGCCTTACACCTCCAGCCAGGTAATTATATAATTTGCTTTTAAATGATTAAAATGATTTTGAGCTAAACACACAAGGTTTTGGTGCTTATCTTCTCTGGAAGGACTCCTTAGGGTTGTTGCTGCCCTGTTCCTTCATGTTATGAAGGAACCACACAGTCAAGAGAGTAAAAACCTTTATATTATTGTTATATGGAAGTGTGTTTATTTATTTATTCATCTATTCTGTGAATTTACTGTGGAAATAAATACATTTTCATCTAACCATACATATTGTTATAGGTCTCAATAGATTCTTGAAAAAGCGGATATGCTCTGTGAAACATGTCAAATGTATATTGAGATTGTGCAAGAATGGGGAGTCATCTAACTTTTAAAAAGAATAAATAACTGAAGCAAGGGAAAACATTAAGTCTTAAAATAGCATGTTGTGTAAACTGTGGATGGCAGCTAACAAAATTAGGATTTTAAAATTTCACCCTAGTAGATAATGTTCATCATCATTATGTAGTGTGTGTACATACAGTTTGATCTTATGTCAAAGGCCTGATCTAAAAAAAAGAAAAGATTTGGGATGCCCTACCTAGCACAACTACAACAAGCCTTTTGGATTTTTAAACATTTACAGGGCAAGAAAACACAAGAGTGAAAAATGCAATAAGACATTTTACCTCACATTTTATATTTGTAGTTTTTGTCAGAAAAATGATTGGAGGGAAATGTTACCAGTAACGACACTACCACAAAATGCTTTTAAAAGAAATGGTAAAATGTTAGAACCTTTGTCAGTTTATTATTGTCCATCTTATTGTTCAGGCGACAGCCACTAACCTGATTTATGTACTGATTTTACAAGGAAAGGAAGTGAAGCAGGTGTATCAGAGGCAAATGTTCAGCTTTGTAATAGCAATACCAAAACAAAAACTATAAAAATAAGTGAAAAATATGGCACTAAAAATATTTTTGATAAAATATGTGATTGTGACAAAACAAATTAAAGAAGGACTAAACTAAATAAAAAAAACTCATCTTTATTTCTGAAGATCCCTCGATCCTTCCAGAGCTTGTGTCCCTTGTGTGTACTTTATCTGTCACAATATTGTGTATAAAAAAGTACTCATGGCTGTTTAAGCCTTACTGTTACCTATCAGTCCAAACAGTATATATGTAAGGAACTATCTTGTGTAAATACACCAAGTTAAGTTCTTGCATAAGCATCCAAAGTTAGCACTGACTGTGATTTTAATGGTCCTAACATTTCACTGTGTTCATTATAGGAATTAGTATGAAGTAGGATATATGTTGCAGAAGTAATAACACTTTTTTTAACAGGGTAAAAGTAAATTGCTTTAATATCATAAATGTAAACCGCAGTATCTAACAAAGGCATTTCTCCTTAGGTATGAACTTTAGTTTCTTTTCTATTCAGTAATATTGAAGCCACAAGTCATGTTAAAAATACAGTTAAGGTCGCACACCCCAATTTTCAGGATTTTTCACACAATCTAAGTAGAGCAACTGTATATTAGTAGATTTGACCTCTATGACACAAGCATGACATAAACAATCAAGAATTGGTATTACCCCTCATGCATATACATTCTAACCTGGCAAGAACACTAAACTATTACTCCTGATTAACTCATAACTCATCTCCCATCTCCCATATGTCTCCAAACTTCTTGAATGCCTTGTCTACAAAATACTCACCCATTACCTGAGCACCAACTCTCTCCTTGACCCCCTCCAGTCTGGTTTTAGAGCTGCCCACTCCACTGAAACTGCCCTTACTAAAGTGGCCAATGACCTCATCAGAGCCAGTCTCAAGACAACGTTTCCCTGCTCCTATTCCTTGATCTTTCCTCTGCTTTCGACACTGTTGATCACCCCATTCTAATACAAATCATGCCCTCGAATGGTATTAGTGACACTGCTCTCTCTTGGATTGTAAGCTCTTCGGGGCAGGGTCCTCTCCTCCTGTATCACTGTCTGTATTAGTCTGTCATTTGCAATCCCTATTTAATGTACAGCGCTGTGTGATATGTTGGCGCTATATAAATCCTGTTTAATAATAATAATATTAATTTAATAATAATAATAATATGATTTATCGTGCTGAATGAAGTAATAACTAAATTAAAACTCAAATAAAAGACAATCATTATGAGTGTAAAAGACAAAAGACCGAAGGCAAACTGGGGAGAGTTAGTGACAGGAAGAGAGAGAGGGTGAGGGAGGGAGGGAGGGAGGGAGACTCCCAGCTGTCAGAAGAGGGACCCACCCACTTCTCAGCCATTGGCTGAGACTGTCATTCAATCATAAGACTTCCTGGGGAACATGCCACAAAGCTACCAGCTGTTTTGGAACAGAGATGGAACAGTCTTTACCTGCCAAAACTCTGCAGTTGGAAGGTATGAGTTTGCCCCCTATGAGCCTATTCAGAAATCTTGATTAATTTTATATTCATGGTCTCATTAAATAGTATCTTTTTTTCTGAAAGGGTTGTCATTGAAAACAGGTCATAAAGGTGTAAGCACTGTGAATAGGAGGTAGGGAAAGTGGAAATACTGTGGCACAATATGACATTTTGCATTGACTTCCCACAAAAAACCCTGGAGAGACCTTTTCTGAAAGTAATAGATGCACTACAACTGCAGTCACCCAGGTGACATAAGCCAACTTCACAATAAATATGCCACCATGACCTAGTGAGATAGCCCTGTCTCATTTATGTGCTACCCTGAGTTTGACCTGTGAATCTCCCTACATTCCAAGTACCAGCATTCAAGAAGCCCCCAAAAAAAAAACATGGTATGCATAAAAGGTTTAGTAAATGATATGTGTAAACTTTGCTTTACTTTGGGGCTAAAGCACAGTGGCTCTGGGAGAAATTTGCAAAACTTATCTGGGCCTTTTCCTTGTGTTTCACCCTTTTTTCCATTTTATTTTGCTTTTTTCAAATAATTAAATGTACATTTCAAGAGAAAAAAAACTTATTCATAAGATCTAAGAAATATTAATGAATAGAGCAAAGAAAAAAAAATCGTTGAAAGAAAAAAAAATCTAATAAAATAGCCCATAGCTGCTGATGACTGCAACACTTTCCAAGCAATCTCCAGTTTTAAACCATTAAGGTGATAATGCATGTTTGATATGTACTGCAGCATACATACTGCAGGATAGTGTTTTATAAATATTTTATGCGTTTATGTAGTATTGCAAGATTTTTTTTACTTTATTGCATGAATTTTTAAGGAAGAAAAATCCTAAACATCAGCAAAAAGTCACTTAAAAATCACAATGCATATAAGTTTTAAGTAGGATTGGGTCATAAATCCCATGAACTGACCTTGAGATCCACCTCAGGTTACCCCAATAATGAAGGTTTACATTCTCTAAAAAAAGAGTGTAATTTAAGTTGAAATTATGCACCCTAAAACTCCCACTTTCTATGGACTTCCTAAGATCATTTAAAAGGTAACAAATCCACCAGTGAGACCAATTATATCTGAGATAGGAAGTTTGACAAGCAATGCAAGTCATCTATAGTCTGCCCTTCTTCCTTAGAGACACCTTGGACCTGTTAAAGCTGATAGAAGATATAACAATTCCTCCTGATGCTTGGCTTGTCACTATTGATGTTGAGGCACTGTATTCCAGTATTCTCAATGATTTTGGAATGAAAACCATAAAAATGTTTTTACAGAAGAAGGATGTCACAACTTGAAATTACAATGAGTTCATATTTGGAACTTTTATGATTCATTCTTTCCAAAAACTACTTTTCTTTTGATGAAACCCTGTACCTCCAGGTGCAGGGCGCAGCTATGGGCACTAAATGTGCCCCTACCTATGCCAATCTGTACCTTGGGGGCTGGGAAAGGTACCTATTTTCCCATGAGGGTCTCTTGATACACCTTTCCCACATTTTAGTGTCAAAAGGTTTATCAACGACATCTTCATGATTTGGATGGGCATGGAAAATTTCCTCAAAGAATTTGTCTCCAAACTTCAAATGAATCTCTTTAATTTACAATTCAATATGCAATGTGATTACTCCAGGATTCCTTTCCTAGATTTTGAAGTAATAAAACAAGTTGATAACACATTGGCTTGTACTCTTTACCGCAAACCTACAGCAGGAAACACTGTTTTATTTGCTACTAGTGCTCACCCAATGGCAATAACTGTTCAGATAATGGAGATTTTGAATCTCAAACAAAGCATCTTTAAAGTAGACTTCTTGAAAAGGGGGTATTGCAAAAAGATCCTGAAAGGGGCATACTATAAGGCAAATGGCAAAAAACCACATGAACTGTTGTTTTCCTGCCCACATTCCAAAGCAAGACCCATTATTAGGTTTGTTACAGACTATACGAAAGAACATAAACAACTAAGAAGGATTTGTCAGAAATTTTGGCAGTTATTATCGTGTAATCCAGAAATACAGGGCCGAATAACAGAAAGACTACAATTTGTATACTAAAAGACACAATCTTTTAGCAATAGAATTGATAGAAGCCATTTTTCACAAAATACTCCTAAATCTCATTCAAAGGGTGATGCTGTACCGTGTGGATCATGTTCACGATGTAAACATATAATGCATTTGAATTACTACAACACCAAATTGAAATTTTCCCCACAAATTGGTGTTATTTACTTAGCTGTATGTGAGTGCGAATGTTTCTATATGGGAAAGACCAAATCACAATTCCGCCCAAAAATATATGAACATACATACCTTATCACTAATGGCCAAATTACAACACCTCTAAGTAGGCATGTAGGCCTCCAACATATCTTAAATGAAAGTTTTGTGAGCTTTACTGCTTTGGAACAGATAACCCCTAATTCCAGAGGGAAGACTGGATTAAAATCCTTTTACAAAGGGAAACCAAATGGATATACAATGCCAAAGCTTCTGTACTTCCTGGCCTAAACAAGCTTTCAATTTTTTTCTTTAAAAATATGACTGTAATGGTCAGTTATTTTAAAAGAGTTTATGTGGGCTAATTTGGTTAGGCCAACATAAAATGCAAAGTAAATGAGATGTATGTTACAAATGTTGAATACATAAAATTGTTTTCTAAAATGGAATATGTCCAAATTCTTTAATGTGAATGTATATGTGTGTACATTCTATAGCTGGAAACACACATATACATGTGAATTTTAATAATTGTTGTTATGAAATATTATAGGAGGGTTGGCTCAAGAGAGGGACTCGTTGATGCTAAGTAAATGATTAACCCCCATTTGTGCAGTTAAGCTATAAGGAACATGTTGAGGTGGAGCACAGGCATGCGTTCCACCACTGCCCAGCCCTACCTTTCTGTGTTCCGTCCGGCATCTGTCCTCTCTTCTGGGTGGAGACATGCCTAGTCAGCATTTCTGGAACGCCAGCGTCTTGCATATAAGAAGCTAAAATATAAGCTAGCGAGTCCTGCAATGCTCTGTTTGGGGTCTCCTCAGAACTTTACGAACATCTAATTTTTTATCAGAATCATCATATTCATGGTTCCAGGCTTTGGTTTATTTAAACAGAATAAGTAAGTCCATTTGATGATGTGGCAAAATGAAGAATAACACTGAAATAAAGGGGATTTACCAACTGGTATTTTTTTATGATGATTCATTGTTTATGGTTTGTCAGGGGCTTATTTCTTGGAGACTTAATGAAGGGGATTTAGGTATCCTAAATTATATGAGCATTGCATACTTTCCTTATGGTAGATATTTACTAAATATAAATGACAAATAGATATCTCCCTTTGTTGTTTTGTTTCATAATTTTCAATTTCAACTTCAATTCTACTCTTTTTTAGAAAATGTAAACCTTCATTGTTGGGGTAACTTGAGGTGGACTTCAAGCTCAGTCAAGGGACTTATGAGCCAATCCTACTTAAAACTTATATGCATTGTGATTTGTGAGTGATTTTTCACTGATTTTGGCACTTTGATGATGTTTGATGTTTGGTATTCTACGATACATATGTATACATATACATTTGTTTTTACTCTTTTAGACAACTCATGTCATCACTGTTCTATCACATTACTCCTGAGGAAGCAGACTGGCTCTGTGAATTGTGTTTAGAGTGATAGAATTATCTCAAGTCTTTCTTTGCCCGAAAGAAAAACATATATAAAATAAATGTATTGAATGCATTCATGGTAGTAGTACTATGTATATTTGGGGTTCTTTCTGCAATTTATGGCTGTTCAACACAGTGTATTGTTTTTAATAATGTGAAAAAGAGGACTGTTACCTTTTTTTATTTTTTTAAAATATGTTTAAAATAAACTTTTGAATTTGATATTAAGTGATTTTATTTTAAGTACCCCTAAAGTTCCGCTTTATTCAATTGTATGTTCCTCTATGTTCATTTTGGATGTGGTACTGTTACTAAAAATTAGGGGTAACTTAAAACACTGATAATTTTGGAAAAAGCATTGAGGGCCTAAAACCTGTGCCAAAAAAAACTTGTGTTGTGTTATGGCTTTCCACTAAAAAGATGAACAAACAAAAAACAGAGTGCACAAATGAACACATTAACATAAACAAAGTGAGGTAAGATAGTAATTCTTTTGTACCTTAAAGCGGTTCGAAAACTGAAAAATAAAAAATCACACTTACTTTTAATTCCTCGATCTCACTGGAGCTTTTCTCAATCGGTTCCCGCGCTGTTCTTCATTGTCCCAGTGCGGAGGAAGAATCTAGGGCCACCATCTTCAGCCTTCTTCTTCCTTCTTCTGGGCACGTCACCTGATTTGCACTGTGCAGGAACTTTAGGTATCCTTTTGGAAGTGTTTACATTTACTTTAGGAAAGTAGTAACCTCCCTAGCAGTAGTTCCGAGTGTGACACGGGGTTAAAGTGCATTACAAAAACTGCTAACCCTGAGCCACACTTTGGGCGGAATCGAGGGCTTAGCCACACATCTGTGTCCTCTGGCCTTTGCATACCTGGCGTGTGAACGTTGGAGATGCGAGGCCATGGGATGCAGATGCCAGGCGGCTATGCGGCGTGTGTACATGCGAGTGGTGTGTGCTGGGGGTGGGACCGGCGGCAAATTTAAAATAACAAGTATTTTTAAATGACAAATGTACCGCTTTGACATTTAAAAATACTTAAAAAATCATACCACCAGAGAGGTTAAAACAATCTTCTATTCTGTGGAAGTAAGTGGTGTTTAACAAATTACACTTAATTTGTTTTACAGGAAAAGGCACTGTGTAGCAACTGTGCAGTGAATTACCTACCCTTCTAATGTTTAACTAACAACCACCTTATAAGCAGGTTAATTTTCTTTCAATCTTTGCTGTAAGTGCAGGGTATTCGGGAGGGGGTTTACACTAACTGGAAGGAATAATAAAACCTGCATTGATCGTTAATGGTTAAAAATAAATTCTAAATTACATATATTCTTTAAAAAGAAAAAAAATTATTGGTGTTACACTGATAAGTAATAATACTCCCATGATATTTCTATGGTTTTATGATGGTGACCCGAGTGATTTAAATCCTGGAGATTGGTTGCTCAGCAGGTTGCAAGAGGTTTAGAACACATTCAAGCAATAATAGAAAGGCCGTTGGAATTGCCCCTCAGCAAAGCCATGGAGGGAGTTTGGCACAGAATAATTTTGTGTAAACCCATACAATTTTACTACATTCTATGTCCAGTGAAAAATTATAAAATATTACAGGAGCAATTCTATTTTAGGCTTAATAAAAAACAACTTAAAGGGAAGAGATATTTGGAGGATGGGATCAAAGTGATAGATCTAAAAGAAGTTAATTGACCTATTAGGGATAAATGGATACCCAGTAATACCAACTAAATTAATGTTAAGGTTTGTGTCTGTATTGTAGAAATCTGATTCAATAAATTATTTATATAATTCAAGTGTTTAAAATGAAAGGTCTTTACATTTTTAGAAATGTTCATTTTTCTTTGTTTATTTCATAGTACTCAGCAGCTTTTATATTACAAAATGATATAAAATAACATTTACTTTTAAAAGACTAACACTGTTAATTAAGTCTAATGGAAGTGCTTTATTTGTCTTTCTAGTGAAAATATATATTAACAGTCTCCTCAAAAGTGTTTACCTGACTAATTCAAAGCTGACTCAGAGTACTTGAAACTGTTAATGCACCCTACTTTAATTCTTTATCTGTACTGCTCTTCAAAACTCACCTAAGCTTCATATGATTAATAGTCAATTACCAGACACTGGAAAATGCATAACAAAATCTGTTCCGCATTTATGTACGTTAAGCATAATAATTGGCTTTCTTGACTTGGAAAATACATGAGCAATCTTTAAAGATGTTTGTAAAATGGTATTAAGCTATGCATTCAGTCCCAGTCTGCATGTATTATATTAAGTATTAAGAAAGATAAAATACTCAATCCACTGAAATAAGTGTAACCCTTCCTGGTCCAGACACATTTAAACATTATTTGAACTACATTTAACCAGTATATGACAATTATGATAATATATATGATAATTATATAAGATATAAGGTTTGCCTAAAATAATCATTCCTGCATTTGAGGACAGAGCTCTGCTTTAGATTACATTACTACTACTACTAATTGTAGTGTCACCTGCAGTGTTAGGATTTTTAGTACAACTGAAAAAACAAAATATAGCCCAGCAGAAGCCCATGCTGTTGGACAAGAAAATACACCAAGAAACAAGTTAAGTTGATGACACAGCAATGCAAAAATGTTTAAACATACTGGCAGCAGCAAGGTGTAGGAGTTTTGTACAGGACTGTAATGTAATGGTATGTTGAGTACTTACTTTTATTGAAGGAAGTTGACTCTGGGGGAGGGAAACAAAGCAATCTTCCAAATATTCCTAAATGCTAGGTTTGGTATCACCAACAACACCAGGCGAAGGTCCCATGGCAACAATTGTGGATTAACCATAATTGCCAAAAAAAAGATGTAGCAATGCAAGTAGACTAAAGCGATGCTAGTGATGAAGGGATGTTGAAGTAGCACAAACAACACCTTACCCTGATTGGCAACAGAGACAGAGCAAGGGTATGTTGTAAGGGCCTTTAAACTCAAAGTCCAACTAGGGCTTCATGGACTAAGGGGTTGCAGAAAACACATAAATAGTCTGGTTGTGGCCTGGATTCTTTATAAGAAGATACAGTACACCAGTGATGCCCCTATGCTTGTAGGCCACAAAGTGAAAAGCTAGTTTAGAACCATTTTTTCATATCTGCATCCAAGTAAAAACACTGATGGGCTGTCCAAATACAAACATAGGATTACCACAGTAGCTAAATCTAATAGGATCTTCATCATCCAGACAGTCACCAAGGTGGAAACTTGCTTGAAGTAAAACCAGAAACTATTCTCCAAATTATTAGATGCTAAGAGGCATCTTTTTAGTTGTCTTTTGGTTTTTAGCTGTATCTAATGTCGGGTCTCTGCATATGGCCCAATACCCAATGTTAATGAGCTAAAGCAAATTGTGTCTTTGAATGAACAGAATTTGTATGAATGAATATGAATAGATTATAAAAGGATGTAAATAATCAGAATATAAATGTTTTAGCTCTTTATTTGCACCTAGACTAATATTCGATAACAGGGTACAAGAATAGCTTAAGCTATAAAGTGCAGACAGCAAAACAGAATCTATGAAAATGAAAGCAATATACAAAGAGTTTATCAATCACTGAAAAGACATACTATTTCTATTCTACAAAAAAAAAAATAACTCTTTACATGCCTGCCATTCTTTTCTACAATGTACACTAAACTTGGCACTGGAGGTGTTCAGTGAAATCAAGTCGAGTCAATTCAGACTTGCATTTTTCCTTGCCGAGCTCAAATTGAAATTAGGGATTTTACTAATCTAAATTCCAATTTTGCAGGGGGAAATATCCAGCTCATCACCCACAAGCTAATAAGTTTACTTGGTCAACCCATGTTCAGACTAGCAATGAGGTTGCAGTGCAGTTCCTCAAGGCAGCATCATAGGGGCTTTTTTTTTACAGCTTTTTTTAACTGGACAAGCTAAATTTAATATATAGTGTAACCCTGTCCAAATTATTTTATGTATTTTCAAATCTACTGGAAAGGGTTTGACTCTTGGTGCGGTTTTGTTTAGAACACTCTTACACTCCACTCTTACACTACACTCTTCTCACTCCACACCTATGTGCACCTATTAAAGTTATTTCTTATTAAGATCCCCCTGACAATTGATCTATGATCTGAACATTTGCAATTCGGTTGGCCTGTCAACCAACTTCAGTGGCCAATGAGGATAGCAGTTGACTGTACCTTATGAGGACCGTAGCTGTTGATTGTAACTTGAACTAGAAGTCATAGTAGTCAGATCCCCATAAAAAAATCAAACCATCTTGTTTTTGTACCTAAATTGGGTATTTTGATGTTTATTAACTTCAAGTTTCCATTAGGTGCAAAGTCTTTTGCTAGATTTAGAGGATGTAGGTAGTACCAGCTCCCCAACTGAACAAAAAATATTCAAAATTACACAATATTGATAAGTTTTGGGAGTTTAATGCAATCTGCTGCATCCATCTAATGCATCCATAGCTACAAAGATCAAATTCAGAGAATAGGTATCTAATGTCTATTATTGCTTACGGTTCACCCATGATACTTAGACTATTTCTAGATGGCAAGGTAATAGCACTATTATATCTGTGATTTGTCATGTCTTAATATTCCAGGAGTGATGAGAGAGGGAATGGCCCCCACTGTTTCATTCCACAAAAATTTCCTCCTTTAATAAAAACAGGGCTAGGGAACTACAAGAGTTGAATACTTATATGTTTTCTGTATTTATATGTTTGTGTATGCTGAACACTTTTTCATTTAAAATATATCCAAGTTATTTATTTAGAGCCATTTTCTTATGAAATGATAAACTGCAATTGCTTTTTTATTATACCTCTGCTGGTACTTATATTAACAATATTCTCTGAGTTGCAGTATCTGAAACATTTAGTCCAGTGTTCTGTTTTATTGTAACACAAATGCTACTTTGAAATCATTCAATTTTACACCATATGACTAAGCAGTGATACATCTTTATTAACCTTGTTACTAGAGGAAAAGGCAGTATTTATTTTGAATGCAAGCTTTTAGATATTTTAAATATTAATGAATGGTCTCTTTAGTAGTCAGCATAAATATGATTTACATTAGTACTAGGGATATTCACTGAGTGCCTCTGATGTCAGCTAGTCAGTGCAGCCCTGTCTCACATCATGTCCTGAGGTCACTGACAGTTTTGACCTTTTTTGTGCATAGATTCTGTGCTTTCAAAAGCTCTTCTGAATTGATTTGAAATTTTGACTCTTCCCTTTATGAGGCAGTAAAATTGATAATTATTCAGATGGGAACTGAGTGCTTAGTGAAAAATCAATTCCACCAGCTCTCTGCTGCGTATTAAATTACTTCCAAGCCTGCTGGTCTGAACGAATGGCCTGGGTAAAACAGCAGGGAGGAGGAATAATGTGAAGGCTGTGCTGTCCACATCTAATAGCCTGGAGGGATCACATTTTAGACTAAAGGAGTGGACCGGTGGGGAGTGATTATCAATAATAATGGTGCTCATTGATCATATGTTTACATTACGTATCTGTTACCTTATAAATCAGCCTTGAATAGAAACAGAACCCAAGGCCATGGTCCCTACCATAGGGACATTGTATTAAATTATTCTCACTTTCACACTCAGATGAAAAGTGAGCCATTGATTATTCATTGGCTGCCCATTAAGTGATGTTTTTGTAAATGATTTGTCTATCAGGCACTATAATTAACAAGCTTGCTGCTTTATAACTAGGGGTTTCAGTTTTCAAGACATCCGTGTAGGTTATATAAAGCCAGAGCCTATTAAAATTAAAGCATTATAAACTGCTTAAGAGCTATAAAGTTATTGACTAATTTCCAGTTGAATAAGGTTTACCCTCTATAGAAAATATGGTGAAACAATAACTCACTTGCTTAATTTTCCTACATATATCACATAATTCATTATATATATTCAAGTAGGTGTAGTAAGATGTCTTATATAATTGAATACAAAATTGTTCTGACTTTGCAATGGACATTATTATTATACATTACAGCTTACAGTCAAACCCAAACTGTAATGGCTGAACTAGGACACAAAAACACACATGTACTTGATGCAAACGATAAACTGCATTAAACAATTTTAACACGGGAAAATATTTGTTGAGTTTAGTTAGAATTTGCCCCAGTTTGATTGTAGGGCTGTTACATTAAACTTGACTCCAAGTTTCCTGAATCCAAACACCAGCTCAATAGGCCAGGTACACCAAAATAGCATGGGAAGACTCCAAATGCCTTAGAAATAAGGCAAAGATGTAATCTAATGGAAGAATTATGAGTTGACCAACCCATGGACATACTTGGGCACACAATTTGTCTGTATGTGCTTCTACATGCAAACATGCATATACACTAATTTACCGCATTGCAGCAATTTTTCAATACAGAATTAATACACAACAGAGAACTGTACGGTGTAATTACATATAGGCACACTAAGTTGTGTACTTTTTGTAAACTCACTTTTTTCACAAAAGTGATACAAAGTGGCTCTGACAGATTAAAGAAATGGCAGTCCCCTTTTAGACCTGTAAAAACTGTGGAAGTACAAATATACGTTAAGTTATACGTTAAGTTAAGTTATATCTTTGTATTATTTTTCTTTTCACAAGGGTGACACAAAATGTTGACAACTTTTAACACAATTAAAAAATAACATCCCCACTAACAGCAGAAAGCAATGCAGTTAAAGTAGTTACTATATAAACTACAGCCCACTGGTGGTATGTTTATTGTAATATCTGCAACACTTACAAATAATCTAATACAAGCTTTACTGACACCAGAAAGCAATGATGATAATGCTGATGACTGCTATACAACATTGCTTGGCAAACTAACAATACAGTGCCTGCATGGCAACTTAGTTTCTCTTACTATACCAGCAGCAATAAATATCAACCTTATTTAAATGGTATCTGTTTTATCTTCTGTTTGAATCGATTTTAACCTGAATCAGAGGAGGAACACTAGTCTAATTTCTTCTTCTAGATAAAAGTGATCAAAAACATTGATTTAGTTATGTTTTCCAGCATTTATGTTATTGATTTACAGAAAAAAAAGCACATGAAGCCATTAATACATTATTTCATTTTATAACATAGAAGTTTATGTACAGTTCATCAGTGTCAGTGTTTATTTTAAATGTTCATTATAATATTAATTTCAATCTAAACTCAGCTATGTTGAATACTTTAAAAAGCCTCTTGATGTGGAGAATCTTCAATCAGTCTAGGCAGATTGAATGGGCTAGGATTTAAAATTCTTTAGATACATCAAGCTGATAGGGAGCCATCTGGAGAAAGTTATTGTGATTATGCCTTGTATTTTACATGAAACTGGTAATGCAGTCATCTTGAATCCCTTTGTTCAGGCTAAATATGACATTCCTTCTGGTCCCACCACTTTTTGCCCACTTTCTGGATGTTTCTGCTGTACAAATTGTATTTTTTTTACATGTCTGAATTAACGCCCCTTCACCCCTCACAATAATTTCCTCTACCAGAGTTCTTTTAACCTTTACTTCCAGTCCTGCTGACAATGGTTTGCCAGATAGTAAGTGGAAGGGAAATTTTTCAGCAGCAACACAGACAATAAAAAAAAAAATATCCTTAGTAGAGTAGGAGAAGGCATCCTATTGGTGTCCATGTTTCAGATTTTACCTTACTTCCTGTTTGGGGAACAAAATGTCAACAAGACAGGGGGTGTAGGTATTGGGGACACACTTAGCAGTAGAAATAGAAGTTCTAATCTAATGAGCTGCAAGACACCTACAGTAAGTACTAATAACTGGTAGTTTTCTGGGGACAAGGTTTCAGAAGTTTATGTTCTTTTTTACAAAACACATAATCAGTGGCAGATGTAGCCAACACTGGGCCTCCATGAAGAACTGACTTGAGATCCCCCCTACTGAACTAACTAACTTGGCCCCTGTGGGGTTGTCTAAGGAGGAGTTCCACTAGGGCTGCCTTGAGCAGTGTCCCCATACCCTGGGAATCATCCTTTAATAGTTTAACCTGTAAAAAAAAAAGTTAAACACAGTTAAACACCAATTGCATACATATAATAAAAATACTTTAACATTAAAGTCTTGTCTCATTATTTATACATAGATTTAATCCTTTCAGTATATAAGGAGTTTTATTTACCACTGTACTCATTCCCTGAGGATAAAATTAAAACTCCTATAAATGCTTATGTAAAATCGTGGCAAAATGCTTTATAGGCTTTTATAGGAGTTTTTCAGCATTTTAAGGCAAGCTTTAAAACACTTGTTAAAACGCATATTAACTCAGTAGGAACATTTATATGCATTTTAAAACAGTCCATGTAAACTCAACCTAGGCAATTGTGTAAATGTTACACAAATTAAATGAAAAATCATGGCTTATACACACACACACAAGCACAGTATATACAAGAGGAAGTGTCAGTAAGCAGATATATCATATGAGAGGCACAAGTACAAGTCATTGCTCTGTCATTTGAAAGGTTTTCAAGTAAATGTGTGAAGAGTGGCATCATTAAATACCATATATGTAGTGTCCCTTTAGTGAGGCAGGGTCACTTTCATCATTGGAGTAATAGTTGGATGCCTGTTGCTGCATAGGTGGTACATATGTTAGCATAGGCAACAGCCAATCACTACAGTGCCAATAGCTGCTGATATTTTTTGGCCTATGAGCTATTGTGGGACTTTTTTGGTGGGTAGCTTTTAAGTGTTTAAATATGGGAGAACTGATTGCAGGATGTTCCTCCTGGAGCTCTGGCATGGTAATAGTGTTATAAATCAGGGCAGTTGGCACTGCATGTCTCTTTTGCCTGGGTAGACTGAGTCTAAAGGCTACTAACCCAAGGAATAGAATCACACTGAAAATCTTATTATGGGATAAGGTCTTTTAAGTAAAAGTTCCCCATGCTTTGGACATATCATTGTTGCCTTTGAAACTATTGATTTTGCTAATTGCTTTGGAACTTTGCATGCTAGAGTCAGACTGAAAAGTGTAATGGTCAGCCACCCTTGACCACTTCCATTTGTGTGTTGAACTTTTACAGAAAACTACAATAAAACATAGTTCTGCAAGCCTTTGTGAGTTTCTTGAGGACACCCAACAAGGTACAACAGACACTTTACGGGAATAATTGCTACAGATATCTGTTCAATTCATCTGTGTGTGTATGTATAGTATATAACTTCTTCATATATGATTTCATGTTTATAACATTATAATATTTACCTAAAGTGTAAATTTATTATTTCTGAAAGCAGAGGGGGCGATCTAATTTATTACTTATGACCTTAGTCATTCTTCTTCACAGAGTAAAAGTAGAGAAGATCAGATTCAGAAAGGGGTTGATTATAATCTTGGTTAATTTGGGGAGAGTGTGGCTACTTCCACTTATTTTAACAAGAGCAGGTTAGGTCCTTGTTATTATTAATATTTAATGTTATTTAGATTTGCCACCTGTGTCATGATTTAGAGGTTGATTTTGCATTTATGCTGCTGCTTTTGCTTACCATCAAGTATTCCTATTTATTTACCAAAGTTGACAATTTAGTTCCCTAGTCTCATCAAATTGTATTTTTTATGAAAAAAATTAGGCTTCCTAGCTAAACTGCACTACTTCTTAGAACTGAGAATCTAATTACGCTTTTAGACTATTACTTTGTTAAAAGACAAAGGTTAAAAAAAGACTTTGTTAAAAGACTCAGACCTCAGCCTGGGATAAAAGAGTGGACGTGGCTATGGCCGGTGCACCCCCCCCCCCCCCCACAGGTCCTTCTCCTGACCCCGGGGGGGGGGGGGGAATCACCAGTTGGCAACTGCTACCCTAGATATTTCAGGCATTTTGGTGTCCGTTTAAAGGAGACACTACTACCTGAACGTGCAATGAGGGCAGGTGGCAAGGTAATGTTCATTGCCTCAGATTTGGAATAATATATTTTAAAATTGGGGAGAAAGACATATAAGGTCAGTGGTCAGTTGTTTGAGGAGGTTTCGGAGTGATACTAGAGGATTGGAAATCACAAACATGAGATCATCAGCATACACTGCTACCTTTTAATGATTGGTTCCATCTTGGAGACTGGATATATCAGGGTTATTTCTAATATTATGCAGTAGCGGTTCTAAAGTGAGTATAAATATGGAGGGACAAGGGGTAGCCTTGTCGTGTACCATTACTGATGGGAAAATGGTCAGATAAAATTCTAACGGCTGCTAAAGGTTTGGAGCAGATGGCCCTCATCCAGAAAAGCATATTCAAGTGTGTGTATCATAAACTTCCAATCTACTCTCTCAAAGGTCTTTTTAGCATCTGTTGGCAACAGAAACACTGGTGAAAATTTTACCCAAGCCAAATGTATCCAATTGAGGACCTTGGTAGTGTTGTCCCTAGCTTCCCAAAGTGGGACAAAACCAACTTGATCTGGATGGATGGGTGATCACCTTCAGAAAGGTAGTTAAGTGCTCTGGTTAAATGGGGGATTAGACTATCCTGGAAAGTTTTATAGTGTGAAAGCAAGAACCCATTAGGGCCAGGTGCTTTACCCTTGGGGGTCAGTGAGACAGGTCTTTAGACTTCCAAATCTGTGATGGGGGCTTCCAAGTCGGGCTTCCGAGTTCACCGTCTCATGCTTAAGGGAAGGCATGCTGGAGCGGGTGAGATAGGCTTGTGTACATTCTCCTGGGGTATCCGACATGGTAATAATGTAAGTTTGGGGGGAATTATACAAGTCCTTGTAGAACTTACAGAAAGTGGAGGCAATATCATGAATGTGTTAAACTTTCCTGCCAGCCTTGTCCACCGCAAAGGGAACAAAAGACCTTTCTCAGAGGGCAAGTGCCAGCGTATGACCACTTTTGTTACCATGCCTAAAAAAAGTAGCATCTGCATTTTGCAAGAGTGGATTTCATCTTTTCCAAGCAGAGGGAGGACAGTCACTTCCTGAGTGTGCTTAACTCTCAACCCAAATCCTGACACTGCAAGTGTTTATGAAGTTTTCGGGGAATCAGCGTGACTGTCTCCATTTGTCTTGCCTGTTTCTGAGGTAAATTTATGGATTGCTAATGTATTTAACTTCCAGGACCATGTTTTAGGAATATGATTTGCCAAGTCTATATCTAATACCACTGGTGCATGGTTGGACATATAAAGTGTCACAATCAAACAAATAATTATTCTATGGAGATCTGTCTGTCACAGCCAGAAATGATCTATGAGGAAGTACGTTTGATGTGGGTGTAAAAAGAAAGAATAATCGTAACCATGGGATTTAGGATGCGCTAAGCGTCCATCAATTGATGTTGAGTAAGGCAGTGTCTCAGGCATCTACTTCCTGTCGGATAGGGAGTTTATCCAGCTTGAGAGGTGTCTCACTGAGTATTTCCTATTGCGCCTTTTTCCTATTGGGGCCTTTTTTCATGATAAGCTTCCTGCAGCAAAAAAACCTGTCATACTGGGCAACCAGAATATTGAAGCTGTCTTTTTCTCTGGATTATTTAAGCCTTTGACATTAAGAAAAACTATTTTAACTACATCTATAGGTGAACGAAGAGGAATGAGACTCAAGAGGATGTGTCAGTTAGAGTAAACAATGCAGGAAAGGAAGGGGCCTAGGATAAAGGGGCAGAGTGTGGAGAAGGAGCAAAGGGAAAGACACCACTCCCCACCCCAGCCAAGTTCTAACTAGAGTGGGAGTGTAAAAAAAACATAATGTTTGTGTCCACAGGCAGAGTTCCCCGCTCCAGCCCAATACCAAAACCAGTATATAGAAATAGAAGTATAAGAAAGATGTAAACAGGTGGGTTTTAGGGAAAAAGATGGGCGTGTGCATTGACATTTCTTGGTGGCATTACTAACTGGAATCCTCCTTATATGTCACACATAGTCCTCCAGTCTAGGGTTTCTGACCAAGCTAGCAGAGATAGCTTTGCTCCAGATTAATACTATTGCTTTTGCAGACTGTGAAACAGCTTAGTAGACCATTAACAGGGGGCTACATATGTATTAAAAAAAAAACCTCATACCTATCCCAATTTTAAATCCATGCTCTAGAGCGTGGAGTTAGAAAACAGTTTAAAAAGAAAAGAAGTTGAATCCATATAGTAACCACAAACTGTAAGTAAACTTTTATAACTCCTTGAAACAAACATTGTAACTGGGAAAATGAGTGCTAACAAGGTGGAAGGTTTTGTTCAGTGCACAGTCTGCCATATGTATGTACAAACACCACTGTGACAGATTTAGGCACGTCACCCTTCTAATATCTCGCATTGGAGAGCTGGAGAAGCACATTGCAACACTGAAACCACTGGATCGCCTTGAGAGGGGTCTGAGCAGGTAGTTAATGGCATAGATGTGGAGGATGGAGAGGTTATTCAGGATGTACAATAGCAAAAATATCAGACCTGAGCATGTAGGCCCCTTAACCTCGCAAGCGGTTACCCAGAGTGTGGCTCAGGGTAAACAAAAACAGCTGAAAGCAGTAACCCCCGAGCCATACTCGGAATAGCTAAAAAAGTAATAGATAAAGACTTACCTAGTCCCATGGGCGTCCTCCAGTGTCCTGCCCATCTGTGCCCTCGTCCTCTTCCTTTGATCTGTGCCCCCGCGAGTAAGCTGACATTCCCCAGGAGTTCCCGGTCACATCGATGCATTTGGCCGTCACTAGGGGTGCAGAGGGAACTTCGAATTATTTGGTATTGCATTCAATACAAAATAAATGTATTGAATGCAATACACTGGATTTATATGTCCAAAAGCAGTACATTGTCCTTTATGAACATTTATTTTACAGTATAATATAATAGTATGAGCATTATAAAGTTTGAAACACAAAATCATGTCCAAGTTTAATAATAAATTTATTATTAAATTTTTTTTTATTTGACATGATTTTGGGTTTTAGTTGGAAAGGTTCTTAAGAGGTTGATAAAGAACCACATTTCTGCTAGAAATTGACATGTCTTCAAGAAAAACCAAAGTTGTCAAACAAATTTACTCTCATTTTATGAGGAAGTAAGTAAACAGGTAGACAGTGGAGTAGGAGTTGATATAGTGTACTTGGACTTCTCTAAAGCAATTAAAACTGTACCCCACAGTTGGTTATTATGCATAGTAGGGTCAATAGGTTTAGAACCTTTACTGTTCAACATCTTTATAAATGATATAGAGTTGGAGATTAAAATTACCATTTCTTGCCAAGTGGCAAATTACATTTAATATAGATAAATGTAAAGTTATAGACTTGGGGGCTAACAATATGCATGCTTCATACTGTCTAGGGGGGATACATTTGGATCTGGGGGTTCTGGTAAATCATATACTTAATAACAGCATGCAATGCCAAGCTGCAATATCTAAAGCTAGTAAAGTACTTTCTTGTATTAAAAGAGGAAACTGCAAAGATGGAGACATAATCCTGCCCTTGTGCAAAGCATTGGTCAGACCTCATTTGGAATTTGCAGTCCAGTTTTGGCCACCAGTTCACAAAAAGGACATTGTGGAATTAAGGAGAGTGCAGAGAAGGGTAACTAAACTAATAAAAGGAATAGAGGAGCTCAGCCATCAGGAGATATTAGCTGAACTGAATCTATTCTCCTTGAGAAGAGATGTTTAGGGGGGGATATGATCACACTGTATAAATATATAAATGGTCCATATAGAGAACTCTCTTCCTAAATATTCAGTTTGAGATCATTTCAAAGAACAAGAGGACACTCTTTGGTCCTGATTTATGAAAGCTCTCCAAGGCTGGAGAGAATACACTTTCAACAGTGAAGCTGGGTGATCCAGCAAACCTGAAATGAATCTGGTCCAGGATTCAAAACATTTGCTAGCAAATAGCAAATGATTTTTAAAAATTAATTCCATGTTTTCTGAATCACCCAGCTTCACTTCTGAAAGTGTATTCTCTCCAGCCTTGGAGAGCTTTCATAAATCAGGCCCTTTGCGTCTGGAGGAAAAGAAGTTTAAGCTCCAGTTAAGGAAGGGATTCTTCACTGTAGGGTCTCTAAAAACGTGGAATCGTCTCCCTCAGGAAATAGTTTCAGTAACTACTATAGATTGTTGATGCTTTTCCAAAAGCACAGATTATACTTGGGTATTATGGCTTTAAAGTAAAGATAACAGAGACTGTTGATACAGGGAACATCCTCATGGAATCAGAAAGGAATCTTTTTCCCCCTGTTGAAGCAAATTGTACCAGGGTTTTTTTTTTTTGCCTTCCTCTGGACCAACTATGTCCATAGGGTTTTATATCTAGGATATGTTTATTTCCCTAGTGGTTGAACTTGATGGTCATATGTCTTTTTTCAACCTAACCTACTATGTAACTATATAACTATGATCTAAAATATGATAGGGCTAGGAAAATAATTGCTTGGAGTATGTTAAAGTGTTACAAATGTTACAGTGTTTTGTATCTAAACAAACATTACATTGCACATGGGGCAATAGTGTAGAACTTCTAATCAATAATGATATAATCTCCAACAATCAAAATGAAAAAATAAATTAGGGCACAATTCTGCAGGCAAAGAATGTGTGTGTGTGTGTGTGTGTGTGTATACCAGAACTGTGTGGCAAACACAGTTAACGTTATATTGACTAAAGCCTAACTGAGTTTATAAATAAGAAAAGTGACCTTAGGAATTTAGAACTGTAGTAAAATGTTTCTAATTGTTTATAATAAAGAAATATATAATATTTCAGGCTTGCTTGATACAATTAAATATCAAAAACACATGCATGCACACATATAAGATCTTGAATTGATAAATATCCTTCTCTACAAATTGCTGAAGGTGCCTTTTCACAGCCCTGCATACCTTGAGGCTAGGCAGGTGGTAGATGCATGCTTTTGTTTTTTTCTTCCTGGAATATGTAGCCTTCAGGCCAACAAAGAAAGAATCTCAGTCAGGTCATCTGCTGGTCAAAAAGCAAAAAGGAAGAAAAGATTTCTCTTTTAAGAGACATCATGCCTAATTTTAGTACAGCTGACACCTGCTACTGGTACACAGCAGGAGGGTTAAAGGTCAAAGAGGCAGTTGTTTAGAATTCACTAGCAGCTAAAGGGGCATGTCAATTAATCTATTTTATTACGGTTTGTTATTAGATAGCAATTGTAAGAGTTTATTTCATGGCTTTTAAATCAGCGAAGAAGCTCATTTCACTTCATAATCAAAAGTGTCACTAATAATTAAGCTGGGTGAACTCTGTTTAAACAACAACAAGCATTTTCACTATCAGTCATAGTAATGGAATGAAAATTCTGTTATTTATTATTTTTTATCTATAATTATAAATATAAATTTATATATATTTATATTTAATAATTTATTTTTTAGGAAACTGATTTTTATTGTACTGTAAATATATAAATATACTACTTTTTCTTTAAAAAAAAAACAATATAAAAAAAAGAATGCTTTTTTTATTTTTTATTCATTCTTAAAATATTAAGGGGTGGCTTTATATAAAAAAAATTCATAGCATCTCAGAATGTTTACACAAGATTATATAAGGTCTGTATGTGACCTATTAACATAACTTCTCTAAGCGATTGACACAGCTTCTAGGAACATTGCTTTTCCTTTATGCAATGAGATGTGAATATGGAATGTGTGTTACATCATGCATGCTGCTTAAAGTGTCACTGGAGGTATGCCACAGAAACTATTTGTTTTTTTACCTGTGAAAGCATGCAAAAGGCATCAAAGGGAATAAGCACAAACAGTACAAGTAGGTGCTTTAATCTAAATATCGTCCACAAACAATAATTGAAACAAAAACATTCTTTTATAGTACCCAGATTCCCAAACCTTTTCCGCTTTGTATGTATGAACTGGCCACCAGTCCTAAATTTAGGTAATTCTTTTTTATATATATTTCTGTTTTGTATAGATTTTCTTGTTTGTTCATATGACTAAATATAGCAATATAAACAAATATTGTTCCATTTTTTTATATATATACACTTTTTTTAGGTATACCAATTACATTGCCTAATAAAGAAAACTGCATCAGAAATACTGTGTTTCCCCGAAAATAAGACACTGTCTTATATTTATTTTTCCTCAAGAAGACACAATATGGCTTATTTTCAGGGGTGTCTTATTTTTGTTAAGTATTTAAGTATTTTATTTTTATTAAGTATTATTTATCAGTAATCCAGTGAGAACTGGGTCCAATCTGCACAGTGGAGCTGGAATGATATCTCTGGACTCAGTAGCAGACTGCTTGCTGAAACTTTTCCCCTATCCCCTGGTGTTTGTGGGGGGATGAGAGAGACCCACAGACTGTTGCTGGTCAGTGCTGGGGAGCAGCAGCTTTACTGGTGTTTGTGGGGGGTGAGAGAGACCCACGGTGCTGAGTAAAACAGCAGCCACAGCTTTACTTCTTCCCCCTGAGAACACACAATACCTAAAACAGAGCGTCCTGCTCCTCAGTTCACTGAGGAGACTTTTACTTTCACTTTCTATGTCTCCTTCAATGCCTCAGCTTGCAGCAGGCACAGACCGACACGCCTATCACTATGTCTTATTATCTGGGTATGGCTTATATTGAGCAAATGCTTAGAAATCCTGCTACGGCTTATTTTATTGGTATGTCTTATTTTCGGGGAAACACAGTAAGCTACATAGTCATTTAAAAACAAAAGTCCATCAGGTTCAATCACTAGGGAAAAAAACATATCCCAGATATAAAACCCTATAGACATAGTTGATTCAGAGGAAGGCAAAAAAACCCTGGTTCAATTTGCTCCAAAGGGAAAAAAATCCTTCTTGGTTCCTTTAGGCAATCAGATGTTCCCTGGATCAACAGTCTCTCTTATCTTTACTTTAAAACTTTAATACCCATTTACATTATGTGCTTTTGGAAAAACATCCAGCTAAAACTATTTCCTGAGGGGGCCTATTCTACATTTTCACAGACCTTACTGTAAAGAATCCCTTCATTATCCAGAGATTATATTTCTTTTCCCCCAGATGCAAATAGTGCCCTCTTGTCCTTTTTAATGATCTTAAAGTGAATAATCAGGAAGAGAGTTCACTATATGGACCATTTATATATTAATAAAGGGTGATCATGTGCACCCTGAAACATCTTTTCTCAAGTGAGAATAGATTCAGTTCAGCTAATCTCTCCTTATAGCTGAGCTCCTCCATTCCTTTTATTAATTGAGTTGCCCTTCTCTGCACTCTCTCCAATTCCACAATATCCTTTTTGTGAATTTGTGTCTAATACTGGACTGCATATTCCAGATGAGGTATGATCAATGCTTTGTACATGAGCAGGATTTTAGTATTAATATTATTAATTATTATTAATAATATTAAACAGGATTTATATAGCGCCAACATATTATGCAGCGCTGTACATTAACCCCCTAAGGGGTGTTCCCGAGTGTGACTCGGGGCCGGAAAAATTGCAAAAAGCGGTAATCCCGAGTCACACTCGGGGTACCTTTGGGGGTCCCCCTTACCTGATCCCCGCGGTCCAGCGGCGATCGCAGGATGCCGCTGCGATGGCGGGGCACTTCTCCGTCGGGGGGCGTGGCCGGGCGGGAAATTTAAAAGCAGATTACGGAGTAATCTGCTTTTAAAGCCTGCCCGGGGGTCCCCGCCACCCCGCTGCACGCATCTGCAGTTAGATGCGATGCACCAAGCAGGATTTCTGCTTGGTGCATCGCATCTAAATGCAGATGCGATCACCAATGGTAAATCCAGAGGGTGATGCCAGCGGAGATTTCCCGCTGGCAGCACCCCCTGGATCTACTCCTGCTCGCATCTCCCGGAGGCTGATCTCCGGGTGATGCGAGCAGGACAGTGAGCAGCAGGGACATCATCCACTACTCCCGGAGACTGATCAGCCTCCGGGAGTAGGGGATGTCCCCGCTGCTCACTCTCCTGCTCGCCGCACCCGGAGATCAGCCTCCGGGAGATACGAGCAGGAGAGTGAGCAGCGGGGACATCCCCTACTCCCGGAGACTGATCTCACCCTCCGGGAGTAGGGGATGATGTCCCCGCTGCTCACTCTCCTGCTCGCATCACCCGGAGATCAGCTTTCGGGAGATGCGAGCAGGGGAATGAAGTAGGGCGGGGACATCCCCACCGCATCACCCGGCAAGATGTGTGACATCTTCCGGATGATGCGGTGGAGTGATGGATTCTGGGGGCGGGAAATTTAAAAGCAGATTACTATGTAATCTGCTTTTAAATTTTTTTTTTAAAGTAAAAACACATCAAAACATATAATAAAAGTATAAATACATATTGTAGTGCACCAAGCATCATTGCCCAGTGCCCTGATTTACATTTTGCACGCTATTAGCCCTGACCTTTTAATGACTTTTTAATCACTTCCTGAATTGAAGTAAATTTTTTTTTCTAAAATCTGCATATAATTTATATTATTATTTATCAATAATATTGCACCCTTGTTTGGAAAATTTCAGAAGGAAATTTTTGATAAAATTTTTTTTTTGGATAAATTACATTGTTTTGGGCTAATATTTCATTATTTTTTATAATAATGATTTATAATTATGTATTATTTTATAAATTATGATTCTAATATAATAAATAAATATAATAATTATACCCGGGAGTTAATCCTAAGAATTACAGGCCCACAATATAAACAAAAATTTCTACGCAAAAAAAATAGGATCACTTTTTGCATCAAAAAATGACAGAATTAGAACGCTAGGGGGGTTAAATAGGGATTGCAAATGACAGGTGAATACAGACAGTGACACTGGAGGAAAGGACCCTGCCCCGAAGAGCTTACAATCTAGGAGGTGGGGGAAGTAACACACAAAAGGAGAGGAAATATGTAATGGTGGGAAATAACAACAGTTTCAAAAGACAGAAAAGGTTTGGAGTGCTCTTTTAAATGAGCAGAAAGTGAGAGCAAGCTGAATAGGACAAGAAAGACTACTCCAGAGATGGAGCTCTAGAAAAGTCTTGAAGCCGTGCATGTGAAGAGGTTATCAATGAGAAAGTCAGTAGTAGATCATTGAAAGAGCGAAGAGAGCGCCTAAGGGAGTATTTTTTTTACCAAGTGAGAAAGGTGGAAAGGTGTGTAGGACAAGAACTGTGGAGGGATTTAAAGGCAAAGCACAGGAACTTGAATGTCATTCTAAGGTGAAATGGGAGCCATTGAAGAGAACCACAAAGAGACGCAGCAAAAGAGCAGTGGGAAGGATGAATGAGTCTGGCTGCAGCATTCATAATAGATTGTAGAGGAGAGAGTCGGGTTAGTGGAATACCAGAGAGGAGACTGTTACAGTAGTCCAGACCAGAGATAATAGGAGCGTGCACAGGGAGTTTGGTGGTCTTTGGGGACAGGTAAGGGCAGATTTTAGAGATGTTGCGTAGGTGAAAGTGACAGGACCTGGAAATGTTCTGAATATGAGGGGTAAATGAGAGGGCAGAATTGAGGTGACGCCCAGACAACGTGCCTGAGGGGAGGGACAAATAACTGTGTTGTTACTGGTTAGGAAAAAGTCAAGGGGAGATTTGGAATTTGAGGGGGGGAAGAATATGATTCTGTTTTATCCAGGTTGAGTTTCAGAAATCTGTCAGATGTCCATGGTGGGATGGCTGACAGGCAGCAAGGGACCTTATCCAGGACTGAGGGAGACAAGTCAGGGGTGCACAGATACATTTAAGTGTCATCAGCATACAGATGGTACTGTAAGCCAAAGGAGGATATGAGACTACCGAGAGAGGAGGTGTACAGAGAAAAGAGAACCGGTAGGAGAGGAGGAATTACCTTTGAAAGAAACTTGAAATAAGAAGTCAGACAGATAGGAAGCAAACCAAGAGAGCAGTGTCACTGATTCCAATGAAGCCCATTATTAGAAGGGGGTGATCAACAGTGTCAAAAGCAGAGGAAAGATCAAGGAGAAGGAGGAGGGAAAAGTTTCCTTGAGACTTAGCTCTGATGAGGTTATTGGCCACTTTAGTAAGGGCTGTTTCAGTGGAATGGACAGCTCGAAAGCCAGACTGGAGAGGGTCAAGGAGAGAATTGGTGCTCAGGTAATCCGTAAGTGTTTTGTAGACAAGATGCTCAAGAAGTTTGAAAACATTTGGAAGAAGGGAGATAGGACGGTAGCTAGAAGGTATAGATGGATCTAGTCAGGGTTTCTTCAGGATAGGGAGAATAATGACATGTTTGAAAGTGTGGAGCTAGATACCAGTAGAAAGAGAAAGGTTGAATAGTTCAGTTAGTGCAGGGGCCAGGGTGGAGGAATGGGCACGGAGTAGATCAGAGGGAATTGGGACAAGCAGACAGGTAGTAGATGGAGATGATGAGAGAAGAGAGGAGACTTCATCTACAGTAACAGGGCTGAGGGAGGTCAGTGATGATTTACAGGTGAAAGGGGAGGATATGGTTGAAGTGGCTCGGTGAGCAGAGACATCATGTCTGATTTTGTCAATTTTATCTCTAAAGTAGGTGGCTATGTCTTGAGCAGAGAAAGAAGGTAGTTGTGGGGGGAGCAGGTGTGGGGTTTAGGAGGGAGTCAATTGTTGAGAAGAGGCTGCGTGAGTTGGAAATGACAGCGGAGAAATATTTTTACTTAGTGAGTTCAATGTTAAAGTGTTGTAGTCTGGCTTTGTAGTCCATGAAGTCAGCCCTGAGGCCCAATTTCCTCCACCTGCGTTCTACTGCATGAACAGTCTTTTGTAGATGTTTGGTGCGATTGTTGTGCCAGGGTCGGGGGTTAGCAAGACGGGGGTAGCAGAAGGTACGCAGGGACAACTTTATCCAGAGATAGAGAAAGATTGTGGCTGAACCGAGTGGCAGCTTTATCCGGAGATATTTTAGAGAGGGTAGGGGGTTAGGGACATAAGGCAGTTTTAGAATAGATTGTGGTCAAGGTTACAGATATCGCTCTGCCGTTTATGTTCTGTGTGAGTTCAAAGGAAGAGGTAATGGAGGGCAGTTTGGCTGTGGTAAGATGGTTGGGCTCATGCACTACAACATTAAAGTCAATGAGGATGAGGGTGGGCAGATCATGGGAAAGAATGTATGGGAGCCAAGATGCAAAGTTAGCCAAAAATTGTGATACTGGGCCGGGGGGTGGTAGACAACAGCAACAATGTACAGTTAGGTTATAGAATGAAACCCACACCACTCCCTACTCTGCCAGGTATAGGGGTATGTGTAAAGTGCAGGCCTCCGTAAGAGAGAGCAGCAGTAGAGGCAGAGTCTGAGGAGGAAAGCCAAGTTTCAGTCAGAGCCAGGAAGTTTAAAGATTTAGAGAGAAGAAGGTTGTGTATAAAGGCTAATTTTTTGCCAACAGATCAGGCATTCCATAGACTGCCAGAGAAAGGACATACAAACTTATGGGTAGGGTGAATGGAGAGGAGGTTAGGAGGAGGGAGTATTATGCTGAAAGTGTAGGGAAGAGAGAGAGGGGACCAAGGTTAGGTGAGAACCTAAAAAAGTAGCAGTAGAGAAAAAAGGTGCAGGAGCACAGACAGAGAAAGCAAGAGAGTAAAGAAGCAGAGAGACAATGCCCCTGATTCATCAATAAAATCCGCGCTCGCTGGAAGCGCGAAAGTACGCGCGGCCATCGATCGCGGTTTACCGCGGTCCGGACTCGAGTGTGCTCGTACACTGGCCTCACTGCCAGCCGGATTCCTGCCTTCACAATAATAAGCAATAGGGAGCACGAATCTGCCAATTAAGGCGATTGGATTTCAGCTGCGCGATTAAGGAGGATCTGTTAAGCTCAATGGTGAGATCATAGCAATTAATTAGCGCGCACCTGCTGCTCGCCAGTGTAAAGCTGCCGGAGATGCGCGGCTCCGGCCGCGAGCTTTTTCAGTTGCTGAATAGCGCGATGGCGTACGATTTCGGATCGCAAATACGAATGCGCGAGCGATAATCCGATTCTGCTTGATGAATCAGGGGCAATGAGCTAACAGGCTGGGGAGGAGAGGGAATAGAGCCAGCAAAGAGAGTGCAGGTTAAATAATGCATTTTAACAGATAATTGTGAACCATATGAGTACAATAAACAATGTGGCAAACAGTCCATGAAAGCAGATCCTGTAATATGGGTTGTAGTGAGACGTATACCTTTGTTGAGTTCCAGGAGTTGGATAGGATTAGTCAGTCACAGAGATGGCTTGGTGAAATAACAGGTCAGAATGGCAGCAGTAGAGGTTGTGTTGGGGTCCAAGTGGATGAATCAGTCCAAAGGCAAGAAATGGGAGTTGCAGAGTGTAATTGTATGTCCGCATGTGTTTCAACTCCTGCATTTTTTCCCAGGAATTATTCCCATTGCATTTATAATTTGGCACTAGTAATTTGGACATATGACCAGGGTCCCCACATTACTTTGCCTGTTTAAATAGAAATGCTTTGGGCCCTCAATATGGATGGACTGATGGCAGTAACAAGGATGGACTGATGGGAGTAACAAAGAATTTGGGATATTTGGGATTAAAAGGCCGTTCCAGCCTTCCTCCTCAGGTGGGGTGACCTGAGGGTCCCAACCTGGTTGCATTCAGCAGCACAGAACCCAGTAGCCTCCACGCTATCGGCCCATAACCCCTTGCGGGGTGCCCTGGTGAAGACCTGGTGTCACCTGCTGACACCCTGCCAGAATGTAGCATGGAGCTCCTTCTTGTTCCAGGTGAGAAGACTGGGCCTGAACTGGAGGTTCAGCAGGTGCACAGCAGTATGAAGTTGGCAAAGGACCTGGATTTGGGTAGCGTCCTGGGTGTTTAGCTTCTGGGTAAGAAATTGTTTGGGGTCTGCTGAGGCCTGGGTGGGTGTGGTCATTGTTCGTGTAAACTGCTACACTTGGTAAGACAAGGCCCCTAGGGGGTGCTATGGCTTGCACAGAAGTGGTGTGAGCCCTGGGAAAGGCCAAGGCGCAAAATCTAAGCAGTAACCAGGTCTTCTCCAAAGCCTCTAGTGGAAAGGATGTTGCTCTGCTAGTTACTGCCAGATTGAGGTCCTTGGGCACACCAGGTAAGGCAGGATGATGCACGGTACCAAATCACTAGGCTGGAAAATTGTCAAGGAAGGGATCATATTATGATCCAAATATATAGAGAGATTACACTACTTCTGAGCCACAGAGTGTGTGTGAAAACTTGTTGCTTAAATTATTCCAGCACTATACATGCCCAAAGGGACCACCAGCAGGGCTCCCCTCCAAGGAGACCTTTAGCAACCACACAGGGAGACTTTACCTGGATGGTGGTCAGCCAGAGATTTACTCCAACCAGGTAGGTGGCTACACCAGTGCTGAGAATATTCAGGAGGAAAAAAAAGGAACACTAGCATATGGACTGACTTGAATTTATCTAGTTAGGTCCTGAGAGTGGGACTGGAAAGGGATTAACCTATCTTGTGCTGACATGGAACAGTCAGGAAAAGGTTTTTATTATTAATGAGCCATTAGCAAAGCAAACATTTCTTCTTTTTTCCTCGCTAACCTAATTTTGAAAAAATCAAACTATTAGCAGATTTTTTCCATGACTAGCTGGATAGAAGACCTAGATGCAATAATTAATTTATTACTAATGGCAACTTGGGACATTTCGGCTTCTAAACAACCACACATTCTTACAATTTGTCCTTCAGACTATGTTTAATAACTATATGAAGAGATGTCTGGTAAAAGATTTTTTTAAGAAGTACTTCAATAAATTGAGTGCTTTAATGTTAAGTGTATTGACTTTACCGATTACATCAACTGCATTTAAACCCACGCCTGTTTTTTAATGTCTTTAATGTCACAATTGTACTGAAGAATAATAAAACAATTTTTAAAACTGCCAACTTTATTTGTTTTATGAAAAAATAGACCGGTAAAGAAAAGATGAGCTATTGGGTTCTTTTTTTGAGACGTATGTATACATAATTTGAACCATACATACTTTATTTCAACCTATGCAATATGTAGTTATCTTGTTTTTAAATAAAGGCACTAGTCCATCAAGTTCTAGCAAGAACTGTTTACGTTATTTACGTGAACACACACACAGCAGTTCCCACACACATTATAAACTTTATTTTTTAGTTTTAAGGAAGTAATAATGCATAATTATACCATTACCTATGTTGATTGTTTTTCTATTTGTTCATACAAAAAAGTGTATTTGGGTTAGAACTAGGTACTAGAACAAGTTAATGGACAATAGGGAGGAAGAAAAAAAAAAGACAGACTTTGGCTGGCCTAATAATTGTGTGTTATTAAAGCATTTGTGTCAATGTTTTTTTTAAAAAACAGAACAATAATGAGGTAATGTTGCATTAAAAGTGTATTACTTCAAAGTTACATATTGCATTACATATGAACTATACAAGGGTAAAGGATAACAGATCAATAATAAAACATACATGTGAACAAGCGTTAATTAAAGATATACTAAATCAGAGTGCATCAAAGAGTTGTACTTAGGAAATCTAAGTCTCTACGAAAATTTACCGACGCGTTTTGCCAAATCAATGGCTTCCTCAGGGTATCAAGAGACTTGAGTAGATAAAAACTATAGAGAAAGGCATGTAATAAAGAGGCTTGCTTAGTACAAACAGAATATAATCATATCCTAATGCATAGAAAAGTTATATATTGATATTTAGTAATACATCAAGATGGATGACTCGTTATCATACATATTCAGAAACAGTTATGTACAGATAAATGCATAAATATTCGCACAATATAAAGCATTTATAAACCAAAAACATAGCCATTCTTATTCATGTATACCTTTAATACTTTCTGACAATTGATTTTCCCAGTCATATATAAGTTATAGAGTTAATAAACATATCATAAAGGTATAAAAGGGACTTAAAAAGGGAGTGAGTCAAAAGTCATAACGTGAGAGAAAGGAATTGCTATAATGATGTGAAAGATACCAAAGTAGATATGACGCTGGATCATAGGATTGCAAATAAGGATTTAGATGAAAATAATTTAGTGACGATAAAGTCCTATTGGGTGTTACAGTCGTCCTTGAAATATTCAACCATATGCAAAGCATTCCAAAGTAGAGGGACAACTCCCAAGGGACAACTCCTCAAATGTTAATACAATATTAAAATTGTGTTTTTCTGAGAAAGTTTATCAAAATTATTCTGTAAAATATGAACTTCCACAAAAATATTGCAAACACTTATGGAAAACACATTTCAACCTAACCTACAGGTCTCCTGACCCCACCCCATGGGAAAATGCAGTTGCAATTTAATTTATTTTTATTATTGTGGTAATAATGCAATTTCTCTCTTTTTTCATGAAAAATAAGTTTGACACGTACTTTGCTCAAAGTATGTAAGCATGTAATATGGCCTGTCATTATTTTGGGTCTGACTCTTATTACAAAATATGCAAGCCTAAAATTAGATAATATTCAAATTGTATGCAAGTATTACCTAATCACAGTAATTATTCAACTTTTTTAACTTATATTGTACACAATCCAAGAAAGGACAGTTCCCCATACATTCTTCTTTATCATTCAGACACCCATCAAATAATGACCTACTTTTTCCACTCACAAAGGCAGTCAGCACATTTTTTATCATTTTTAATCAGAGCATTAAATAATATAACTTAACATTATAATTGATCCTAGTTTGCACCATAAAGGCTAAATGGAGGAGTCTAAAGGAACACTTAAAAAAAGTTTTGAGAGCAATGAGGAAAGGCCGTAAGTATTTTTTCAAGTGACCATCAAGAGTATAGTGCATATAATTGTGAGGATATATTTTGTTTTGTTATGTTTTTGAATAAATAGGACCAACAAGAATGTTGAGTTGTTTGAGGGTGAAGAGGTTTCCACTTTCTAGAGCCATTATCTCCATAAACACAGATATTTTGGAAACTATGCTATCCAACAATGGGCCAGAGTATGATCCAGAGGCACCACCATTTCCTCCATTCTCCGTATCCACTCCAATCCAGCTTTTGGGATCTGGCAGACCAGAAAATTTGGATGGAGCCATTCCAAATGGACAGCAGAAAATAGAGAAGTGAAGTCCATAGGGGCTAATCTTTATTAGCGTTGTATGATAAAAAAAAAAGCCACAGGATTACATCAACTTGTTTGCAAAATTTTTGGTTGCAGTGATAAGGAAGGAACTACGGGGCGAAATAAGAATGGAAATCTCTAGATTATTGTGTTCTACTGATGTGGAGCACAGCGAGCAGCTGGTACCACCTTGCTGCCACCTACACCTGCAGTTTTCCCCTCTACCAGAACTTGTACCCCAGGTATTATTCGTAACCAGGTAGTACATCATCATTATATCCATACCATACAGCAACCTCCTCAAACCTCCACCAACACCTTCAAGAATCTTCAGCCCTGGTCTATGCCCTGGTCTATGCCTCGGGTCGTCCCGGACCATATCAGCAACCTCCAGGTCCAGCCACCTTGGTAAAGGATTACCCCCTGTCTCAAGAGCAATACAATCCACAAAGTTACATAGTAAGTCAGGTTGAAAAAAAACATAAATTCATCAAGTACAGCCACTGGGGAAATAAACATATTCCAGATATAAAACCCTATGGACATAGTTGATCTAGAGGAAGGCAGGAAGCTTTCATACCGAGTTAAATTATGTGCTTCTAGCTTTTTCTTAACCCGCCTAGTGTTCTAATTCTCTCCGTATTTCCATGCAAAAAGCGTTACAATCTTTTTGCATGGAAATTTATTTTACATTGTAGGCTATAATTCTTAGGCATAACTCACTGAAATCAGTTGAATATTTAATACATTTAACAAAAAACTTTAAATAAAAAAATCTGTTAAAAAAAAACAGAAATAGGTAAACATGTAATATAACATTACAGAAGCATGTATATTATACAAATAATATTATTATTTATATATTGTATGAAGATTTCTTAATACAACTATTTTGTATTAAATCCATTACAAAATTATTTAAATTCCCCATCGATCTTCCCGCCCGCACTGATGCATGCACAGACGTCACCGGAAGATCGACTGAAGATCGTAGAGGAAGAACGTGTCCCCAGGACCTTGCGGGGACCAGCAGAATGATGGGGAATGCCAACGGAGCAAGGTGTTTTTTTTTTTTAAGTTTAAAGCTACCCCGAGTGTGACTCGGGATTATTGCTTTTACCATGGTAAATCCACCCCGAGTCACATTTGGGAATACCACTAGTGGGATAAAGCAATCTATAATAGTTGCTGAAACTATTTTCTGAGGGAGCCTATTCCACATTTTCTCAGACCTTACAGTAAAGAATCCCTTTCCGGAGCTTATGTGGAAACTGCGGGTAAGCAACAATCAGAAGCAAATTCCTAATTGCACCACATGCTTTTCTTCTTCTTTTAAATAATGTATGCTGATCAAGGAACCACTTGCAACCTTTGAATTATTATTATTACCATGGGCTAACATATTACACAGCTCTGTACATTTATTAGGGGTTTCAAAGAACAGATACATACAAACAATAACACAACAGGAGGAGAGGACCCTGGCCAGAAGATCGTACAATTTAAGTGGTGGGGAAAGTAAAACACAAAAGAGGGGGATATGGAATGGTGAGTAAGAAATGAAAATTTAATGAGACAGAAGGAGGGTGGGTGAGTTTAAAAAAGATGGGTTTTAAAAGCTCTTTCAAATGTGCATAAAGTAGAAGCAAGCTGAATAGGACTAGGAAGAACCTTCCAAAAGTTGGGACGGCCCTAAAAAAGTCTGAAAGTCATGCATGTGATGAGGTTATGAGTGGGGAAGTCATTAGTAGGTCACTGGAGGAGCAAAGAAAGAGGCTAGAGGTATATTTTTCTGGTCATAAAGGTATGTTGGATAAGAGCTGTGGAGGGATTTAAAGGCAAAATGCTAAGTGTGCCTCTGAGCCACCGTGCTGCCCATGGAAAAATATGTTTTATTGAACAAACTAAACTAGCAAACTGACTAAAACTGCTTTAAAAACATGCTCTAAAGACATTTTTAAAATCAAATAATCAAATAATGACCCTGATCTCTGATGACCCTGATGATATCTGAGCATAAATATATTTATTGGAAACCCGTGAGGTATGTATCCCAGGCTTTGAGCTACTCCTTCTGCGCATGATTGAAGAGGTTCACTCAATCTCATGCCTGCGTGGTGCAAGAAAGAATCCTGGACTGCGCAGGACTGAATGGAATCAAGGGAGGAATAAAGGGATTGACGGCTCTAAAGAAAATGTCCACTTTAAGCAAAATAATAGGCTTTTATTGGAATAAATATTTACTTGAATTTACTGCCGCAAATAAGTTACATTTTTTGCATTTTCTAGCAATTCAATTTTTTATTCTTCCATCAGAAGTTTGTTACTGAGGGAAAACTTTAATGATTGCAGTTTTCTTCTTTATATTTTGTACAATACATTGCATTTTATATTTAATATTTATATATTTGTGTCATGCGAAAGAAAACATTTAATACAGGATGCACCCATGATGTGTTGCAGAGCATTACATGTTTTCAAAACAGAAAATATATCTGTATTTTTGTCTTTAGACTAGAGGTTGGAACTTGAGTCACGCCACTTGGACTAAAGTCCGACTTATGTTGCCTAATGAACAATTTGCAGCTCAACTTGAGGGATTTGCCCAGCGACTTGCAACACGACTTGCAACTTGCTTTCTCTGCTGACAGCTGAAGAGGATGGGGAGGAAGGCAGTGAGTCTTCTGTAACACTGCTTTCCTCCACATATTCCTTGCATTTTAAGTCCATGGCTTTCTCCTCTGACAGCTCGAGGGGGCAGGGGGAGGGTGGTGTTACAGAAGCCTCACTGCCTTCCTCCCTTCCCCAGAAAGCCATGGACTTAGAATTCCATCCTGTGCTCAAGAACAGGATCAGAGCTCTGTTTCTATATGGGGACAAATTAATTGATTTGACTTGGGACTCAACTTAAAGAATTCTTGGTGACTTGAGGAGGAGGATTCTTGAGTGGACTTGAAGGGTGACGACTTAGTCCAAACTGTTTATCTGTAATCCAATGTACAAAAATCGAGTCACTTTTTCATCATGTGCTAATAATTAAGGCTGAAAATAAATGGCTGATATAAAAGTGGTTCAATCCTGCTACACCTTGTGACCTCCACCTTGCATGTTTTGGGGAGGCAATCAAACAGAATTTTACACCATGGGTCTTTAATAGTAATTCAAGCTTGTTACCTATCATAGAGGTGGTTATAAAACCTTGTGTTTTTTGAAGGCATACCGTACATGTAAAAATAATTGTCTGGTCAGATTTGTGGTATTGACATTGGATTCTGTTTTGATAGAGGCACCTTTACAATGCCATTTTTTAATTGTGTTACTTTTGTGTCCATATGTAACATTAATACTAAGTAATTAAATACTTTGTTCAAATGCTAAATTAAGTTAAATTCCTTTTAACAAAAGCTGAAAGTAATGCTGAATTTAAAATTACATCCTAAGGACCTACATTTTTTTGTATTTTTTTTTTTTAAAGCTTCATATTGCAATCTCAAACTCCTACAGTCCAGGCAGTGAAACTATTCACAACCTTTATAGCCTGAAGTTTACACAGTCGTTAATAATCAAGTTGCCTTCAATAGTAATATTTACCTAGAAATAAAAGCAACAGTATCTGCAGGGTATTATCCTGTGTTAGTCATCCATCACTTTTTTTTCATTAAAAGCCATTGAATGCTAATTTATATATTCATGACAAAAAATGTAATGGTAATTGCTAAAAATGTATAGCTAACTTTGTATTTCTTGTAAATTAAGTATTAAAATGACTAATTAACAACAAGTGCAACCTTATAACTTCATACAACTTTATAAACAAACATGTTAAAACTGATCATTGATTCATTTATCACTGAAACTGTCTTCAATGAATCTCAAAAGATTCAGCGGCAATACAGCCCACAGACAGTGTCATACTTACCTCTTCTCCGCTAAAGCACAGGCACCTCTCTCCTGCGGCCTGCAGTTCTGAGTTCGGGCGAGCCTGCTCTTCCAGTTGTAATCGTTATCGCCCCATCCGCTGGCCAATCACAAAATAGCCTCCAAATCACCCTTTGCTATTTAGCTATTTAGTGCCCAGCTCCCTATCTGAGCATTTCCTGTACACCTGTTGGCTAATTCAGTGCTTCCCTTGTTCAGCTCCTGTGTTAACCCCTTGTTGTCCAGTCTGTTGGTTCCCAGCCAACTTCCTTGTACTGTTCCAGTGTTCCTCTCCTCGTGTGGTTATGCCTGTGTCACTTGTGCCTCCTGTTGCTTCCAGTGTCTCCTGTGTTCGTGCGTCTGCAGTGGCCCCTGGATCCCTGGTATTTGACCCCTGACTTGTGATCTGACCTCTTTTGCTTGCTGCCTGCCTCAACCCCAGTCTTCCTTGACAATTCCTCTGCTTGGTGATTTGGTACAGTGTATCATCCTGCCCACCGTGGTGTGCCCAAGGATGGCAAACTGGCGTGTAACTAGCCGCACAGCATCCACCATTCCATGCAAGCCATAGCACCCCCTAGTGACCCTGTCTCCCCAAGTGGGAAAGGAAAAGGGTATAACTTAATTAGCTGTTTTAGAAGCAAATGGGACAAAAATTGTCATTTCTTTATTGCTGGCACAATCTATACAGTCTAGAGAGTAACAGTCTTGGTATTTTAGATTAGACTACCAAAAGTCTACATAAAATAATGAGCATGTCCCAGTAAAATGTCCCAGTAAAATTTGTTTGTGCTAGCAGATGTTTTGTTCAAAAATTATTATTCTATGATTAGGTATGAGGTATTGATAATTTCCACCCCGCAACTTAGTATAGCTAAAGATTGAAATCAATATTTTAAAAATAGATATCAATTTAGGACTGTAACTGGTAAAAATATTGTGATTTATTGAAGCATGGAAATGGGTAATGGTGTAAATCTAATACAATTTTATGAGAAAACTTATGAGCCACAAGAAATGCAACTCAAATAGACTGCAGATAGTGTTGGTAGAAAAATTTTTATTATCTCATAAAAGTGTTTCTGGTCCACAAAAGGGCACAGTTGTAGAAAATTATTTACAGTTTGATTGTAATGATGATAAGGTTGTAATTGCACAAAACTTCACAAATATATGGGTGAACTGGAAAAAATACAGTTAACTGATAAATGTAGAACAGAGCAAACTTCTTAATACAACTTTAGCAGAAAAACAATCGTGCTCCAGCGAAAGTCAATTTTAGTAATTTTTTAATTTGGATGCTTGTTGTTTAGCAGGCTTGGTGTTCTGCTTCAGATCTGTGTCAAAATCAATTGATCTGTGATCAGATATGGCACCTAGGGCAATTACAGGTACACTGTACATTGTGCCTGTCACCATCCGCCAACTAGATTCACTGATAAGTGACAAGTATAGCACATAGTTAGTGAATCCATCTGGTTAGGGTTACAGTGTCTGATGTACTGGTTAACTGTCTGATGCCAAATACACTTAAGTTGAATTCAACTAGAATCAAGTAGAAAGTTTGCCAGTAGAAAAATTCTACTGTTGGTGGAATATCCTAATGCTAATAGAATAGTCCTACTAATAGAATATTCTACCAACAGTAAAATTAGTTTTCTACTTTATTGTATCAAAATTCTACTTTTCAACTAATTAAATTCATCATTTTTAGTATTACTGCTATATGTGTCCCGGAAGATGTATATCCTGATACCACTAAACTGTAAAGGTAAAACTTGGCATCCTTTTTATCTTGCCCCAAACTGCACATGCACCCTTTCATCCATCATATTTCTCTTTCAGAGACTATGTTCAGATTAGCCGCTCCTGATAATGACAACCTACTTGACAAATGTTGCCAGAAAATGTGTCTTCATTGGGAAATATAATATAGACCACAAAATCTTTTTCTTATTGATATATCTGGGCTGCATTTGTCACTAGAAAAAAACAGATAAGGTACCAGTACATCCTATGATTAGCACACAATAGAAACTCTACATATTTCGGCTGACAATGTTTCTAGGTCTATATTCTTGCTAAAAATAAGGTGTGTTGGCATCTTCCTGTGTTTGCTTTTGTGTGGTTTCTCCTCAGCCTTGCACCCAACTCTGATCATTGGCCTGCTTGATGAAGTGCTTGGCCTATACTGAGCCTGACTTATGGAATAAATTGTGTCCTCATTCATAGGATTTATAAGCTTCGTCCAACTGGCTAATCAGAAAATAGACTCTTTACCATCCCTAGCTATTGAGCTAGCTCACACAGTGCACTCAGTGTTCGTGCAACATGTTTCCTCTGGTGCCGAGCCCCTAGTTCTGTTGAGCTAGTTCCTGTACACCTGTTGGCTAATTCAGTTCTTCCTCTGTCCAGCTCCTGCGTTAACCCCTTATTGCCCAGTCTGTTCCCAGCCATCATCCCTATGCTGTTCCAGTGCTCCTGTTTGTCTGTGGATATTCCTGTGTCACCTGTGCCTCCTGTTTGTCTGTGGATATTCCTGTATCACCTGTGCCTCCTTTTTGTGCGTGGATATTCCTGTATCACCTGTGCCTCCTGTTTGTGCGTGGATATTCCTGTGTCACCTGTGCCTCCTGTTGCTTCCAGTGTCTCCTGTGTCTGTGGTGGCCCCTGTGTCACTGGTGTCTGTCTCCTGGATCCCTGGTAATTGACTCCTGGCGTGTGACCTGACCTCACTTGCTTGCTGCCTGCCTCGATCCTGGCCTTCCACCACTATTCTTCTGCTTTGTGATTTGGTACCATGTTTCTTATTGCCCACCTTGGTGTGCCCAAGGACTGCAATCTGGCAGTAAGAAGCAACGCAACATCCTCACCATCAGAGGCTCTGGAGAAGACCTGGTTACTGCTTAAAATCTGAGCCTTGGTACTTCTCAGGGCTCACACTTTTCGGTGCAAGCCGTAGGGCCCCCTAATGGCCCTGTCGCCCTTACCATGACACTAATCATGTGAAAAGCTAATTCGTGTTTACTTATATTATGTGCACATGACATGATTGTATATTCAAAATAAACAATATGATTTTCACATGATTAGTTATTTATAGTGAATATTTACACAATTTATCTAATCTTCTTTAGCAAATAAGGAAGAGGAGTGGCACTGGTCTAGGGGGAAATAGGTTTAAATCCCATCCTGGTTTATTTGGGAACACAAATCATAATTCTTTTCAAATTTCCTTCTTTCGCTGCTCTGTTACAGGTGGAAGAGCCTGTCTTGTGTAGGAATGAAACTCATACATTTGAACATGCTAGGTCAATGGTCAATTGGTCACAAGCCTAAACCTAGATATCCCCTTGGGGCAATGTGGAAAACAAAAGGTGTAGATGAAAATGTTGTTTGTTGATTTGACGTAAAAGCCTTGTGTATAGTAAATTTTATGATTCCTTCCTTTAAAAAACATAAAGTCTACATCACTAGCTACTGTCCTCTCCCCCTTCTCCCATATGTTTTCAAACTTCTTGAGCTCCTTGTCTAAATCTTTATCTAAACAACAAATCTCTTCTTAATGCACTCCAGTCTAGCTTTAGAGCTGCCCATTTCACCAAAACAACCCTTATAAAAGTGACCAATTACCTCATTAGAGCTAAGTTACAAGACAACTTTTTTTTCTCCCTTCCTTCTCCTAGACCTTTCCTCTGCGTTTTACACTGTTAATCACCCCAGTTCAATCGAAATTTTGAACTTCATTGGTATCAGGGACACTGCTCTCTCTTTCTGTCTGTCTGAATGCTCTGTTCAAGTTTTCTTTTCTCCTACTCTATGTTGGTGTTCCCCAAGGGTCAGTCCTTGGACCAGTTCTCTTTTCTCTCTACACCTCCTCACTTGGCAAACTCATATCCTCCTTTGGTTTTAACTCACCCTGGATAAAACAGAACTTATCACCCCCCACATTCTAAATCTTCCCTTGACATATTCCTAACTGTTAATAACACTGTTATTCGTCCTTCCCCTCAGGCATGTTGTTTTGGCTTCAGTTTAGACTCTGCCTCTCTTTTACCCCCCACATTCAGATGATTTCTAGGTCCTGACACTTTCAGTTGGGCAACATCTAAAAAATCTGCCCCTATCTTTCCACCAAACTCCAGAGCCTAGAGTCCCATTTATCTTATATACCTGATAGAAAAATATATCCCTAGCCATTCTCTTGGCTCCTCCAATGACCTACTAATGACCAATGACTTTTCTAGAGTTGCCCCAACTCTCTGCAATGGTCTTCCTCCTCTTTTTCGGCTCGTTCCAACTTTCTGCTTGTTTAAAAGAGCAATCAAACTGACCATTTTAAACTTGCCTACCTGTTTTATTCTGTCTATTAAACACTCTATACCTACCCACCATTCCATATCCCCCCTCCTATTGTGTTCTACTTTCCCAACCTCTTAGACTGTAAGCTCTTATTGGCAGGGTCCTCGCCTCCTCCTGTGTCACTGTCTGTATCTGCCAGTCATTTGCAATCCCTATTTATTGTACAGCGCTGTGTAATATGTTGGCGCTATATAAATACTGTTTAATAATAATATTAATCACTGCACAACAATGATTTTGCTACTGGGAATAACACATATGATTTACAGGATATCAAGTGAGCTGATTCCAAATTTGAACTCAGAATTTGCCTATTACCTACAGATTTTAGGTTATAGGCTGTCACGGTCCCTTCCCTGACTGAGGTTAGAAGATCTGTGAGACAAGCTGCACGTGAGGTTATCTGACTGTCTCTTTGTTTTTACTTGTTTCTGTGTTGTTGTTTGTAATGACCACACCCCTTGTATCAGCTGCAGCTGGTGGTCATTACTGCTCTTCTATTTAGTCTGGCCTCACACTTCATGCTATGCGGTTGAAATTCACTTCTGGGATGTGAAGAGCTGGTGTGTTGTCTTCTTCAGGGTTCCTCCTCCTTCATTTGCTATTTATAATAAGTTGAACTGCTTTTGGTGTTTTGTTGTTCTATTGTTGTTACTAGGCCTCAGGGAGATGCTGGTTCTTTCATCAGGGAAGGAACCAGTAGTCTCAAGCCCAGACACTATTCCTAGGGAAATTCAGGGCAACTAGGGCTTAGGTTCCAGTGTACGAATATTCCCACCTTCAGGGGATATTCATACTGATAGGAGTCAGGATTAGGTTAGGGTGTCCGTAGGGTGTGACCGTTTCCTTCTCCCTAGCCGTTGAAGGCCTAGTCCCTTGTCCTTATCCTTATGTGTTCATTCTGGTGAACCTTCCCCCCTCCCCATAATCTATGACATAGGCGTGCTATAGCTGTTCAAATAGTTGGTAATTGGGTAATGTATTTTTGCATGGGAACATTATACCAGGTGCAGCTACCACTATGCCTGCTGCAGCCTCACGTCCCATGGTGGTATGCATGTTCCAGCAGCGACTGGGCATGTCTGGGTAAGTCAGTGAGCTGACGTCAGAAATAGGTATATAAGGTGAGGTGGGCCAGGGGCTTGTCTCTATTGGGAAACCATTTTATTGGATAGTACAGCTAGGCCATAGTGAGTCTGTTTTGAGCTAAAGATGAGTAGGTGCAGCTGTGTTAATAAACTGGACAATTTTTGCTACATTTGTGGCAAATATAACCCGTGTGATCAAGGCAAGAACCTAACCAAGAGGGTGAGATTTGCTTAGAAGTATTACTTTGTATGTGAAATTGAAGATCAGGATAAAAGCTGGGCACCTAATATCTGCTGTCAGGTGTGTTACATTGTCCTAACACAATGGTTGAATAGGTAAAGGAATAAAATGTCTTTTGCTGTGCCAATGGTTTGACGTGAGCCAAAAGACCATCACTCAGACTGCTACTTCTGTAACAGTTAAATTGCTGGGTTTTCCGCGTACACACTTCCAATTATAGTCGTTGGAAAGGATCTTTCACGATCCTTTCCAACAAATATGCACTGCACGATGCATAAACAAGTGCTGTACACACAGGAGGGGGGGAGAGCGACGTAGGGGCACCCTGCTGCGCGCTCTCCCTTTTCCCTTACATTACGATCATTCGTCGTCCATGGATCTGCCAGGACGGTCATTCGGACGATGAACAACGCGCACTGTACACACTCCAGATTCTCGCTTGGAATCGACCCTTAGCCGATTATCGAGAGAGAACCATTGGACGTGTGTACCCAGCTTGAGTCAAAAATCGCCTATCCTGATTGTGAATTTGCCCAGAAGCCAGTGCCACATGATGCAGAGAATCCAGTGCCAGTCCCTCCTACATCTGACAGTGTCATGTCTGATAAGAAACAGGAGGATGATATCGACGTTATTGAATGTTTTGAACCCCAATTTGAAGAGAGTAAGCCACATTTTATAAGCCAATCAGATTTAGATGATCTAGTTAGGGACCTGTCTTTGTCAAACGTGAAGTCTGAACTGTTAGCCTCCAGATTAAAGGAGTGAAATTTGCTACAAAAAGGAACAACAACTTTACACTTTCATAATCGTCACACAAAGTTTGCAGGGTATTCCAAGCTGGAAAATGACATTTGCGTCTGTACCGATGTGAGTGGTCTGATGATGGAGTTAGGTTGCGAATACATACCAGAGCAGTGGAGATTGTTCATAGATTGTTCATAGACTCGAGCAAAGCAAGTTTGAAAACTGTATTGCTGTATAAAGGTATCTGGACTTCTTCCCACAAAATGTGGGTGATGTGAGTGATGAACAAAAGGAGAGGTTCCACCAGGACATTTCTGTTATAGAAACATGATATTAAGGCCGGTGCAACCCAAACATGATGGGCGACTACTGCTAGCTTCTGCAACGGGACACAGCGTAGAGCCACAAACGCAAAAGCGAGTGCCTGAAACACTTCTGAAGTGTACATGTGTGTTGAAAAAGGACTCATGTGTATGACCAAGTAGCAGAGAATATTTTTTTTTTGTGATGCAGTGTTATAATAGGTCACTATCACAGCAGTTTATGGCATGAAAATGGTCTGACAGCTCAGGTGAGAAAAGACTAACAAAACAGCTATTTGTGAATGCCAGTGGGCTGTTGTAAAAGACCTTAAGTATGAGCTGTAAAAAATGTTATGGCATAGAATACTGTGCCCTAATAAGATAAACTTTAAAAAGGAAACCAAAACAAAAATTCATGTTAAATTTTTTAAAATCTGCAAACTTTAGCAACTAACTTTAGCATACCTTATCCTTTTCATTTCTATCTCTTTATGGACATATTTTTAGCAAATTCAATGCACACATATTGTAGGACCACAGCAGTTAAAATTTACTTCCATAATTAATGATAGCTCTTTGCGTTCAATGCAACTCATCTTTACTGAATGTTTGTTTCCCAACATGACATCTTCTCTCATTCGGCAAATTCAGTTTTTTTGAGATCCATTGTTTATTAATAGTTGTCAGTGTTCTACTTCTTATACATTCAACTGGGGATAAAAATTTTGGAGTATTGAAAACAAAACTGTATATTTTATGGTATATTATGAAATTCAATAAATATACTAACACCATATGTTTGTCATTCCAAATTGTGCAGGCCCCACTAGTTTACAGGGACAATCCCTGTTTTATGTTAAAAATGTATGCACAAATATTTAGTTAAAATTAAAATACAGGCTGTTTGGCTTTTGAACTGAAAGAATTATTTTGATAGTTTGGAAGGGTAAGTTGAAAAAAAACAGAAAAAAAAGTAAGATTAGTTGTTTTATTCCTCTTCACAATTAATAAGGAATAGTCAATGTCCCGGGTCAACACATTTATGGATCATTCATACATTATTTTTGGTTGTTCTTTTATCAACGTCCTAAATTAAACAGCTTAACTGAAATGTTTTTAACTTTTTTGAGGTGTAATGTTTTATCATGATACATGTAGAGATCCCATACAAAGTATTCAACCTCTTGAAGGGTTTCAGGCTTAGCCATAGAACATAAAATTACAGTGAGTGTACCTATATTTTGTTTATTGACCCTGATCAACAGAAGCAGATTATTTTATGTAAAGATGGAAAAAAGATCAAACAGATCTATGCAAACTGATTTAAATTCAATAAAAATAAAAAAAAAACACACAAAACAACAGTGCATCCAGTACACACCAACTTCAAGTCAGTATTTAGTTGATAAACTTTTTACAGTATTACAGTTAAATTGATCCTTACCAGTTTGACTTTGCCAGCTTGTATAAAAATCACAAGTGGGCAATTTTTTTCAATTCAGGCCACCAGAATTTTCTATTGAATTGAGATATTAGCATTGTTTCTAGTCCATTATTGTGTAGTAGTGACTTTATACTTGGGGACATAGTCTGGTAAAAAACATATATTCTCCTAATGCTCAAGTTTTTGAAAATTGCATTAGGTTTTTATTGCAGCATTTTACAACATTCTGTTGCATTTTATACTACTCTCTTCTGTCACAAAATGTCCAAAGCCTACTACAATGAAGCTGTTTTACGTCACAATTCTTTATGGTAGGGATGGTGTGCTTATTATGTAGATTTATTTGCCTTATACCAAACATGATTTTGATCAACACAAAGAATAGGGATTTTTGAGGCGTACATAAAAATGGTATAAATCTTTATTTAAAAATTCATGATTTAAAATCAGATTAACTCAAAACATCCAAATCTATCCAATACTTTATATATATAGAAACCTCCACATAGATCTTTTCAACCCAGTGGGTAATGCTAGTACGATGTAATATCCGTAAGACTAAAATTTACTGGTGATGATGGAACCTATGTATATTTTCTACGTGGTGCATGTTAAACACAAGTTAACCAATCAAACAGATGCTTTTGGTTACATAAGCTATCTTTATCTTGTCCAGTCTTGGAGAGCCTTTATAAATCAGGCCCAAAGTCTCCACACTCACAATATAGGAATTTTTTTGTAGCAATGTTAAAATTGCCTGCGTAAAACCGAAAATAATTTCTGTAATTTCACTTAGCAGTCACAATATGGGAAAAGATGACAAATTTTATTTGCAGTAGGATAAAAAATTGCATGTGTTTAAGTGTTGCAATTTTACCTGGTTGGAGTCAGAATATGAGAAAAAATGGTTTACTTAGTTGAGTATTGTTAGCAACAATGGGAAAATTTAGTGTATAACTTTAAATATTGCTGTGATTTCAGCTGGTCAACAGTTAAAATATAAAAAAAAATGCAAATAGTTGAAATAGAAAAATCCATGCATTTAACTAGAAATGATTGTTGTGATTTCACCTAGTTAACAGTCACATAATGAGAAAAACATGCAAATTGCATTAGCAGCACTGGAAAATATGCAATAATAGAATGTCCTTTGATGATTTACCCATCAAAATTTGGAATTTGAGCTTCAATTGCTTAGACTTTCAAACTTAGAGTTTCCAATCATTGGGCCTGATTTAGTAAAGCTCTGGAGAGTATATACTTTCATCACTGAAGCTGGGTGATCCTGCAAACTGGATCTGGATCTGGTCCAAGATTCAAAATATTTGCTAGCAAATCATAAATGTCTTTTTTAAGAAGTCCATTCCAGGTTTGCTTGAATCACCCAGCTTTACCGATGAGAGTGTATCATCTCCAGCCTTGAAGAACTTTAATAAATCAAGCTCATTGACTCTAATCAGAACTATCTAACCACTTCTGGTAGCAACCTAAAATAGTAAGCCAACAGGGTGTCCATCATTAAAAAGGTGTTCCACCAGAGTCAGCTAAAAATTTAGTCTTCCACTCTTAACTTCCTAAGAGTTCTTATCCTATTTTTCTGCTGTTCCTACATATCTATGCCTGTCTGGTTTGGCTAATTCACAGGAGAAGATGAGACTAAAGAGTGTCATTTGATCAACAGAGAGGGTCATTGGTTGTTGCGTACCTTTAAAACAGCATGTTTAAAAAGATTAAAATTTATTTTTCCAGCATAGATTTTTTCTCTTTGCATGTTTGTATATTCAGTATAGTTGAAAACTCATAGGTCAAATACATCAGTACATCCTCTGAAACAGACAGTTAAATCTATAAACCATTTTATTCTTTATGGTTTACCTGTATATTCATGAAATAGGCACAGACATGACATTATATCATTACGAGCTTTGAAAGTTACAAAGGGATTAGTAACTAAATGATAAATAAAAATATGTTTAAATGTATTTTATATTGTCAAACAACAATAAGTTAGACATATATGGAAAGAGAGAGAAAAAAAAATATTCAGATTTTCTTTCTATTATCTCTTTTCCTTTCCTTAGTAGATAACAGGATTTAATGCTATTAGCCGAAAGCTGTTATATGTAAAATAACTTCAGGTTTTGCACTCTCAGCACTATTTATTCTCTAATATCCTACTATCATTCTTTTATTCACATTTGCACTAGAAACCTACTTTTACCACATTGTCCCATATTTCAATTGTTCTTCCAAAATATTTATTTGCTACATACCGGTAGTTAGGTTTGAAAACAGACATGGTTGATGGAATGCAAACAAATAAAAAAATATACCTGTATACATAGAACTTCAAGTTTACATATGACCCAAAAGAGGGACAAAAAAGTAAGCAGTGCTTATTGTGTTTCAACAGAAAAGAAATTTCTCTCTAATTCCTGAACTAGTGGATACTTCCTGCATCAACAATATACAGTATAATTGATTTTCTCAGCTCTTGCCTTTACTCCTTTACGCCTTAACTCCTTACTCATGCAGAGTTTAAACTTCTTTTTCTGATGTACAAAAGTGTAAACAGCTTTTCACCAAATATAATATGGACTATTTTTGTATGTATATATGATGGTCATATCTCCTTTTAAGGTCTCTACTCAAACGTGACTAAGTTACCTTTAGTCACCTAAAGTGACTTTCTTCATAGCTGAGGTCCTCCATCATCATTGTTTGTTTAACCTCCTGAGCGTTACACTGAGGTCTAGATTTCTGTACCAAAAGTGATCCATTGTTTTTCATGAAATTTTTTTTTTAAATTGTAGACCTGTAACTTACAGAAATATGTCCGAACAGGGGTTCTAGTAGATATTATGAATATAAAAAATGTTTGAAACACACAATCATTTAAAAAAAAAATTACTTAATAATAAAATTAAAGGAAAAACACAAAAATCAGCTTAAACATGACTACATAAACAAAGCTTGAAGCCATGGCAGGGGTCAGGCAGGCGGTGATGTCCAGGTCCAGGCAGAGATGTCAGAGTCCAAGCAGAGGTCAAAGCAGGCGGAGATGTCAGAGTCCAGGCAGAGGTCAGGGCAGGCGGCAGGCAGAGATGTCAGAGTCCAGGCAGAGGTCAAAGCAGGCAGCAAATGGTCAAAATTAGGCGAAGATCAGCAAAGGTAAGATAAGACACAGTGTTACACACTAGCCATCCAGGGAATAACTGGCAATTTTTAAAACTTTGATTCTGTATTTATTGGGGTTTGTTTTGAATTATTTTGTATTTGATTGGATACGGGAGTTTGTATCCAATCCAATACAAAATAAGAATTTGAATTTCCAAGTTATTTACTTTTATTTTATTTATTTTTTATTTTTTTGTATTGGATTGGATACAGGAGTTTGTATTCAATCCAATATAAAATGAGCGTTTGAATTTACCAGTTATGTACTTTGTATTAATTTTATATTATTTTGTATTGGATTGGATACGCAAGTTTGTATCCAATCAAATACAAAATATAAATTTGAATTTCCAAGTTATTTACTTTTTTTTTATTTTTTTTATTTTTTGTATTGGATTGGATACGGGAGTTTGTATTCAATCCAATACAAAATGACAGTTTGAATTTACCAATTACACACTTTGTATTTATTTGAATTATTTTGTATTGGATTCAATACAGGAGTTTGTATTGAATCCAATACAAAATGAATGAATGAGTTTCTATTTGAATTTCCCGCACACGCACCGACGTCATCACGCACGCAGGGAGGAGCCGTCCGTTTTTTTTTTTTCTCCGCCGGACGGCTTCTCCCTTCAGAGATCATCCGGCGCTGGAACGAGAAGGACGTCGGACGATCAGCGGGACCAGGCGGCGGAACACAAGATGCCGGCCGGCGTAACACAAGATGCCAGCCAGCATCTTACCGGTCCCGCTGGCACCCGACGCTGGAGAGGGAGATCGACGGACGAAGCTGGACGGAGGACGACGCTGGAATACGAAAACGACGCTGGATGAGCACAGGGCGACCAGGTAAGTAAGGATGGGAAAAATCTCGGGGTTAACCATCCTTGCAATTTTTTTGTGCCCGAACGAAGGTCGGGCTTAACGGCAAGGTGGTTAATAGAATATACTAGTGAATAATTAAAGCTCTATGTTTCTAAAGTATATAACTCTTTTTAAACAAAGGAAAGATCTCACTTGCTGTGAAAACTCTTGTCATTTTGAGGGTCGCTAACTAGTTTTACTCTGCAGCATAACATCCTCATCTACAGAGGCTCTGGTGCATTTCTGGCTGGTTCTTGGATTCTGTGACCCCCAGTTAATAAAGTTCTCCAAGACTGGAGAGAATACACTTTCATCAGTGAAGCTGGGTGTTCCAGCAAACCTGGAATGGATCTGGTCCACGATTGAAAACATTTGCAAACAAATAGCTAACAAATTGCTTGATTTTAGGAAATCCATTCCCTGTTTGCTCAATTACTTAGCTCCACTGATGAAAGTGTATTCTCTCCAGCCTTGGAGAACTTTAATAAATCAGGGCCTGTGCCTCAGCCCTTTTAATGTCTCTTGCCGCTCACAAGCTATACTACACATCCCCGTACCCCTGACTTTACTTGGGTTCTTCCCACCTTGTGTGACAATTTACTTGAACTTTATCACAGTTATTGTACTTTCTCACTCTGTTGGCTGCCTCTCCTGCTAATTCCACATTTCATCTGCTACCTTTGCACTGCTTGTTTGGGTATTCTAAAATCTCTAGTAGCTTCATCAACCTTTGTAGTATTCACTATAAACTGGCCACAGATTTTTTCAACAGATCAAACTGAGGTGCTCTGTATGATCTCACTACTTTCAAGTGAGACATCTCTGCTGTGACGATATCTAATGATTAACCATATCAAGGCTATGCAAGTGAATTTTAATAATATATTTTTGAAAGATGGTTTTATTAAATGGTTTCTGAATGGGTCCTATAAAAGGCTTTTCCCCCATTTGTTTAATAAAAACAGAGATGAAGCACTAGCTTTTATTTGAAGATTCACTGTTTTTGGAGGTAGCCCTTTATTTCTTAAACCCTATTTTTATATATAATAAATATTTTTACAAAGTTAAATGTTTGAGACATTTAAAACTTGATCTGTATCAAAGATGGGGCATGAGTGGAAGGCCAAGGATAGGACATATGAATATATCAAGATGCCTCTCAGTCTTCACAATACAGTCTTATAGCACTTTGTCAGCTAGACCTTTCTGATTGTTTCTGCTTCAGTTTAATTAAAAGATATATTGATGTTTTGCCAGATTTATTCATCCACAGATGGCATGTCTATTCACTCCTGCAACACCTGTGGGAGAATGGACATGAACGTCAAAAAACACTTTTCTAAAATTTTGCAGTTGTCCTTCATGGGCTTTATTATTTCTTTCCTTGGATACTATGAAGGTCACACTGATTTTCATCTGGTCTTTGTCCAGAGCTAAAGTCTACCATGCAGTTCTTGGAATTCACAAACTATTGCAGACAGTTAACAGGAACTACTCACATTCAGGTAGCTTCTATTATTGCACTGACCCAAAAGATGCCAGCCTTAAACACTGGTCCACGATGCAATGAAAACCTTCCATGCCTTTAAATGCCAGCTCAGGCTTGGCCAGACCGTTTCTAAGATATCTCCTCCATGGGATTTGTGCCATTCTCTCTCAGATCCCCAGCTGAGCCAGATGCCCATGCACATATTTTTCTAAAAAGATTCTTTGGAAGAAAATAAATACTCTGTTGGGTATAGGGAATTGCTTGCTGTTAAATTAAGAATTGAAGAGTAGTGGTATCTCTTGCATGTTCTTTCTCAAAAAAACAAAAAACTTAGTATTTTCAGGCTACACAATTCATAAATCTCATGCAAGCCCAATAGTTCTTGTTCTTTTTTTCAACTGATTTCTTAATAACCCTTAATCCAACAAAGCTTTCTTGAGCTGATGATCTTTCCTGTTCCTGACACTGTTAGTGCTTGTGCTGTGGTTGACTATATTTTATTGATTACTTATATTTAGGGATGAGCGAGAATGCCTCTGACATTCTGGCGAAAATTTCCTCGAACTTCCGATGAGTCCGCAAAGTTTCAGCGAACCGATTTTGTGGTCCCATTGGAAGATTGAGGAAATCATTACAGGATAATTACCATGGCTGCATTCATTCATGATGAGTAAAGCCGCAGTACTCCTGTGTTCTTGGATGGAGAATCTCTATGCAAGAACACATACTACAGGGCTGCAAGAGCAATCAGGGGAGCGGAGCTGGCAGCTCCCCAAAAATTTGATCTCGATGGCCGAATTTACTCAGGCCATTCTGACTTACATGTTACCCAGCCGCAAGATCGAATTTTAAAATCTCGCTTACTCATCCCTACTTATAATGTCTCACCAAGGTAAAATGCTGGTTAAATGATGAATTTTGGTCAGTACTAGTAAAGCACAGATCATTGGCCCTGATTTATTAAAGTTCTCCAAGGCTGGAGAGAATAAACTTTCACCAGTGAAGCTGGGTGATCCAACAAACCTGGGATGGATCTGGTCCAGGATTGAAAACATTTGCTAGCAAATAGCAAATGACATTGAAGAAATCCATTCCAGGTTTGCTTGATCACCTAGCTTCACTGGTGAAAGTGTATTCTCTCCAGCCTTGGAGAACTTTAATAAATCAGGCCCATTATCTCAGTTTAAAACACACACCTAATTGAGTAGTCTTAAACAGAATTATCTGCATGCAACATGGTTTTTGATCATCTGCCAAGCAATTAATTTTGGGTGGACCCTCTGGCAAAAAGCAGCTCACTTCTACAGCTAAGTATCTTTTGTTATATCTTATTAATTTTTATTGCATTGTTTAATTTGTCTTAATATCAATAAATAGTATATTCTCTACATTTTACTTTCTGTGTTATCTCTCTTTGTACACTTTGAATTTAATCTATAAATATTTACATATTTTGTAACAAATTATATCTGTGACATAACTCTTGTTACCAGGAGATGTGAGTTTGATGTGTGCAAACTATGGATATTAATGATAAGGTTAATAGTAGCAGAATTTTGATTGTCTTTGTGTCTAGTCCAATCAGAATAAAACTGCATAAGTTGTTTAGCTGGGTTAAAAGAAAGTTGCAAGATGATCAGAATGTGAGTCCACTCCTAAGTTGGGTGTTCACATCTGGACAGCAGAATCCAATTGCTGGCAAAGTAGCAACTACTTTGCCAACAGACACGCATGTCAGCATGACTGCTGTTCACATTACTTCAGCTCGGCCTCTTCTTTGCTATATTTTAAAGCACACTTTTGAAATGAACATCAGTGAATTTTGATACATCCCTCCATGAAAGTAGCAAATACTTTGCCAGCAGACAGCATTAAGTGTGACTGCTGATCACACTACTTCAGCTCGGCTTTCACTTTCCTATATTTTAAAGCACGCTTCACACATAAACATCTATGAATTTTGATACGTCCCTCCATGAATCATGTCAGTCATCTAATACACGATTGTGATCTCAATGTATCCCCTGAAAAAGCCCAGCGAAATGCATCTGGATTGAGACGTAAAATTGACAGGCATTAACCCCCAAGTCTTGATTTTGGGGCTGCCTTTCTTTTTGATGTGTCATTTATTGTACTATGCTGTGGAGTCGGTGTGATGCTGACTAATACTGAAGCAATTAGACTGGGAGGTGTATCCTTAGACCCCAGAGCATGCTTTACTGTTCCCCAAGATTGGAACCAGTCTGTGGAAGGGAAAATAAACATGTTAAAATCACCATCTCTGAGTATCAGGTAAGTATTAACTTGTCCTCTAGCAATTACTTTACCTTGCTTTTTACTTTCCCTCCCCCTATATGCTATGTTGTTGGGTATGTACTCATAGATTTCCCATTGTCTTCTAGAACTATGCCATTTATTGCCATTCCAGCACCGCTGGAGGAACTTTTAAAAAGGATATGAACTGGACTTTATATTGGAAATGTTTGCCAGACACCATCACTTGAATGCAGAAGTCCTGGGGGAAACTCTGTGCTTGGACAATACAAGGTCCCAGAGGACCAAGGCTGGTATGAGCTTGCTATAGACGAAGAGTATGGCATTAGATTAGAGGACTGGTGTCTGGCAAGAACTGTTGCTGGACCAGGGCCTTACACAAATATACTCTGATGGAAGACGAAAGAAAATTCTAAATCATGAGCCTTTGTTTTCGTTTGCCAATTAGATAAGCCATCTTGGACAATTTCAGTTGCCGCATACCATTGGTATTATGCATGTGTGAATAATGTTTACTACCCTTCTACCCTTTGGGGGCACGGGTAGGTGTACCAATTATAAGAATAGCTCTGTTTACTTGGTTTATGGATACTAATGATTTAGAAATTCAAAAAATGCCAAGACACCAATTATATAAAAGAGATACTCCTAGAGTTAAGGCAAAGCATCTCATACACTTACCTTGAGAGAAAAAGTTTGTTTTATCTCTCACTATTGTAGGAACGTGAGTTCAAAATGCACATACGATGGAGAAATTTGCTGAATTGTTTAACAATGAGATCTTTGACATAATAAAAATTATCACTGATGAAATTAAGTGGCATACTAAAATAATAGCTCAGTATGGGCTTGGACTGGACTATTTGACTGTGTACAATGTGCACAATTGTGGGTACAGGTTTTTGTAAATTCATGTTAAAAAACTACAGTGAGTTTATTAAAGGCCACATTGAACACATTAAACAAATGAAATATAAATTTAGGGAAGAATATTCAAGGAGTAACTGGGATCTAAAATGGCCAAATTGGCTGTTCTGGTTGAATCCTGCCAATTGGTTCTCAGGGGCTGGGGGTAAGATTGGATGTATATTGCATCCCGTTTTAAATATAGTATTTGTTATACTGATTATACTGTATAAATGTGTGTTTGTTTGTTTTGCTGTTTTATAACCAAGTGTACTGCTTCAACAGTAGTTCTGTTCAGTAGAAGTTCTGCCTTTGCATACCGTTGTTGTTTCAATATGATGTCGGTAAGCCATGGATTGGAGTGTTGACTATATTTTATGAAATAGTAAAACATTTCTTCTCAATTACGTGAGGCAATCCGATGTTCCCTGGATCAACAATCTCTGTTATCTTTAGTTTAAAACTTTATTACCCTGGTAAATTATGTGTTTTTTGAAAAGCATCTAGCCTTTTCTTAAAACAATCTATAGTACTTGCTAAAACTACTTCCTGAGGGAGCCTATTCCACATTAGACCTTACTGTGAAGACAATCCCTTCCTTATCCAGAGATCAAATTTCAAATTTTCCTCCAAGTGCAAAGGGTTCTCTCCTGTTCTTTGTAATGACCTTACAGTGAATAATTGGGAAGAGAGTTCTCTATATAGACCATTTATATATTTATACAGGGTGATCATATCCCCCCTTAAATGTGTCTTCTCAGGGGAGAATAGATTTAGTTCAGCTAATCTCTCCTCATAGCTGAGCTTCTCCATTTCTTTTTTTGGCTTAGTTACCCTTTTTTGCACTCTCTCCAATTCCACAATGTCCTTTTTGTGAACTGGTGCCCAAAACTAGATTGCAAATTCCAGATGAGGTCTTACCAATGCTTTGTACAGGGGCAGGATTAGTGTTTACTAGTGTTGGTACCAGTCTTTATCTTTTTCAGACTATATGCCCACTTACTTGTCTAGTATTTACAATAAATCAAAACTTTTACAATTGTGAAAAAGTAAATCATTTGAAGAACATTGTGGAAAATAAGGACTGCAGTGTCAAAAAAAAGATACCAAAAAAAAAATCATTTCTAACAATGAACTTAACTCACTTGCTTTTTTTAGTTTGTTTAGTGTCCAGAATAATTTTTTTATATGTTTGAAAACTGCAAAAAACAAAAAAAAATGTAAATCATGTAAAACAATTCAGAGTTGCCATGTGTTCTCTGCAAATATCATATGTTAGTCCAAAGATATCCCCTGGTTCCTACCTCAGGTTACTAAATACCTTGATGAACAAGGAGAAAGAAAGGGGCTTCAGGGTTTTTTTTTTAGTACATATATTTCATGTAAGTTGTTGCAAATACAATATACATCAAATTATTTGTTGATCCATCTCTTATTGGAATATCATGGGGTGGAAACTTCTGAGCTATACATGGAAAAATCTATTCTAGGTATGAGTCGTGAATGTATTGAACGTATAAACTGATCATCTTGTTACCCCACTGGTTCACCTATCTGGTTTCTTCAGGGGTATAGGGTAAACGTTTATGTTCTAATAGTTAGAAAAGAGGAATGTTATTGGAGTATATCAGTCATAAAGTATCACAAGGTAATATAAAAAGAATGTAAATTATATTTTGATCTTCTTATTACAATGTACTATTGGATATAACATAGAGATGCTATACAAAGGAATAGTAATACACAAGTTTACCCAAACTTATTTTGACAGAAATTACGTTGATATTATATTAATACATAATAATACCACTTTAATATTACAGATTATTACCGCATAGTTATCCAAAAAGTTTGAATTGCAGTAATATGAAAATTGGTATGTGTTTCATCCTGCATATGTATGGTTGATGATACTTGATGCATCTATTAGTCATTTGTGGAATCCTTTCTTTGAAACTGCAGTGTGCATGCCCATCTCCACCAGGAGGGGCGCATGCACGATTCAGACTATAGGACGCCCTGATCCTCGCCTATTTTAGGCTGGAGCTTTTGGCTACTCAACTTGCAATGCATTTATTGTTTATATTAGTTAACATATATCTCACAGCAATATCTTCTACCAGGGATAGTGCCTCCTTATTTCTATTTATGATCAAACTGATTGTTGTTTCCCTATTCATCACTACTGTAACAAGTAAGTGACCTTATTTCAAATATACTATTATATTGACTATACCATTATCCCTTACAACAAAATAACCCTCCTTCTCCCTGTTCTTTGACTCCCCACCAAATAACTAATAGATACATCAAGTATCATCAATCATACATATGCAGCATGAAACACACATATCAATTTTCATATTACTACAATATAAACTTTTTGGATAACTATATGGTATTAATCTATAATATTAACCTGGTAATAATATGTAATATCAACGTAATTTGTCAAAATAAGTTTGGGTAACTTGTTTATTACTACTCCTTTGTATTGCATCTCTGAGTTATATCCAATTGTACATTACAATATGAAGATCCAAATGTAATTCATATATATTCTTTTTTATATTACCTTGCGATACTTTATGACGGATATACTCCAATATTATTCTTCTTTTTTCTTTTTTCTAATTATTAGAACAAAAACGTCTACCCTATACCCCTGAAAAAGCCAGATAATCAAAGCGCATTGGGTAACAAGATGTTCTTTAGGTTTATATGTTCAATGCGTTCACGACTTATAACTAGAGCAGATTTTTCCATGTATAGCTCAGCAGTCTCCACCCCATGTTATTCCAATAGGAGATGGATATGCAAATGATGTTATGTATATTGTATTTACTACTACTTACATGAAAATAAGTAATATTTGTATATTGTACAATTGTATATTTTTAAATAATTTGACTACTTTATAGGGGTGGCAATTCAATTATCTATTTAAAACATAAAGAATATAATATTGATCAAGAGAGTGGGAAGTAAAATCTTTGTTTACTAAATAACTTGCCTCTATGTTGTAGAGAACCTAGAGTGGGAGTGGTTGAGTAGTTTAGCAAAATCCACAGAAATGTTGTATGCTGTCAGGCCACAACAGCACTTGGGAGTGAATTTTTGGCTGGTCAGCAGTTATTTTTCTGCACTTGGATAGATAATAGGATAAACATGCAGAAACGTGCATGTATTACAGAGATATAATGTAGGTTTTTTTTATTTTGCTTTGACATACATTTTAACATTTTTTTATTTATTTATTTAATTAATTTTATTTATTTTAACATAATTTCTTCACAGTATTTTAAACTAGTATTTGTGCTTCTTTTTTTGATATTTCAGTTACAATTGCTTCATATAGACTTAAGAAATGCCAAGTTAACATTGGCATTGAAACCCCAAGTTAGTCATGTCCAAAACATGAAGATAATAAGAAGAAATATGAAAATGGCGTGACAAGCAATACTGTAATGGCAACCAATAACACCTTTCCTAGCATTCTGCCAAACCGAAATAACTAATAGATTTCCTAAGTAAAACAGCAAAATAGGTATTGGATTGCACATTTAAGTGTATTGTTCTATCTTCCACACAGAACATGTTCCCAAACATAAGATAAGTGATATATGTTTGGTTTCTCTCTAATAATTATTCCTTTCACAGGTGCAAATGCTTGTCCATTAACACAAATTTTCTGTTTTGTAGTCAAAACACTGGCCATTTAAATCACTTTCAAAACTGCAATATGGGTTAATACAGGTTTTACTTACACTATGTTTTTTTTAAGGGGGATAATGTTTTCTTAATGGTAGTTAAAAATGATAATAAGGGAATATCCAGTAACCAGGAAAATGGAATAATTTTTTTTTTTGTGGAAACATGATAAAGCACCACAGTAGTGGAGTGGCAATGTGGAGATTGTGGAAAAAAGGCATGGTTATCTACAGCTTCCATATATGTGGATTATGGATTGAAGTGTCAATTTGCTTTTTATGCTAAAATGGCAACAATGGTGAGTGCAGTGTCTATATTTACTATGTGGCATTAGTGAAAGGACAGCAGAAAACTATGGGTTATACATGCCTCGTTATTTTTTATTATGTTCTCTCAACATTTTGGATAGTATTTGATCACAGGTACAGACAACAAGCACAGTAATCTATGGAGACATTGGTTATAGTTATAAAGTTACAAAGTTAGTTAGGTTAAATAGACATAAGTCAATCAAGTTCAACCACTAGGGAAAAAACATATCCCAGATATAAAACCCTATAGACATAGTTAATACACTTGCTAAAACTACTTCCCGGGAGAGCCTATTGCATATTTTCACAGACCTTACTGTGAAGAATGCCTTCCTGGAGATTACATTTCTTTACCTCTAGATGCAAAGAGTGCTCCTTGTCCTATGTAATGACCTTAAAGTGAATAATTGGGAGAGAGTTCTTTATATGGACCATTTATATATTTATACAGGGTGATTATTTCCCACCTTAAACGTCTCTTCTCAAGGGAGAAAAGATTCAGTTCAGCTAATCTCTCCTCATAGCTGAGCTCCTCCATTCCATTTATTAGTTTAGTTGCCGTTCTTTGCACTCTTCTTTGCAATATCTATTTTGTGAGTAAGTGCCAATCCCGCATGTGTGAGATTGGCCCCTACTTTATTTGAAAGATTTGACAGCTTAAAAAAAAAATGCAGTTTTCTTGTAGAAATTATCATCACTGTCTTTTATATGCAACTAAGGGAAAACATCTCTCAAGCTCCTAAATATGCACCATTATCTATTTCTTTTCCCTCTTTGGTACCCCTTCTTCTAGCAAAATAGGCTGAAACTTAATCAAGGCTGCTGTGCTTTAACCATATACACACCCAAAGCTAATGAGCACTGAGCAGGACCATCCTAAAAGTGTGCAACAGTTACAATGTAGACGTGCAAAAAGGTACATTTTTATGTAAGAAAAACTCCTCCGTTCCTTCAGTTAAACATGTTTGAGCTCATGTCCATATCTGTACCTGACAGAAAGTAGAAAGTAGTGAATGAGACAAATAATTTCCCCATTTCCTTCCCCACTTTCAAAAGTTCCAAATGCTATCACCAACAGAAGAATAATGGAGATTACATGGTTGTTGTTGTTGTTGTTGTTGTAATTTTCCCTACTGACCCTACTAAGGCAAAATGGAGGTAATAGGCTCCTTTATAAATCCAACTCCAAAACTTGAAGTTTGTTGCTTAATTCCAATATGCATTTGCTTATTTTCTTGTTTTCCTACTGTAGGTGCTAGAACACGTAGCTGTTGAAACTCCACATTTAGACCATCTAACATTCAATTTTGAATGAAAATTTGTTTCAACAATTTTTCAACAAAAAATTTTAAAAGCTCCTTAGAGAGGGGCAGCTCTAAATTTTTTCTACAAATAATGCCACAAGTAGTACACAGGATTGTTGGAAAAATGTCAGCTATTTGGTTTACAGTGCAAAGCTTTTATGCCGATTTTATTTTTTTGTGTGATAGTAGTAGTACAATAAATGTTGCCAGAAAACTGTCAGCTTTTCAAAATAAAATGACAGACATTTTCTTTGAAATGAGGCTCAATATAGAATGTTATAGTATAATGTATAAATATGAGGTTCAGGTTCGACACCACCATAGTTTCATAGTTTCAAAGTGAAACCTGCTCATTTGAGTTTCGACATAGTAGCAAACCATAATGTACTCCACTTCCTAACTTTTGCACTTAGGTGCAAACTGTCATAGAAACATTATTAAAAAAGACAGGGGATGAGCATAATACAAACTAGCTACACAAAGTATCAGTACTTGCAGCTGTAATTTTCATGGAATGGACTGTCCAAGTTGGTATTTTCATGAATTATTATTAAGTATTTTATGATATTATCCAGGTGATAACATGTTAAAGCTGGGTTTTCAATGTTGGGTTTCAATCTACTTTGCATCAGTTTTTCAATTGCTAGGGTACTTTTGGTTATGTTCCCTGCATGGGCACACAGATCTTTATACCAAATAATGCTTTTAAAGATCTTTATCTGTCAGAAAAACTGAATGATAGCTATATCTTATAGCTATAGCTATATTCCAATACCTTAATACATTTTTATTTGTGTGTTTAACTTTTTTCCATAAATACCCCAAAAGTCTTATATCATTAGTCAGCTCTTAATCACAAACCAGGATGTGCTGAAGGCCCTCTCTGACAGGACAGGTGCAGAAGGGCAGGCGAGTACCTCAAGTGTATATTGGGCCATTAGGTCATCCACAGTTTGTGGTACATGTTTGAAACCCAACAGTCTATTGGAATGGTAACATTAGAAGCATTTGGATGCAGCAACTTCTGCCTGTGTTTACTTGGCCAGGACTACTATGCCTTAACCAGAAAAAAATATTACATAATTGTACTGGTGGCCACCCAATAGTGGTCCTCCTCTTTGATAATCAAAATTCTGGAGTTACAGAACGACATTTGAGAATAAAAGACCCAGTTGAGCTGTAGCAGAGTATCCTCTTCTATTTCACAACATCACATACAACTCCTGAGGCTTATGAAGGGTAAAAACCTAAGCATTTTGTCCTCCCCTCTAGCACACCCCAGCCCTATCTCTCGCATTAGCACATTACAAACCCTGACTTCTGGGCTCAGCTACCCTCCCTGAGAATCATCTCAGCATAGTCTTCTGCTGCCATCTACACTTGACCAGCAGTTCATTAACACTTTTCGTTTTAATTATATTATTACTAATAATATGTAATTCCCAGCCCCAACTTTGGAGCTAATTCCACCAAAACAAATTTTTTTTAATGTTAGGACATAACCCGTATGGTCTCTAGTAATATCTTTATACTTTTATTCCTATAATTATCATAATTAAACTATTTATCATAAAAAAAACATGTAGTACAGCACAACTTTCCTATATATAGTGTTACAAACTAGCACACTAGAACCAACTAAAGATCAATATACTCACAATCATCAAAATACTTTTTCAAAATCTTACATTTATAACAATCCAACATATGTTTACTCTTGTGACTTCCCCTCAGCTTTTGATTAATACTTTCTTTAAAAATGTTTGTTATATTATGATTTGTTGCAATATTTATATATATATATATATATATATATATATATATCCTTTGCTTAGTATACTACTTTGTCTATGTAGAGTGATAACTTTTTCAACAAATCCCCTGAGGAAACCTTTTGGTGAAACGGGTTGGGACATGGGAAGGTAACCTGACCATTATCTGTTGAACAACTAGGGATTTAATTTGTAAAGTTGATTGAACCACTACCCATGAAATATTAATGATATGAAAAATTTGGATGTGAATGTTCTCTCTGCATCCCTTGATTTATAACTGTGCAGCTGAAGGGGATTGTGCTTAGACTAATGAGCAAACTAGTCCCCGATATCAGTCCTGTGCTGCCATTGGCTGCTGGGCTATAGCTTCTCTGCTCCCACTGATCTGTGCCTGATGTTACATTTAGCTGGGCTAATCTGTGCTGGAGTGTTTCTCATGTGATTTCCTGTTGCTGACCTTTGCCTGTTTCTGACACATCATTTACACGCAGCCTGGACCAACCTCTGCCCTGATTCTGGCTGAGCCTACTTGTATACCTTGTCTGGTGGACTGATCGCCCTTGTATGACCTTAGCTATATACTTTACAATTGCTTTGTAGTACTTGTACTGCTTATCTGTGGGCCCCTGGTCTTCTGCCAGCCTATCCCCAGACGCCATCCCTTGCGCATTAAGTGGGCTTGGAGCAACCGTGTGCTGGGAGATGCAACCAGTCTCCCGAGGCTAAGCAGGGGCTTGCTAAAGGTGTAGACTGCAGCATTAGATTGGGAGACTGGCATCTGGTGAGTACTGGTGCTGACCAGGGCCTTACAATAGTTACATTTATGAAAGGGGTTGTATCTATAAGTTGGAATGGGAGCACTATCATGATCAGCAATTGTGTCAAGCTAGCATTAAAATGTTAGGCAGAGGAGTGATTCAGGGTTTTTTTTTCAGCTCCAGTAGAAGTTTAAATTTGGACCAAGTTGAAGAGTCCTGTGAAGTGGTTCTTGTATGGCAGTGTCACAGATGGATCAAGACAGCTGGTCTCATTAGTCCTCTGCAAGCTGTCACCATTAAGATGAAGATAAGGAAAAGGGTGCATTAGCAGCACTTGCAGGCAAGTGACTCTTCTGCACCTTGGAGGAGTAAGGGGTTTCAACTACCTTACCATCTTCTATGCCAACTGTGGGGTAAAAAAAATAAGTTAATTTGATCCTTGCCATTTTTACCCCCATTTATCCTAGAAGTATCCTGGTGTGCAAATTTTCCTCTAAAACACACTGAATATGCATGAGGGAGCAACAAAAGACTGATGTTTTTTCCCACGCTTATTCTGCTTTCCTTGAGTTGTTCGTTTAATTTTTATTTATTTTTTTATTCTTTAAAAACAGTACACACACATATTTTATCAAAAACCCTCAGCTAATAAAAAGACATCAAAATATCTTTATTACAAGCTTTCAAATCTTCACCCTACTATTGAATATTTATGGCAATGCTTGCTAAACTTTTTTGTTATTCGAGTGGAGCTGCACACATATTTAATCCCAGGATGATATACGGTAGTTAGACAAATGAATCTGTAAGTCTGTGATCTGTGAAGAATCCTTTTAACCCATTTGCTTAATTTAATTTTCAGGCAATGAAAACTGAAATACTATTATGCCTATCTTTTAACACCTAAATAAACATAATTTTCATATGGGAGTGTAAACTGGCACTGACTAAGATTCCCAAGCTTATTTCTTTAAAGATATTTGCATGTAGATAATCTGATTGGCTCCCGGTACTGCTACTCCTTTTCCTAGTTTTGCTTTAAAGGGTATTACCAGAGGAAATGTTAAAGACAAATTCAGGTACTTTAGTTGCATTAAAAGATTTTAAAACTCAACTACTCCCCAAATCCAGCATTGCAAATACTCAGAACAATTGTGCTGATAAATGAGAAAAATGTTTTTCTTTAAAACTAAATTTTACAAATTCAGGCATGCATTATATAACTGATTGGCTTGAAGGTTGGGGTTGATTTACTAAAGGAAAATAGGCCGTTCACTTAGCAATAAGAAATTTCCCCTTTAAATGATATTTTACTTAGTAAATGCTAGGAAAATTCACTTTGCAAAGAATGTGGAATCAGATTTTTGCTTGCATTTAACTGGATGGTCAGCAGAACTTTAATTTTTTTAATAACCTGAAGTGAAAACTAAGTGAAAAATATCCCTAGCAATGACATCATTTATCTTGATAAGTGAACAGCCTTTATTAATTTGGTGATTTAGACCACTGTTTCCTGACCTTTTTATGAGGGGGAAATCATTGAAATAACATTTAGGTCTTCAAGGAACCCCTGCTATATGGACCATATCCACAAATTTATATTATGCTCATTGGGACGAATGGCTCTTACATTGCTGACCAGTGGGAAAAAAATCAGCCTTCCGGATAGCCAAAAAGATCACTGGTATTATTTAAACTGACAAGACACAAATTGCTCTTTGCTCAAAGAACCCCTAGCAACCTCTGGAGGAAACGTACAGTTCCATGAACCCTATTGGTTCACCCTATTGGTATTGGGTGATATTTGGGAACTTAAAGTAAATCCCAACACTAAGTCTACTTTCAGAATGTTGGTTGTTTTTGAGGTGCATATTCTTGATCAAGAGCTTCAATAGCAAACACACAGGTAGAAACAACTTGTTACTATCAGGGACTGTCCCATAACACCACCAAATGTAATGCAAACGCAGACAAAAAAAAAATGCAACCGTGTGCAAATTCTTGCACAAATGGTTCCCAAACTTAGTATGAATTAGAGCAGTTGAGATCTTGGTTCTGCATGCTGTACAGTGCATGCTTCAGTTTACTGCAAGTCTGAAAGGGTCTTATATGGATAACTCAGTTTTCTGAAGGACTGTATATCCTAAACAACTACAACTGAGCAAATGAATGGCAACAAAATATTTTTTTTGTATTGGTGAATAGCAGAAAAGCATTTCAGAAGGTACAATACACCAAACCTTATTGCGGATGAGCTAAAACAACAAAAGTTGTATTGGTGTCAGTCAAAAACAGAAATACTAAAACTAGGTTGGCGTTAGGGAGCGGGAGTTTTATTGGGCGCATCAATGGCAGAAGGAAGTAAAGGGAGGTGGACTATATGAAGTTGATGAGGTGGAGGAGCAGGAGCTCCTAAAAGGCAAAACTTTCAGGTGACATTGGGTATCAGTAAAGCTTGATTTTCCTACAGGCAATCCAGGCTGTAGCCTAGGGCACTATGGTCACTACTGGCAGCATTTCCTCCAACATAAAGAGCGAGAAGATGCTAGAAGAATGTTATTAAGTTTGTAGGAAGCTAGTCACATGTGGGATCAGCTCAGCATTGATATGTCCCCTCCTGACCTCTGGCTGCAATCTCAATCATTCTCCCCAGCATGACAGCTTTGAGTGGACCCCACCGTGGTGATGTCACATTCGCTTAATATCTGCTCGGTGTTCTGTGGAACAAAAAAATCTTGAAGAGCCACTGGTAATTACTACTCTGTTTTCTCTAGAAGTAGAGTGGGGGAGAAGTTTTTTACTGACCCTGACTGTGTGTGATTAGGACAAAGTCATGTCTAAATTCTGCTTGTCTCAACCAGCACTACCAGACACTGCAGACCCTGCATTAGATGACTAATTATCTCCTGCCATGTTGGCAGCATGAAGTTGGGATGATCACATAGGGCAGATGATATAATCTTATCTGGCATGATGTAAAGTGCCATATTATTTTACTCTGAGCCTTTCACAAACCTAGACATAGATCATCTGTGTTGCCAAGCGAATATGACCCTGGGCCTAGATGAGGTGCACACAGAACCCACAACTGAATGCCAAATACAATGTGAGGTACTGATTCACCAAGATGTGGAGAATGTGGCCAAGGGAAGCAAAAGTCCGAAACCAAATAATCAGTCTAAAACAGGTATGGTACAGAAACAGCAGACAAATGGATGGTCAGAAGGCCAAGACGCGGACATAGGATATCAGTGAGGTAAAACAAGTTAGCAGTGTTCCAGAAACAGGGAGCCGGGGAAACACAACTGTTGCTCAGGCAGTCTAACGGCAGCAACTGAACTTTCTTTAAAGACAAAGCTCTAAATTGCAGACAGGGATTCAAATCACAGTCCAGCCATTAGATGGCATGGGTACACCAAAAGGTTCTGCTTGGGTAGGAAGGGGAAAAAGGTCTAAAAGCAGAGGAGCAAGCGGATGAGTTGCCACAATCTGATGGATTACTGGGCCAAGAAACAGGATGATTGCTCAGTCCAAATATGCCATGCAAGTGCAGTTTTGTTTCTTTCAAGTGTCACGTCAGAAAGAGTTTCCAATATGGCAGAGGGAATTGTCACTCCAATAAAGATTACACAATCTGTCACCAGTATGGAACAATTGATATTCATTAAAATGATTCAGTCCTAAATTGGTGATCCTCTTTAACCACTATTTCCTGAAGCCAAAGAGTAATTCCACTAACACAAACCACTGTTTTGCCACCACCACAATCACTTACAGCAAAATTGGATTTAAACCTGCAAGAAAAAAAATGGATTTTTGAAATTGACTAAGGAAACCATTCCTAGTAATTTTTTCACCAAAATAACAGCTACAATATGACAAGCAGGCATATGCTTATGCAAAAATGGGTAAAACGGCTTGTGACATTTAGTTCATGTTGTACACAAGTATTTTTCCCATTGTGACATAAAAATGGCCTTTTTTTCTCAGTACAATTGAATTTTAAAAAAATGGATTTAGACTGCCCTCAGGCTGTCCTGGGTTCCTAAAATTATCCAAAGTATTATTTTTCACCAAAAAAAGGTATTCAAAACCTGTTTTTTTCTGAAAATCTGTATTCCAATGCAGATTTCCAATTGGAATTAGGACTTTGCAGCTGTTTTGCAAATTGTTCCTTTTTGTCCATTCAAAACACCTCCAATCCTGGACATACAAGGCTCTCATGCTTTTTCAACAGCACCCCCTACATGATCGGGGGATAATATTCATTTTAGGGAAATAACTGTGATTCTTTCCCTACACAAAAATGAAACCATGCAACATTAATATAAAACAGATTAAAGGCCAAATAAAATTATAACAGATTAACATATACTGTAATCAAATATCTGAGGTATGCAAATACATTGTATTAGAAAATCAATATCTATCTTTAAAGAATAACAGTACAGGTTGACAATCAAAAATCCAGCAACCTCTGGACCTGAGGAATGCTGGATTTTTTTTTATATATACCTCCACACACAGGCCAGCCTTCCTCTTGCAGCACCCACAAGCATCTGGCACAGTTACAGGGAGCAGGCAGCAGAAACATCTCAACGTGTATTTAGTTTAGCAAGCCAGACCTAACAGCTGTTTCTGCAGAACAGCGCCATCAAAACCTTAGTGGCCAAACAGTGTACTACAGTCCTTGTATTGAAAATGCAATCCGAAATTCAACCAGGAAAACTGAAGGAACCGGATTATCGATGGCCGGATTTTCGATTGTCAACCTGTATTAAGATCAGCCTGGTCCTGTATACAGACAAAATGTGTCTCTTTTCTGATTGGTAAATGTATACTATAAAGTTACAAGCAAAGGTTTTTTAACATAAAGTAAACATTCTAGTCGATCAGTTTTATAGACTAAAACTAAAGTGTTCACAAAAACATTTTCCTTCAGCAAGTTTAGGTTGTTTTAGAGAAATTATCTGTACTACCTATTGTATCAAACAAGCATTCTGTAGCAATAAATATAGAATGAAGCAATCATAATTTTTAGTAATCAATAGTCACATCTGTGGGCAAAATTTTCAAATACTGAAAGAATTTGCTTTCATATAAACAGTTCAGGTCAGCTTTGACTGCATGTAAGGCTAGGAATAGGAGAGGTTCATTATTCAACCTATTGTGGTAAACAGTTTCATCAAGAACACACCTGCTTGACAGGAGAACTTATGAAAGTACTCTATCAATTGTCACCAAAAAAAATAATATATGTATTAAGCCTTGGTTGTGGCAAAATGTATTTTTTACGATATTGTTACAATATCTTTTCTTGGTATGCGCACTCAGGAAAGAAACAATGGGATATGCCACCAACAAAAAGAAAAAACAATGGTTTTAATAATTGAAAACAATAAGGACAAATTATACAAATAAATTTGTGCTTTTATTGGGATATATTAGTGCTACTTGCTTATTTATTCATCCACTTGATTTTTTATTTCTGAATAATTTTGCCAAATTTGCCTTAATTGAGAGTGCAGACTATTTAACTGAACAGGTCCACAAATTCTGGATTTGAATATATTCTAAATTGTTCCAACACCACTGAAGTCTATGGCGTCAACTTTTTAAGGTAATTGCAAAGCATTTAAACCCAATATGTAAAATAAACAATCCTTTAAAATATTTGAGAATGCCTCTAATTTTATTTTTTTTTTATTTAATATGTCCTATTTTATTTTTAAAAACAAATACGAAATTTTTGCACCTGCATAAATTATCCAGGGTGTAAAAAAGTATTTTAATTTTAGTGACTGAAGCTTTGCCTAAAAAGAGTTATTCAATCAACCTGATGTGTATGGATTTAGCTAACTGTGTCATTTACTGTGTTTTGGGGACAGAAATGCAATATTCTTTAAAGTGCATCGGTTGCTTCTGAAATGGTACATGAGGATGTAAAACCCCACGTTAAATCCTGGAAAAAGGAATAGAGGGAGATAAATATATTATTGCCATAAACTTAAACATTGAACCCTAATTGGGTTTTATTTCACATCCCATAAAAGACAGGAAATGTTTTTCCAGTCTGGGAATATCTTTAACAATAGTAAGAGCCCTGTTTGCACAGTAAATAGATCAATGGAAACAATTGGCAAAGAGGAGCTTTTTTGGCATGCAAGCAAAGAATCATGAGTACAAAGATCAATAATACCAAACAATGGTAGAAGTGACCCAAGTAATATTAGATAGTTTAGTATCTTTCAGTGATCACAAATTGTAACGTTGTCTGTGTCTCTGACGAATTTGGCCGGTTGGCTTCCTCAGGGGAATTATAGAGTTTTCTATAGCAATCTTTATTTAAGGGTTTTTGAGGTATAGGAGTACACATAACAACTGTACAGAATAAGAGACCTTTAATTGATAGGTGATCACTTGATCCTACTTAAAGAGACCAGTAGGTTGGAAAAAAGAGAGGGATATAATAATATAATATATTTCAGTGTTCACCAACTAGTGATCCATAGACCACTGGTGGTCCACAAGAAAATTGTGGTGGTCCACAGAAAAATGTTGACATTATTTGCAATTTTTATGTTTTAATAATAAAACTAAAATAATATTCCAATAAACTCTTGTATTCTGAATAACTGTGTATTTTCTTTAACTGTTATATTTAACCCTCCTAGTGGTAATCCCGAGTGTGTCTTTTTGGTGCGGTTTTTACTTGCAAAAAGCGGTAATCCCAAATCACACTCGGGGTAGCTTTTAACTAAAAAGAACCCACTTACCTTGTTCTGTCGCTATCCCTCGGTGTCCTGCTGGTCTCCGCAGGTCCTGGGGACATGTCCTCCTCCTTCGATCTCCAGCCGCAAAGTGCAGAGATGAGAGGTTTCCCTGTAACGTCCGTACATGCGTAAGTGCAGGCGGGAGGATCGGAAATTCAAATAATGTTGGATTGGATTCAATACAAAATAGCTGTATTGAGTCCAATACAAAGAAATATTCATATAATTTATATATATAATTATATTATATATATTATATACATGCTACTATACAGTTACATTACATGTTTAAATATTTTTTTATTTTTTTTAACAGATTTTTGTTATTTAAAGTTTATTATTAAATTTATTAAATATCAGTGAGTTATGCCTAAGAATTACAGCCTACAATGAAAAATACATTTCCATGCAAAAAATTGTATCATTTTTTGCATAGAAATTTTGCAGCTGAGGAGGTTAATGGCATCAAACAGTTTGATTTTGATAACTATCATTTCTTGTTTGGTCTTAGATTCAAATGAAATAAACAAATAATAAGTGAGAAAAAGCAAATGAATAGTTTGCATTTATTTAGTAATACCAAAGATATTGCAACTAATGATAATATTACCAATAGTAATACTTCACCTAACCGGGAGCTGATCAGTGAATCAGAGCCTCCACAGTCCTCGTCAGTCACTATTAGGAAGATCATTATTTTACGAATGTGGCTATCTTTTTTAAAAATTAATTTTTATTATATATATTATATATAATCATATTAATGGTCTGCGGGTTTTAAATTATGAGTTTAGTGGTCCATGAGGTCCAAAAGGTTGGCGACCGCTGATTTAATAGAATGATATAATGGGGATGGCTTAAAAAGATTAACCACATATTAGCAAAGAATCTAGCCTTTTCTTTCCTTTGTGCAGTAAATGGATCAGTAATGCTAATTGTGTTGATTCTTAACCTACATGGCTAGCATCATAATTTGGGTCATTCAGCTATGTTAAAATAAACTGAAGTCTATACACAGGAAAGTTGTCTCTTTCGTTTATTAAATGTATGGTGCTCAACAGCACTCCACATTCAGAGAACTGAACCTGGGTTTTTAGCACTAGAAAGTTTTCTATCCTGTGAATTGATAACTTTTTCTGACAGGCAATGGTCCATTTTATGAGTTTAAAATGAAATCAAGTTAATTGATTCATTTTAAATTTATGTTGTATTTTTTGAAAAGACTACCTCTATGGAGTCTTTTATAATGCCACTATAATAATATAGGTGCATTACATTACACTTGGCTTTTGAAAGAGTACCTTTTAGAGCTAAAGGAAGAAAGTTGCTGTTGGAGCTAAAGGGCAAAAATTGCCTTTCCATTTACTGACAGTCAGTAGTACTGTAAGGCACTTTGTCATTTGGATAGGAGGCAGTATAAGCATACAGGTTTTGGTGAGCAATGACTAAAGGCATCAAGGGCCCCTCAAACAAACCAGAGTGTGGCATACTAAAGCCTTATTTTCAGAACAGAAGGTATTATCATGTCTTATTACATTGCATATTGCATTATTAGGATAATACTGAATTCAGGGCACAGAGGATTATTCCTTTATACCGTATTGGCTAAATGCAGTTTTAAAATTCAACAACATACCAGTATTATAGACCAGTTTTTTCCAAACTGTATACAGTTGTTTAAAGTTTGGTTTATGAAACAGAATACAGGTATTCCTCATTTTATGACTTACCAGTTTACAGATTGCCCGCACTTACCACTGGCTCTTCGATGTGTGCACTGTACAAATTTGTACAGTGTACATCCATGTCTCCTCTTTGGTATTCTGGGTTCCCTCTGTCTTCCTCCGCCACGATCCTCAGTCAGAACTTTATGCTTGTAGCTCTACAGACTGGTCTATCTTATGCCCCTTGCTTGACAACCAGGTCACAGAAACGGAACCTGGTCATTCACATTACCTCAAATAAACAAGTTTAAAAAGTCCAGGTGATTTTTTTTTTTGCCACAGTGGGATTTGCAGGAGTAGAAAAATATTTCAGGAGCTCACCAATCCCATAAAGGGCTAAAGGGTACAACATGTACATAAACATTTGTCTGTTTACCATAAGTTTTGCAGCATTTCTGCCCTTAGTGTCAAGTATAAATATCATTACTAAGCGGAATTAAAAACATTGACCAAAACACATAAAATGAATATCTAAAGTGTTTTAACATCATAGTTTTGGCATCCTGCTTCAGTGATACACTTTCTGGGAAGTAATGTAGAATTAGTAAATTACCAAAAGTTAAAAGTAAAGGTTTTATAGAAATGACATTGTTGAATAAATTAGGAAAACAGCAACTGTGTCATGTTCAAAGGGACCCCAGAAGGGTGCTGATTGAACATGGAATGCGATTAAGTTATTTATAAGGAAAAGAAAATATGGAAGCAGAATGTTGAGCCCAGGATTCCAGACCCTCTAAAGCAATGTTTGTCTCTTTTTTATGCTTACCAGTTTTTCATCTTACATTATTGTTGTTTTGGCATTGATTGGAGAACTAAGATTACTGTAAGAGAATTGTTTCAGTGAGGGAATCTTTGTCAAGTATTCCTGTTTTATCTAACATTATCCTGTGTAGTACAAGCCGTTTCCCTATCATATGAACTCCTAAAGTTCATATGAGTGCTTTCAGAGTGTCCCATACACCTAATGCGTTTGATAATGTAGGGCATATTATTGCTGTGCTTTATTTTGGCATAAGAAGGGTTTATAGGAACAGGGGGTATCAGCATTTTATATACTTCAAATCAGGTTATAATTCCTGGAGTATAATTAAGACAATTGAGTTAATTGGGCTGCATTATAATGAATCAGAAGATATATTAAGGATTAACAGTCCTCCAGATGCCATAGGGCAATGGTGGGGGTCAACTTGAAAACATAATGGGCCTGATTTATTAAAGCTCTTCAAAACTGGAGAAGATTGACTATCATGGGAGAACCTTAGTGAACATGAAAACCTGAAGTGCATTAATTTGCTATTAGTTGGCAAATGTTTTCAATCCTGAACTATATCCATTTCAGGTTATTAGATCTCCCACATTCTTCCATGATAGTCTATCGTCTCCAGTTTTGAAAAGCTTTAGTAAATCAAGCACAATGTATGCAAGAATATATGCATAGATTTCCCTCACCTTGAACAAAAAGTAAAATAAATGCAAAAAGTAAAAAAAACATAATTTTCCTAAATGATAGTTCCTATATCACGCCTTCCTAGTATCGTTGGAGAGGTCAGCGTTGGACTTTTTGGACATTTTTGGATCAGGTTGCGTAGCACAGCAGAATCAATTCTCCAAATAACAGGAACTTAGTGTTAAAGAAAATAAACTGTCACTTCTTGCAGAAAGGATTCTGGGCTTTTTAAGTCCCACAAAATGCCTGAAAAAAATGCTTGCAAAAGCAGAAAAAAAGCAGATCAATTCACAGACGGGGTTGGATTGGTAAAAAAAAATAATTTATTGCAGTTAACCAGCAGTATTGGTTTAAAAAAAAAATTGGCTTGAATGTAGCCTTAGAGAGAAAAGGGTCTCGAAACACTGATTCTTAGCTCAGTTTTCTTCTTAACTGTTGATAATTTATTATAAAACATATATCGCAATTTATAATAACATAATAATGTTGATTTTTGTATTAATTTATCTAATTTTCTGCAGTGAGAAGTTATATTTAAAATGTTTTACATTGTGCCTGTACATTTAATGAAATGATATTGGTTTATGAATTTAATGTTTTTAGTGTGAAAGCATAGTTAATTTCATTGAGTACATTTTCAGTTATTATTGCATTGTTGTCTTTAAAGTAATTTTTATTGCATAAGTTTTACATTGATAAAAGCTTGCCCTTGCATATTTTGTTATTGTATTAAATAAAGAGATTTGTAAACTAACTACAAGAGGGAGTTTTCACTGACTCAGTGTCACTTAACAACGATGCCAAGTGACCACTGTACACATGAAATTAAGTTGGGCATCGCCATAACAGATAAATGCAAACACAAAAAAAAATTTGGGCAGGGAGCTGGCCTTTTTTGTGATTGTGGAATTTGTTTTTTTTTTGTTTTGTTATTTTATTTTGCTAACTGCATCATCACCTCAGTCTGTGTCTTTTTCAGCCAATAATAAAAAGTGTCAAACAGTACCAGACTGAATTTTACTAAATGAATTAACCCCCCTAGCGTTCTAATTCTGTAATTTTTTGATGCAAAAAGTGATCCTATTTTTTTTGCATAGAAATTTTTGTTTATATTGTGGGCTTGTAATTCTTAGGATTAACTCCCAGGTATGATAATTATATTTATTTAGTGCCATTAGAAAGAATGATTTTTTAGGGGAACAGTGACTTTTAATGCAAGCTCGCCAGTGTAAAGCTGCCGGAGATGCGCAGCTCCGGCCGCGAGCTTTTTCAGTTGCTGAATAGCGCGACGGCGTATGATTTCGGATTGCGAATACGAATGCGCGAGCGATCATCCGATTCTGCTTGATGAATTAGGGCCAATAGGTCAAGCTGGTGTATGCCTTATGTTTATTTTATCTATAGGCATATGGTGATAAGTGATATGTTGAAAAAAAAAATGTCATTGAAAAAACTCAAAGAGCTCAGCTTTTTGAGGACACGTGGATGTAATCTATGAGCTCCTGGTGCTTTATCAACCCTAATTTTTTTCACAGAACTAAAAAAAATGTTTACTAAATCCACCTTTTTTGCTATTCATATATTTTAAAATGAAAAGTTGGGGGTTTGCCCTATTTTTTTTTTGCAATCTGTTTTCCATTTTGAAGTTTTGCACATTTTATTTCACCTTTACTCATCTTTTGTTTTATTATTTAATATTTTCAAATGATGAAAGTGATGAATTTTTTATTTTTGAATGCCCTTTTCCTATTCTCTATGGCTTTTTATCATTAGCTGTGAGCCACATAGGTTTTAATTTTAACCTCTTAAACTTATTACCCATTGGAATATATTTTGCAGTGTGTCTGTGTAGAAAAAAACATGAAACATTCCCATTTCTGTTCTTTGAGGACAATATTCGCTCCCAGTCCACGTCCACTGAGAGCCGCCCTTATTGGAAAAGTTGCTCTCTTAAAATTAAATGTTTTATCTTTCCTGTTTTTGCTTCCTGTTTACAATTTACATTAAATGAAATCATAATATGGTCACTGCTACTCAGAACCTCTTTTATATGCACATTTGTTGTAAGCTCTGCATTGTTAGAAATATATAAAAATAGGTCCAGCAGAGAATCCTTTCGAGTTGGGGCTTCTATAAACTGTACCATAAATTTATCTTGCATTAAATTCATACACTTTGCTGTACCTGTAGTGTAAGGTTAAAATCATCACTACCATTGTCCCAGCCTGTGCAGCCCTTTCTATCTGTGCAAGTAGTTGATTCCCGATTTCTTCTTTAGCACTGGGGGGCTCTATAGCAGACTCCAATAATTATCTGTGTATTATGCATCCCCATATGCAACTCCACCCATAATGTCTCAACCTCATTACATACTCCATCTCCAATGTTTGTGTGTAACATGGGAAACTCCTTATACTTATCTATAACCTTCCCCCCAACTATCTCCCATCCACCCTCCATTGGTTACTGACCCCTGTTTAACCTTTCTGCCACCTTATGTGACTGTCCTACCCCACTCCTAGTTTAAATATTCTTCCACCATTCCAATAAATCTTTATAGCACAGCAGACCCCCTCTCCATTTAGGTACAAACCATCTCTGGCATATAGGTTGTACCCCAATAAAAAAGTCAGTCTAGTGCTTTAAGAACCCAAACTCTTTCTTTTTACACCAGGACTTAAGCCATGTGTTTAGCTATCTAAGCTCCCGCTGCCTTTCCTGTGTTGCGACTTGTTGCACCTGTGCTAGCAATTCCTGTTTTATTTATTTAATGCCCCTACTGACTGCCTGCCCCACTGCCTCCTAAATAGCTGGTTTCAGTAATCTAGCCACCACAGTAGCAATAAGGTTCTTGAAGCTGTCATCAGTGAAGGAGTCATCTGACATGAGTAGTTCAGGCACCCCTTCTTATGAGGGGGGAGACGCGGTGGTTGTCTTGGATAGCGGCTATATTATCTTGGGCTTGTGCTGCTTACTTGTAGGGATTGCAAGCCGCTTGTCTGCAGATAGCGATCTATCCAGGATCCATGAAGCGTGGCTAAGTATATGCTTACCTTTGGGGCGGTGATCATCAATGTAAATTGTTGGATCCCCTTCAGCAGCGCAGGAGCTCATCCTTTGCGATGCTCACATCCAGGCAACAGAAATGAAAGTCCTCTGTTGTGTTATTCACTCAGTCAGTACATTGAATAGGAAAATTTAATTAAGGCTAATAAAATACTGAAACAGATGTGTGCAAGTGAAGTGTCAATGTCGCTGTGAAAAACAACAACAGTTTTTCCTGTGATAGGGAGGAGACATGCAGGACTATTAATGTTGTTTGATGCTGATTTTTTGTTTTTGTGTTCTCCAGTCTGCCAGACCTAAGCTCTATATACTCTCTAAGTACAATTTCAAACTTACCATGTTATTTAGAACCCTTTTTTGATCCTGTATACAATGTTTACAAATGTTATAATACTGATAACATTTATTTGTATTCTTGAGTTATATTTATATACTTGCTCGCTGTTCTAATAACTGTTATTTAATATATTATTGTAACTTCAGATACTTTCCGGCACTGTACCCCGCAAGTGTGACAATACCCCTGAGGAAGTCTAAAGTAGGCAAAACGCATCGAGTAAAACCCTGTCACGTATGCAAACGATGATTTCAAATTAAAATCACGCTAAACCTTGTTGGGTACCTATTGAACCCTTGAAGATTTGCAAACAATTAATAGTTGCTTTACTGTCTAGAGCCAAAATATCTGGCCAGTGATATGTGATTGTTTGTATGTACATTGACTATTTGCTTGTTATTGAATAAAAAGAATATAGTAAACAACATTTACCTTCATTTGCCAAACAAAACCCTTTCTTTGCCTATTCTATATACTTGTTTCAATGTTCTATCGGGGTCTGGCAACATATGAGGTAGATTCATGGTGAACACCCCTGTTCTCATCCTTTACTATATAAAACAATACATATATATATATACCGTGTTTCCCCGAAAGTAAGACCTACCCCGAAAATAAGAACTAGCACTTTTCCCCCAACCTGCCCTAATATAAGACCTACCCCGAAAATAAGACCTAGTAGAAAAATATATATATATATATATATATATATATATATATATATATATATAAAACAATAGAAAAAATCTGCATTTCAAAATCATCCTAAGATTTCCGAGACTTCCCACAGTTTTCATGTATGCAAGTCATTGGGATATCTGGGATGAGTTTTGACAGACAAAAAAGGCGTGACAAGATTTAACAATACAGACCAAATATGGAAAACTTTCAGGCTATGATAAAATAAAAATTGAATAAATAATTGCCTTGTGACAGGGTGCTGTAGAACAACATTCCAGAAGACAGACTATCTATTCCAAAAGGCATCTCAAACTTCAGAGTCTGCAAAAAAAGCTCTATCTTATAATTATTATTAATATTATTATTAATATTAACAAACGGTATTTATATAGCGCCAACATATTACGCAGCACTGTACATTAAATAGGGGTTGCAAATGACAGACAAATACAGTAATGCAGGAGGAGAGGACCCTGCCCCGAAGAGCTTACAATCTAGTAGGTGGGGGAATTTACACACAATAGGATGGGAGATATTTAGTGGTGGGAGGTAGTGATGGTTTCAAAAGACAGAAGCAGATGGGTAGGCAAGTTTGATAAAATGGGTTTTGAGGTCTCTTTTAAATGAGCAGAAAGAAGGAGCAAGCCGAAAAGGATGACGAAGACCACTCCAGAGAGTTGGGGCAGCTCTAGAGAAGTCTTGTATCCGTGCGTGTGATAAGGTTATGAGTGAGGAAGTCATTAGCAGGTCATTGGAGGAGCGGAGAGAGTGGCTGGGGGAGTACTTTTTTTACCAGGTCAGAAATATAAGTGGGAAAATAACTGTGGAGGGATTTAAAGGCAAAGCACAGGAGCTTGAATTTTGATTCTAAGAAGAAATGGAAGCCAGTGTAGAGAACTGCAAAGGGTTGCAGGGTAAGAGGAGCGGAGGGAAGGATGGATGAGTCTGGCTCCAGCATTTATAATGGATTGTAGACAAGGGAGTCTGGTTAGTGGAATACCAGAGAGGAAGAGGTTACAGTACTCCAGACTAGAAATGATAAGAGCATGTACAATGAGTTTGGTGGTCTCAGGGGACAGATGAAAGTGACAGGACCTGGAAATGTTCTGAACATGAGGGGTAAATGAGAGGGCAGAGTTAAGGGTGACACCAAGACAACGTGCCTGAGGGGTGGGACAAATAACAGTGTTGTTAACAGTTGTCAGGGGGAAATTTGAAATTGAGGGGGGATAATGATGAGTTCTGTTTTATCCAGGTTGAGTTTAAAAAATTTTGCAGACCCATCAGAAGTTTGAGGAAATTTCTGCGGGAATGCCAGAGGCATTCCCGCTCATCCCTAAGCTTGGCATTAAAACTTAGGTAGAAATAAATTAGCCATCCCAAGTATATTTTATGCAAAGTTTATCCCAAGCTGACAAAACCTGCACATAAGTATATTTCTCTGTTTGAATAGCATAGATCAGTGAATAATTTTTCTCAAGGCTGAAGCATAATAAATCAAACTCAAGATGCTTTACATTGGATGGACATATAGCTTTCTTACATATAGAACTCTTCAGAATTCAACCTCATCCTCAAATTATTAGTTAAAACAACAAAAGTTAGAACAGAGTTAAAACAAGGCAAAGAACAGTTTTAGACTTTCAAGGTTTCTACACATTCAATATTCTATTTTTATCTAAAAAGTTCCAGTGCGTTTCACAGGTAAAAACCTGCTTCTTCAGGGGGGAATCGGTGAACAGGAAATGTTTACATTGGTAAGGTAGAGGGAGACTGAAAGTTCAGATTAGAAAATGTCATAAAATAAATTTTAATAAATGTCAAATAATGGTAAAATAATTACTCTTGCATAAAGTTGGAGTAATTGCAAATAAACATAATATGTTTTGCCTTTGTTTTCTCTTTTCTGTATTAGAAGGAGTTTCATTAAGGAGAGTGTCCCTTTAATTTAAGAAACACAAACAACATAAGGAGTTATGTCTTTATACTCTCAATTGAAAATGTACTGATTTTGGAGCATCAAGGGTACATTGTTGACTACAATCAAAACACCAAGGACTATTTAGCAAATAAAAGTTGGAGGCTGTATTCCAACAATTTCTCACTGTGAGAAGGCACTCTCCTTAAGGAAACTCTTTCCAACACAGAAAGGAGAAAACACATTGAGATACATTCATTATTTCCTCAAATCACACAAGCTGTAATTGCTTCCCCAATCTTATGATCAAGCCAGATATCAGGAAGCTTATTTAAAATTTTACTTTTTACAAAAAATCTGCAAATTCAAGTATATTGTCAGGCCAAAGATCTGGGAACAGTGTAATGCACGCACCCTGTGTTGGTTTACTTTATAAATTAGAATTTATATAAATAAAAAAATTAAAACATCTGTTACAAAAATAACATACAATAAAATAAAACTGACCCCAGACCAGAACAGTTTTTACTTTTCAAATGATTTTGTGACTTATACTTCAGATGAAATGATTCTTTTTTACCTTCAAAAATGAAATATTGCCTCCATCTGTGCAATATTGTGATGTCAAAAGGTTTTGTTTTGTTTTTTTTTTTTTCAAATAAAAAACATCACATTTGCCTTTATTTCCGCTCAATCATTTTAAAAGCACTGTTATCCTTTATAGACTTTGGATTTAAATCACAATAGCATTGAGATGATGAATGACAGTAGTACTGAATATAGCTAAAATTGGATCTGTCAATACTTTTGAGTGATGAGGGAACTCTTCTTCATATATAAATATTACTTTTATATATACGGGCATAACATGGAGACTTAAACAAGTAGTGCTAGTCATTATGCCATGATTTTTCTTTTTATTTATATATTTCCTATACCAAAATAAAATGGGTCAAACATATTTCTTAAAAAGTTGTTCTCAGATCAATGATTTACCAAAATAGTTATTATATGGATGTGCAAGAAACAGTTATGCAATAACAAATACCATATAGAACTTATCAATATTTTCCATATACCATATGCATTAAGCTTGAAACAATAATACCACATACATAAAAGCCAATACTTTGAAAAATGTTTTAATCTTAATTTTTTTTTGGATTCTAGCTGCCTGCTCTGATGATTTTAATGAAAAAATGTTTTTAATCATAGCGGCACCCTTTACCACCAAAACATCATACTCATTTACTACTTTAAAAACGTAATCTTAATTTTTTGATTTTCTGAGGTCAGCCTATTATTTTCAAGTACTTGCCAGATAGTGAGTACATCATTTGTACATATTATTTAAATAAATATATACATTTCATTTACCTTGCACCTATGAACCCCTGTTGGGCTGCATGGTTGGCTTTGTAGCGCTAAGTCCAAGGTTCGAATCTCAGCTAGTACACTATCTGCAAGGGGTTTGTACTTTTTCCCCATGTTGCGTGGGTTTCCTCAAGGTTCCTCCTACATCCCAAAAATATGCAGTTAGGTTAGTTGGCTTCCCCTTAAAAAAAAAAAACTGGTCTGTGTAATGACATAACGCAGTGAATAGTAATTTTCAAACCAACTTCATCTTAAGGAGGATCCTTAAAATTTTGCTGGAAAATAAAATTATCCCTGCTGTGTATGCAGAGGCAGTACCAAACAAGAAATAATCTGAAAACACTAACAATATTTGTCCAATTTCCGCCTCCCCATAAGAGCACTTTGGTAATGAACCAGCTCCCTGTGATCACAGGAGGTGGGTTGAGTGACACTGAACATCATTTATCCCAGGGAAATACGGGTATCTTAATCAATTAGCAAACTATACTTAAGTTCCGTATACTGCTGTTGTGATTCTTTTTTAAAGCCATCCCCTCTCATGGTGTGCACAGTTTTAGTGACTTTTTTCTAAAAATGTTACTTTGCCTAATTTGAAGACTGCAGCACCTTTTATTGTGAATCCACCCATAACGAGGCTATTTTTTTTCGGCAAGGCTTTTTTTTTATTACAAAATAGTTTCTCTGACTTGTTTTTGCACATTTTAGCCTATTGGCCTTCACAGGAAACTGGGCCGCTGCTGGACTGACACATTCTATTGCTTAGGATAAAAGCGGAACAATTTTTAAACCTGCTGTCAAATTATGTTGCCACTGGCCAATTTTAAATCAATCACATCAGAGGGCTGAAACTCCCATTTATTTTACCAAATATTCACCTGTGTCTTGTGATTTAGGACTTTTTCCACAAATTTTACCACGGGATTGTAGAACTAAAATTAGAGGATAGGGGTGTGGAAAATGTGGAGTCCAATTGTGAAGTGTTTTGTGCACTTTGATTTTACACCTCATTAGCTGTACATGCATGATCCTTTTTACTTAGTTAATGAAAATGTTAATCCTTTTTCTGCTTGTTTCAAAGTTCCTGCTCTTACCTTTCACTTGCCTCCTGTCTAAAATGTTTTGTATATCTGTTACCATAAGTGTATACTTCTCTAGTGGTGCCAAGTATTAAAAGCGTTCTCCTGAATTGTCTTTAAGCTAATGTCTAATGTTTTCTAAATTCTTGGTTTATAGTAGGCCTTAGACAGCTTACAGAGGGCCTGGTATGGGTAGGAAGGCTGATAAGCTGATACAAATGACTACGATTTTGTATTTTTTTATCCTTTAATTAAGATAAAAATTAAAAATAAAAAAAATGAAATTGGTAAAATATACTGGCATCATATATTTAATTTGGTAACATTCCAAGACAGGTAGTCCCCGGGTTACATACAAGATAGGGACTGTAGGTTTGTTCTTAAGTTGAATTTGTATATAAGTCGGAACAAGTACAATACTATTATGCTCCTGCACAGGAGCCAGCAGGGAAGCCCCGTTCGTATCTAGGAGTGGTCCGTATGTCCAGTGTCCTTAACTCAGGGACTACCTGTAAATAATTCCTCATTAAGATAAAAGGCAAAACCACCCTGTCATATTGTTTATAGATTTTTATACGTAGGCCATTCAGAACTTTTGCCTTGCGTTTGGAAACCAGCAGCTGCCTTTTTCAGTTGCTGGACCAAAAAAGAATGGTCATTCTTTATCAGCATTGTTCAAAATTGGAATGTTAATAGTATCTAAAAAAACAGGATCCATGCAGGTGTATCATAATTATTACCTAATGATTTACATGTTTATACCTTCTAAAAGAGTTTTTTAAACACTTCAGCAAAATATTGCAGCCGGGCTCAATATTTCAGCCACTTTTTCAAAATATAATAGGCACCCTAAAAGTCAACCAACAAAGGATTATATTTGGTTGAATTTAAAGCAGCAGAATGAGGAAGGAGAAAAATGGAAGGAAGACTATAGTGTTATCTAGTATGTGTGTCTGCTTGTTGAAGTTATAAGTAGAATCAGGTTGTGAGATAGTGTAACCTTTCACGTTTGACTAGAGATGCCGGTGGCTGTTGGTAGGACTGTCTGTGGGGAAGAGGGAGGGATCACTAGCTTCAGGGCAATTTGGCTTATGTTTATGTAAGACAAATTAGTTGTTAAACAAGAAAGGGAATAAATAGGCAAAGGAGGACTCGTAAGTTCATAGCAAGTATAGACCACTGTAAGGCCTTATTCCCACTAAAATGCATATAACACGCATAGCTTACCACACATGCGTTAAGGTGCATTTAGGTTTGCAATGTACCACATTGCAACACATTTTTAAAATGTGATACAGCATATTGCAGCACATTTTGTAATGGTGGGTAACCAGAAAAAGACAAAGTATGCCAGTACCTGGTCCATCTGTTGTTAATGGAGGGGAATAGGGGTCAGTTCTGAACACTATGGCCCTGATTTATTAAAGCTCTCCGAGACTGGATGAGTTGTGTGATACAGCAAACCTGGAATAGATTTCTTTAAAGTTTGATAGCAAATGTTTTGAATCATGGACCAGATCCACTCCAGGTTTGCTAGATCCCCCAGCTTCACTGATAAAAGTGTATACTCCTTATCCATCCTTGGGGAGCTTTAAAAAAAATCTGGCCCTATATGCGGATCTATACAGAAGCCCAGATCACTTTTTTAATTATTCAAGCATATCTATGACAATGTAAGGAAATTTCCAATTACATTCAAATAATATGACTTGAGCTTTGTAAGATATATGTAGAGTTATTATTCATTTGTGTGAAACCTATGAATTTTGGTGGACACTATGGAAATTGTGCTCCTTAAAAGTTTAAAATATTCATTTAACGCACAGTAAGGTGTTATTTGTCACCCATAAACTATGTATTGTGATCTTGTACAGCTGTACATCATACTTATCTGAGATAACTATGTTTTTTCGTTTACCAGTTGTTTCTAATGTGTAATATATTTCCTTCATATTTACCAACTAAGTAGACAGAAAAAAGAAAAGTTCTGTTTAGCAATCTAGCCCAAAAACTTCTATTTTATATAGGTTAAATTATGTAATAAACATAGTAAGGTACTTTCCTTTTCCCACCATGGAAGTATGAGAGTAAGTGTCCAATTTATACTGGGATCATTGCAATCAATGGGGGAAAGCATATTCAGATTGTGATATAAAAATATATTTTACTGGTATTACCTGCCATTACAGATGCAGACTACAGATTATTTTAGGTGGATATACGGTCATAAAAGAAGCAGCAGTGACTCCAGTATTTTCCAACATTCTCAGTTTCGATCACTGCTGAATTCAATTCATTTTTATCTGCCATCCCAAAAAACTTACCAGCCATTTATCTTAAGATGTGGCACCCAGTGGCTGGCACCTTGCCAGTTGCTCATTATCTTGCACATCAGTGCTGTTTTTTAAAGACAGCAGTTGGCAGTGAGTGGTATTAAACTACTCACTGCTGCCCCCCTTAATTCTCTAATGGACTGCCATGAGTAGAACCACTTGTATTGTTTCTCTTGAGGCAAAGGTTCATTGGCTGGTTTAAGTTAAATGTTTTTTTTTCTGTAGTTATGGTCTTTTGGATAAAGTGTGCTACAATTCCAAGAATTTGAGTGCGTCTATGTTTAACCTAAAATACTTTGAAGTTCAATGTTTAAAACAGATTCTGCATCTAAACAAATGTTTTGGATGTTTATATTATGCTGACGTTGATGAATGATTCTTACATTACCAGTTTGTGAAGACCATAAGGGCCCTATGATTGAAACACCAGAGATAATTAAAAAAAATGTCAGCAAAATATGTCACACTGTGTTGCAGACAACTATAATAGTTTTAGATAATGAAACCAAAATCATTACCAATATTTTTTTTCTGTATTGGCAAATGAACAGGTTTATTAGAATTAGTAAACTTTATACACTGCATGACAATAATTATACAACATATACACAGTATTTACAATTTTTTAACCTTATAAAGTCAAAATAATATTTATATACTTTTTGTAAGGCCCTGGTCCAGCAATAGAACTCACCAGACACCAGTCCCCCAATCAAACTCCACATTCTTCGACAATAGCAAGTCCCCGCTCAGCCTCGGGAGACTGGTTGTGTTTCCCAGCACACGGTTGCCCCCAGAAATAAGTGTGCAAGGGATGGTGCCTTGGGGGCTGGCAGAGGACCAGGACCCCCCAGATAATGCAGTACCAAGATTCCAACAGAGAAATGTCCAGAATACAGAGCAAGAGGTCATACAGAGATAATCTGTCCACAAGATGAAGTACACAAGGGAAAAACACAAGCAGAGTCAGGGTCACGGGCAAAAGGTCAGTCCAGGCAGCATAAAGTCCCCATTTATCAAAGAATACATAGTACTAGCACAGCACGACAACAGTGATCGCCTGCTGCAGCGCTGTACTATGTCTTCTTGGATAGAGAAACTCTATCCAAGAACACAGGGCACTATAGGAGATGAATGGGGACAAGTCCCCATTCTTTACCTGTAGTGCCCGGATATTGTAGTGGAACTGCAGAGGTAATCTTCAGTTCAGTTTCCCATGTGAAGTCACAATGGAACTGAACTGCAGATTACCTCTGCAGTTCCACTACGATCTCCGGGCACTACAGGTGATGAATGAGGACTTGTCGGAAATAGGGATGAATAGGGACTGAAATGCAGATTACCTCTACAGTTCCACTACAATATCCGGGCACTACAGGTTTCTCTATCCAAGAACACATAGAACAGCGCTGCAGCAGCTATCTCCATTGCTGCGCTGTGCTACTACTATGTATTCTTTGATAGAGTTTCTCTTTCCAAGAACACAAGGCACTACCGGTGATGAATGGGGATTTGTCACCATTTTTCACCTGTAGTGCCAGAACATAGTAGTGGAACTGCAGAGGTCTGCAATTCAGTTCACATGTTATGTCACGTTGAGAATAGAGCAGAACAGTGCTGTATGTACAGCGCTCGTTCATGCATCCTGCAGTCCTTAGTCGTTGGAAAGGTTCATGAAAGATCCTTTCCAACAACAATCATTGCTTTAGTTTATAGCTTTTTTTAAAAGTCTGCCTAAAATTTTTGCACAGTATTATAAATGGATAGATATTTGTATAAACGAGAGAGAGAGAGGGATGTATGTTTACATTTATATGGTGATCTACAGTTTATTCAATAACTGAATCATGTTCACGGGGAGCACTATAGTAGTAGGAATTAAATTTTCAAACACTCATATTAGCATAAATGCGCATGTCTCAATATGAAATAATCCCTTGTAGGTGTAGTGGGATTTTCTAATGTGTGCACAAATTACCATATAAGCTAGAAATACCTATAAGGGGTTCAGCACTGTGTCAGATTTAAGGTGTGGTTTACTTGGGGTTTGCTCCACATACTAATATTGTCCTGCTCTTTTTTTTCCTGCTAAACATGCTTCTATATCTGCATGCATGCCATATAAGTATCATAGACTTGTTCATTACAGTGTTCTTTTTTTTTTCTTTCAACTACCTTTTTATTTCATTAAGTTTTTATTCAAAATGTTTGCATAAACAACAAGTAAACAAAGAAACAAATAAATACAAGTTAGAGTTGAAGATATGCAATAGGGATAAGCTTAAATAAACATAACGATAATACAGAGTATTAATCTTTTTTTAAAAGAAAGGAAAAAAACAAATATATAAAAGCATAAAGTAAACATAGAAAGTAGACTCTGTATCAAGGCGTAAACCCTAAAAACAAAAGAAGTATTCAAGGGGTGGGGGGTATCAAAGCAAGAAGGCAGGGAGTGGGGGAGGGGGGTAAGATGTCCACTTCAAGGAGGAATCGAGGACGAAGAATTGTGAGCGATCCAAGGATCCCAGGTAAGCTCAAACACATGGGGGGTGTCCTTGACCATGCAGGTAAACTTGTCACTCACCATGATCCAATTGATTTTAACCGATAGGTGAGTCACCGATATGGAAGGAGCCATCCATGCTCTGTACTTCTTCCCACCAGAAGCTTATAGTTACAGGATTGTAACCGGGCAAGACCACCATATATGTTCCATATCACCTAGTCCACCACAAACTCTGAAACAAAGAGGAGAGGAACTAGGGAACTAGTGAAACCTTGGAAATGTTGCGAGCAATCTTGATCCACTTCTCCAATTCCCAGGTTTTATCTAGGTCCCTTTCCCAAGCTTTCATATAATGTCATTTAGAATAGGGGGTCGAGAGTGCGGAGTACAAAATTGAAATCTGGCCAACTGAGTCTTCCAAAAACTCTTAAATGGCGTTTTGCAGTGGTGAGAGGAGCTTTGGGACATTTTAGAATGGATAAAAGAACTTAGTTGGGTGTAACAGAAAGCCTCTAAAACTGGTAATTCTCTATTTTGGACCAGGTGGTTAAAGCTAAGAATGTGCCTTCCTGCAATAAGGTCCCCTACACCACCAAACCTAAGGCGAATCCACCAACCAAACCTGTGAGGGAGTAAGCCTGAAGAAAATTCAGGATTCCTGCAAAGCGGAGCAAGAGGTGCATAGGCTGAGCCCTTTCATCTACTTTTTAAGCCATCTTTTGTGGTTTTTCATGGGTTATTAATGACTATTGCCTTCATAGGTAAAAATGTCTTTCCAATATTCATCTACTTTTACAGATATGTAAAGGCCAAATTGTATTTGCAGTCCTGTTTGACATTATTCATTCTTTTTTTTTTTCTTTAACCCCCTAGCGATAGTGTGATTCAGGGTGGATTTTCCAGACAAAAAGTTTTCCTGAGTCACACTTGGGGTAGCTTTTAACTAAAAAAAACCCCACTTAACTTGTTCCATTGGTGTCCCCTGGCATCCTGCTGGTCCCCGCAGGTCCTAGGAACACGTCCTTTCTCTTCGATCTCCAGCCAGCGAATGCAGGAAGGATCTTTGGGGTTTCCCGGTGACGCTGGTGCATGCGTCGGTGCAGGTGGCAGGATCGGTGGGAAATTCAAATACTTTTGTATTGGATTCAATACAAAATAGCTGTATTGAGTCCAATATAAAGAAATATTCATATAATATATATATAAATATAATATATATATTTTACATGCTACTGTACAGTTATATTACATGTTTAATTTTTTTTTTTTTTACAGATTTTTGTGTAATTTGTTAAATTCTGTAAATATCAGTGATTATGCCTAAGAATTATAGCCTACAATGAAAAATAAGTTTCCATTCAAAAAATTGTACTGCTTTTTGCATAGAAAAATTGGACCGCTAGGGAAGTTAAAATGGAAGCAGTGTGCTGCCATCTCTATTCTTCTGATCCTCCCTGCAATCTTCGGCCATCTTGATTGGCTAGCATGACATACAGTAAGTCATAGTAGGGGCACTAACTACAAAGAGACATCTTCATGCCAGAGTCTTCTACTACAGGTATAAAGAATTCACCTCTTGTTGTTTGGCCTTTTTATATACATTTTTTTTTGGTTATTTTTGGTGGGGGTGTTTTCTACTTTCACAAGTTCAAATTTTTTTTCTTAGTTTTTTGTTAGTTCTTATTTTTTTAAGAGTTCTTCTTTGCTTTTTTTCTATCATGTGTGTGTGACAGATGTATTGTGAACAGATTTATTGTTGGACCTATGGGTTTTTTTTATTAGTACAAAGTACTGGCTACTACTTGTTTTACAAATTTTAACATCTGGTATTTTTCTCATCTAGAATTATTTATGGGGGAAACAAAACATACATAAGGACATATGCAGGTTTAGAAGGATGAAAAAGCAAAACAGAAGTAGAGATGGTTGAATCTAAAGTATGATTCAATCCACTTTGTGTGACAATTGCATTTAAAGGGTTAGGTAATAGGGATAAAGGGATTAAATAACCCTTGCATGGAGGAATAACCTTTCCTGAATGGATGAATACAGACCCCAGCAAGACTGACATGTTAAACCTGTCCAAAAAATGTTTTCTTTTAGTTCAAGAGGTATTCAAGTAGATTTAGGTGACCTCCGGAACACATTCATTGTTCAGCTGTGTACAATGTATTAATGCAACAAATTTTTCTAGGTATGGAGAACACATTTATATAGCTAATTGAGAGCTTATCAGAATTTAGGATAATATAGCATATAAAAAAAGGATATAACTCCTAATATAGGAGTTATAAAAAAAGTATGCAGTTCTTTTTTGGTTTTTAATAAAAAAAAAAAAAAATGTTTTTTGGCTGGTGTTTTTTGTGTCATTGTAAAGAGAAGAGCAGCCGACACAGGATGTTGAGCAGCTCGGCGCAGGAATGAAAGGTTGTGGAACACTTTACACATCATTGGATCCTGCAAAGCTATGCATTAGTTAAGTTTATTTTGGGTATGGTCGCTTAAAGTACATTTCCAAAAACAACAGTTAAAAGTGAAACTATACAATAAAAATTAAGAATTGCAAGCAGGCAATTTCAAGGGACACTGGCTATCCCTTCTGCAATTAACAACCTGCCTTCTCACCATTTCAACATAGTTGCCTTCCCATTCACAATCTTTTGTATATTGTACACTGCATTATGCATATCAATGATAGAATCAAAGACTGTGTGAAGATGGCAGGGCCAGTGGTAGAGTGAAGTAAGTGTAAGTTAAATTGGAAACAGGTAGATACATTTATTTTACTACAGAAGTAACATCATCTGGACCTTTTGCAATAAACCATCTGCTTGCTCCCATTTAGGTTAGCTTTATTATATTGCAGCTTACCGGACCATAGATGAGGTACCTGCATTTGGTTTTTTTAGGCTTTTTTCAGATAGTAATCCTGCAAATGACACGCATTCCCTCCCGGGGGACCTGCTACACTCACTCCACTATATCTAAAGAATCAGCAATGATTGTTATTCAGACTAGGCTTACAACATGTCTGACTTGGTTTCTTTATTATGTGCATGGTTATGGCAACAGTAGTCCACAGAACAAAAATATTATTGTTTTTGCTTCTAATACAATTAAAATAAAATGATCAGCATTTCTAAAACGCCAAGGTATTTTTCTATACTTACTGAAAATGTTCTTAGCTTAAAACAAACGCAGATATGAAATCTAAGGCCTGCTATGCACAATTGGCAGTGCCTGAAACTGTTAAATTACAACTAATATTTACGTTAGAATTAATGTCTTAATTGGATTTCAAATATTAAAAAAAAAAAAAGGTATTAAATGCTTAAATGCTTATTTTGGAAAAATCACTACTACAGTATAAGAGCAGTATAAATCCATTTTTGTGATCTGTACAGCTCTAGTTGTACTTAATAAAAGAAAATGTTTATGCCACAATAAGAAAAAATGTCTAGTATATAATTGCAATTAAACACTGCATTGTTACTTTGTGATTGTTGCAAAAATGTTCTCCAAGCTTCTCATATTTTGACACAAAATGCTGGGTGCAAAATCACCACCAAGAAGCAACTTTTTATGGGACAAATTCCAACCAATTTTTTGACCTGTTCATAAAAAACATAACATAATTCTGTGTATAAAGGGACAAATTTCTATGTCACAGGAAAAATTTGCCTCTAAACACAGCATGTCAATTTGTTATAAGCAACAAATTGTTTTTCCATTATTACTAAAGCATATTTGCTGGGATTTTACATTTTAAGTCCTTGATTTATCTACTTGGCATTAGGAGAAACTATGAGCTTAACAACAAAATAAATAATTTATACCCCTTTTATAATTTTTATTTTTTTTTCCTTTGCTTGTCAATTTCTAATCAGCAGTAGGAAAATGTGTCACTAGAAATAGTGTATTTAAAGTATTTTTTTCTTTAAATTGTAAACTTCCCCAATAAGCAGTAAGTAAAATGTGACCTTGGACAATAGATTTTTACTCCTTTTTATTGTATTATTTTTTCCTTCTACTCCCCAGTTTCCCAAATTAGCAGTAGAAACAAATGTATCCTACAAATATCCTAGAAATTGTGTACTATTGTTCCCTTTTTATTGTTTTTATTTTATTTTTTTGTTCTCTTTTTTTTTTTTTTAATTTCAAGTCCCCAACCTACCTGATTAGTAGTATGGGAAAATGTGACTTTGGATATAGTGTATATGTTAATTCATTTACTCCCCAGTTTCCCTAATTAGGCCTTGGAAATAGTGTATACTTGGCAGCCTATACTTTGCAGCCTAACAAATACTGTGTACACCTTAAATTTTATTTCTTCATTAATTTCTTTAATTCATTGCCATATGCCTCTACCTATCTGACTTTATCCAACACAGTAGATGCACAGAATTTGAAGCAATGTCTGTGTTTCTTCACTCTTTTACCTCTCTTTATAAACTCCTGCAATCTAACATAGTAGAATTACTTAATATGAAGTTACAGACATCAGTCTGTGTTTTATTTTCCCTAATTCCTACACCTATCGCTGCCTGCAGCTGCTGCGAACTGTCCCTCTATGCACAGTACAGCACCACAAAAAAGAAACTTGAACTGCTGTGCCCTGCTTTTATTAAGGAGCTGCATACTGCACATAATGTAAAAGGTGCTACATACACCTGTTAAAGACAGGGGGAAGGTGCACCAATGTGACTGTGATTGAAATTCAGGACTCAGATAGAATCTCAAAATTAAAAAATATTTGTAATTAGAAGGGGATGCCAGATTCTCTGACATAAAATTTCGTTCAACAGAAATTAAAATGTCACATTCGCTGATGATGATATTCCTATTCATTGCAAATCCAGCTGACTTCCAAAAACATTTGAGTTACACCAAAAACTTGGAAAAGTCCATAGCCCTGTTTCTATTTCCCAAGCATAAACCTAATTGGAGCAAAATCTCTTTATCAATTTCAATGGGCAAATTTCTCATTTTAGATACCTAGGTGTGCTGATCCCTAAAAACCCAACAAAAATCTATGATCTTAAATTCACACAGCCATACGTTCCATGAAAAAAAGATTTTTAAACTTGAACTTTTTTTACACTCTCTTTTTGGGCATAGTGGCCTTAATAAAAATTGTAATTTTACCCAGACTTTTGTTTTATTCCAAACCATTCCTATTTCTATACCACCTCAAGATCTGAAACATTTAAACTTTTTTTAAGACATTTATTTGGGGCAATAAATTTGCAGTGGAAAGTCAACTATCCTCCAACAACTGACCAAAAATGAAGGGCTTAATTTATCTGATGTGGACCTATACAACCAGAGATTTTTTTTTCGACTTTTCTATAAAAAAAAATATTTCCCCTAAATCAGCCTACTATATGGGACTTGCAGATCAAAATGAATGTTTTAAATGTGGAGCCAGAATAGCATCTCTTTACCATAATTTTTGGGAAGGCGTGATTGTGAACCATTTTCAGTATCATTTGATCAACTATACTAAAAACAATCTACTAAATTTTAAACCTTTTACCCCAGAGTGGGCAATTTTTGGTAAAGTAGAAAGCTCAGGGGTTTGTTTTGCCAGATGAACAAGGGGGCTGCCATTGCTTCTCTTGGCAGTAGCTAGAAAAACAATTTTACATTGTAGGCTTGAGTCACACACCCCTATGCTGTATCCCTTTCTAACTAAGCTGCAGGAACTGTTCAAAATGAAATGGACAGAATGGGTTCTACATAAGGAAACCAACACCCAACTGTTTTTGAAACCTGGGAGAGTTTTACTTCTACACTCAACCAAAACAAAATTGTATATCTGTTTCCGCCGTACCACATGGTATCTTGGCAGGGTTATGGCCCTCCCAGTGATTTGGAATAGAGCCCTACTATTAGCATTTCTTTTTTGAATGTTGTGATTCCTTTTTTTTATTATATTGTTTACAAAGAAAGTAGCCAATATTTTAGGAAACCTGTAATTGTAAAGTGATATGCTACTTTATTTATTAGTATTTTTACACTAACTTATATTTAAAACTGTATGTACATATTGTTTTCACTGTTCAACCTCAATAAAAAAATATTTGTAAACTGAAGTTCTCGTATGCAACATATGGAATAGCTGACAGAGCAACTTTGTGATACTAACTCTGGGGTAGGGTCTTCAGAATTTTGCACACTGATCATGTTTCTATGTTTTGCAGGCACTTCTTGGATGAACTACTTTTTTTTCTTCTATTCTTTTTTTGTTCCTTTCTTCTTTTTGCTATTTAATTTTAAGTTGCACTTTATTTGAGGGAGTCAGGTTTTTCATGTTTCTTTACTATAGTGTTCTTTACGTTAGTACTATTTTTTGTGATACGATCAAGCCTAGTACCTTGTAATTGTTCACATCATACCAATGCTTGCCGCATTTATCTGCTCTGTTCCTCAAAATGTTTTTTGTTCTTTTTTATTTGTGACATATTTTTAGTTTTGATTACCTGCTTCATACCCTCGGTCAAGCATTATTGCCAGGAAAATGGTCTTCCCTTTAATATTATCTTCCTGCTTAATAATAATTCAGGACACCCCCAGCATCTCTGCAATCTACACCTGGATGTCAAGGTGGTGTTCTGCCTAAAAACAAAACTTCTGTCCTCCCACCAATTGAGCATAGGGCTATAGCTACATTCAAAGCATACAATTTGAACACAATATACAGCCCAAAGCTGTAGCAGCAAGAGAAAGTAACAAAGTAACCCTTCATGATTTTTGGAAATCATACAACATTTTACACTGCACAAAGAACATTTAATCAGCTTAGGAGATAGTGACAGTAAAATTAATGTAAGGCATATAAATAAAAAATGGCTAAAACAATTTCATTAATATTTTGGAATAATTTGACAAAGAAGAACATGTTGTTGCCATTATAAAGGAAACATGTAATTTTTACTAACGATGTTGGAAGCCTACAAAAGGCTGGTAATTAATAAGGTGTTTATTAATCAGATGAGGTTCCTCATACTCATAAATTTCATAACCAACAATACAAATATCCCACCAAGTTAAGTAATTTTTGGAACTATAATCACATACATGATTTATTATAAAATCTAATTTTTCCCAAAAAAATCACCATGTGCTTTTGTGTGTTTTTTTTCTTCCATTTTTTTTTTCTTTGTTGTTTCTACTAGCCCCGCTGTTTTTCCTGGATTTCTTGTCTAAAAACCACCTAAAGAAAATATTTATACTTGAATGGTTGGCACTTAAAGGGCTTGATAGCGGTTGTTAGGTGTCATTATTAAACAATATGAAAAAAACATTTTTTTTGAAAATTAGATATTTGAATAAGTTATATTTATATTGATGAATAATTTTATGTTAAATTACACCTGGGAACAATTTTGAACCATTTTTTTTACTTAAATTTTTAAGCTTATTTACACTAAAATAGGTATGCTGATTCTGAAAGTGCAGTTCGTTTTCTTCTATCACGTCAAGATTTTTCTCTACCACTTATTTTATTGGGATTATTGTAGCGTGGATTTGTATAGGCTTTTCATTTACAATTTGCAAGACAGTGTGGTCAGAGGTTGTGCACTGCTCTTCTTAGCGAATAAGTAAAAAAAAAATTCTACTTATGCACGTATTACCCTTCTTTCAGATCATGTCTGGCTCTGCTGTTTCCTGTCGTAAGTGCCTAAACAACCCTGATTTATTCTGTTATATCTGTGGCAGTTTCACCATTCCCAGTCAACATCAGCCTATTTGCAGAGCAAGCCTATTTAGCATATTTCAAAGTTAAACTTGGTGATCAAGATAAGTCTTGGGCCCCTCATAATGTGTGCAAACAGTGTGTCTGGGGTTTACAGATGTGGACAAAGGCAACAAGTGATAAGATGCCATTTGGTACACCTATGGTTTAGTAAGAGCCAGGAGATCATTTCAGTGACTGTTACTTTTGTATAGTGAAAACTTCAGGATATAACAAGAAAAATAAATGTTACCTGGTATCCTAGTTTCCATTGGCTATACGTCCAGTGGCTCATTCAAATGAAATCCCAGTGCTGGTTTTGATTACACTGCCCTCTCTTGAAGAACATGATTATGGTGATGAACTAGGTGACAACAATGATGAAGAGTTTGAAATTGAAGAGGACTCTGTTCGGAAGGGATTTGATCAGCATGAGTTGAGTGATTTGGGACTATCGAAGAAGTCTTCGGAACTCCTAGCATCAAGGCTGTGTGAGAAAAACTTACTTGAAAAAGAACAAAGGTATCATACTTTCAAACCAGAGAGTCTGCATTTCTGCAGTACTTTAAAACTGACAGTGGCTTTGTGTATTGCCATAACATACCTGGTTTAATGGCGGAATTAGGAATTCCAATCTATAACTCAACTGAATGGCGACTATTCATCGATAGCTCAAAGCGGAGCTTAAAGTGTGTCCTCCTTCACAAAAGGAATATATTTGGGTCAGTCCCAATTGGCCATTCAGTTTCATTGAGTTGTTGCAATATCACCAACGCAGTTGGGTCATCTGGGTTGACCTTAAAATGGAATGCTTCCTTCTTGGTCAGCAACGTGGATACAGAAAGTATCCCCGTTATCTGTGCATGTGGAACAGCAGAGCTCGTGAGAGGCATGGGGTGGAAAGGAATTGGCCTCCAAGATCTGCCCTAAAACCAGGTGATCCAAACATTCTACATGAGCCACTTGTTGATAGAAAGAATAATATATTCTCGCCTCTGCACATGAAACTGGGTTTTTTTAAAGCAGTTCGTTACAGCTTTGCCTACTGAAGGAGAATGTTTCAAGGAGCTCATTTTGGCATTTCCTAGCCTGTCATTTGAAAAAAAAAGGCCGGTGTGTTTGATGGTCCACAGATTCAGCAGCTCATCAAGGATGAACATTTCATCAGGACAATGTCAGAAGTCGCAAAGAGTGCTTGGTTATCATTTAAAGCCATTGTCAAGACTTGTAAACTTTCTTGGAAACACACAAGCAAATAATTACACAGAAATTGTCCAGAAACTTTTGGAAAGTTACAATATGAGCATTAAGGTGCATTTTCTGCATAGCCATCTTTCTAACTTCTCGGAAAACCTTGGTGCAGTCAGTGATGAGCAAGGCGAATGATTCCACCAAGATTTGAAGGTCATGGAAGGACAGCATTAGGGTAGATGGGATGTACATATGATGGCTGACTATTGTTGGAGGATCCGGCGGGATTGTCTGCAATTGAACACTCCAGGAATATTTAAGCATAAATTTTTACCTTATTCGCTTACCCGATTAATTTGCAAATGTTTTACTGTAAAAAAAATGTCATAGTATAACAATAAATCCTTTGTATGAACAAAAGAAATTTAAATAAACAGTACATTCAAGTTATTATTTCATTATTTTTTCATTGTATGTAAAATTTGTATGTTTTTTGACAAAAATGGAGGGTACCTTGTATCGTAAAAACTGGATGTGATAGAAAAAAATTGGGTTCATATCTGGATTCACCACCCAAAAATTTGTAAAAAAAAAGTGTAAGATCTAACTCAACAAAAAATGCGTTCCCCAGTATTATTGTTGTTTTCTTTTTTTCTTCTAATATACGGCCTGATACATCGGCTTTGTGGTTACCACTACTGTATCTATGTGTTCATGATCTTTTGGTACTAATTTTAAGCAGTTACTATTTTCATATTTATATGTATAAAATTATTTGGTGTTTGGGTGTATAATATATCATTTTAATATGGAAAGTTTTAAATTGTGTACTTTTTTGATAACAATAAATTTGTTTTTATAAACATATAAAAATATGTTTATAAACATAAATCATGTACGTGATTATGGTTCCAAAAACCTCAACTTTGTGGGTTATTTATATTATTGGAAACACAAAACTTGCCAATGTTCTTTATTTAGATGTTGAAGTAAAAGATATTGAAGAATTAGTAGAACAGTAGAGGCTTATAGCAGTGGCTTAAGAGAGTAAGAATAAAATGAAAGAACAGAAGTACAGATTCACTATCAAGGGGTTACCTGGTGTGTGCAGCTGTGTGAGAACTGAAGGCACCCTAATGTTGATTGGTTGACGAAAGTGGATTGGCAAGTAAACATTTTTTTTTAATGTAATTTTTTATAAGGAATTTTTTCTTACACACAATAGCACTATATAGTTCAGAGCATATGTGATCAATGACAATAATTTTGTACTGTCATAATAAACTGAAGTGATATCTTTATATTATCATCAATATTATCAATGAATAGTGTCCATTTCCTTTTGCAGTAGGTCTCCCAGAGCAAATAAATTACAATACAAAATCTTGGTATCAGATCTGAAGAGAAGAACAGGGGTTATCGAAGAAGGAAGAGATACAGAGAGAGAGAGGGAATGCCAGAGTAACTATTACTGTGGAGTAAGAAAAAAAATGTTTATATAGTGCCATTAAGACACACTTCAATAGAAACCTTAAAAGCTACAAATTGGAACTGATACCCCTTGGTGTTTGTCAAAGCGATCCTGTAGTCTGGCCGTTAGCAGCTTCATCAACCTAATTTTCTGTATATGTTTACACAAATCTAATTTCGTAGGGGGAGACATCCACTTCCATCGCAGTGCAACTAAGCACCTAGTTGCTGTCAGAACATGGGTCATCATTTTAGTTTGTATTTTAAGGAGTCATTTATTGGGGAGGCCCAGGTGATGGGTTAAGGAGTTCCTTCAAATTGGAACAGATAGCAACCTAGTAGGAGCCCATCCACTATCCCCCAAAAACAGTTCCAAAGGATGTGGATCAGTAAGCCCACCTACTTCCCATGCTGCCAGCAAAGATTGCTTGCCTACAGATATATGGCATGCATTTTCTCTGAAGTAAACACATTTTAACAATGCTATTGTGTAATATGCGATGGAAAAAAAAATACAAAGCTGACCAGGCTGATGATATTGTTTTTGAAAGCTAAAGCTAGGGTTGCTACCCCTCCATTTCTCCATCTTCTTCTCCCTTACCTGGGCCCTCTACAGCTCCAGAGCCTTACTCTTTGATGGTGACATGAGAACCCATTCCACACTTTAAACGATTTGAAGACTAAAATGATCATGTCACCTTTACCTAAGCAACATCTCCAAAATCTGTTCTTCCTGTCCCCAGAAACCACCAAACTCCTTGTACACGCTTTATTCATCTCTCGTCTGGACTTGTCTGGACATCCTTCTCTCTGGTATTTCACTAACTCAATTCTTTTCTCTACAATCTATCATGCAGTAGCCAGATTCATCCATCCTTCCCACTTCTCCTCTTCTGCTGCATCACTTTGCAGTTCTCCTCATTGGCTTCCATTTCACCTTAGAATCAAATTCAAGCTCCTGTGCTTTGCCTTCAAATCCCTTCACAGCTCTTGTCCCACTTACCTTTCTGACCTGGTAAAAAAATACTCCCCTAGCCGCTCACTTCACTCATCCAATGACCTAATACTGACTTTCTCACTCATAACCTCATCACACACACGGCTACAAGACTTTTCTAGAGCTGCCCCAACTGTCTGGAATGGTCTTCCTCATCCAATTCGGCTTGCTCCTACTTTCTGCTAATTTAAAAGAGCACTCCAAACCCAATTTTTTAAAACTTGCCTACCCATCTTCTTCTGTCTTTTGAAACCATCATTACTTCCCACCACTACATATCTGCCCTCCTATTGTATGGTACTTCCCCCACCTCCTAGATTGTAAGCTCTTTGGAGCAGGGTATTCTCCTCCTGTGTCTGTATTCGTCTGTCATTTGCAAGCCCTATTTAATGTACAGCGCTGTGTAATATCTTGGCACTATATAAATCCTGTTAAATAATATTAATAGTAATAATCATTTGAGTCTCTTTCTTTATAACAGTTTTGTATAGTTTTTATAATTTTGGCTGATTGTTCTGTTTTATTGTTCTGGTATACTGTACATAGGAGTTATGCAGATAACAAAAAACAAGTTGGAGTTTCCTTTTGGTCCTTTTATTTATTTACATTTGCTGTATAAATAATACTGTAGATGGTGACAGCATAATGCTGATAGCATTATATTATATTATTATTATTATAAATATTTTCTTTTATTTTTATGGAAGCTCATGTTGCAATCATTCTAATTATTTCATTTGTTACCTTTCTAGTCTATTGATTCATCCGACTTTTCTCCAAAACCTTTTTCACATCAATTGGAAAATGTATGAATCATGATTTACATATTCTAAATTAATATGTGAAAAATATGTGAATTTTTTTGTACAATGTGGGTGAATCTTGAATGAAAACATTTATATTTGGACCCCTTTACTTTTAGTTTTTGCATTTTATCATCATATTATAATTATTTATTAAAAAGAAAAAGAAAATAATAGGCTTTTTGTATAGATGTTTTTATTTTAATTATTTATTCTTGAGTTGTAAGGTTAGAAGGGTTTACTATATGAACATGGCTCTGTTTATTCTACAGTGCAAGTGTATGATTTGTAAAATTAATTACCACTTTAGGTAATGAAGAAGTCTCAGAGAAGCTGGAAGAGATAATACTTTTACCTTGCCCAGAATATGGAAAATAAAGGATAACTAAACCTAAGAAACAAAAAAGCAATAAAACAAACTTACCGGTACCTCCCTGCTTGCAATTTTTTGATATATATAAACTGATCTGTGCATGTGGAGGTCATTATACAATTGCAACTTGGTTGGCTGCTAAATGTGAATGCATTTGCACAGGGGTTATGTTACTCTGTCCTGGTCAATAGAGATGGCTGAACCTGAAAAATACTGTGTCAGAGCTGGCAATGGAGTGGGAGAGGTGAACTTAGCTCATTAGCTAAGCCTTGTATATTAACAAACAGAAAATTGAAAAATTAGAAAAGAACAGCTTTTTTGGCAACTACAATAGTTTACTCAAAGGCTAAACAAATCTTAACTGGGCTATTAATGAGCAAACATGCATAAGTAAAATCATGATTCTATTTAAATGAACAATGATTACCCAAAAGATTGTGGAAAACTTTGGGAAAATATGGCTGTCTTTTTTGCTGTTCAGGTTGTCCTGATGCATTTTGCCGTATGGCTTCCTCAAGGGAGGGTAGAGATTTAACTAGGCGCTGTAATACGCCGGGGCACACAAACCACAGCCAACTCCAAGAATCCTTTTATCAAGCTTTGTTGTCGTCATAAAACAAGGCAAGGGCCCCGGCTGTGAACCCCAGGGACGCCGCAGGCTCACTGTAAAGGTCTCCAGAAGAGGCCTCAGGACTCTCATGTTGGGGTTTCTCTGGGTAATCCTGCTGAAACTCTGACACAAGTTCCTCCGCATGTACGCAGTAGCCCGGCACCCAGCATCTCTCCTCTGGTCCAAAACCCTTCCAATCAATGAGATATTGCAGAGAGTTACGCACCTCCCTGCACATCAACTGACGGAGGGGAATCTAAAAGGGGAGCAGAGTCGGCAGCAGATTTTAAAAAAGGGACATGGAAGGTGTCTACCCCCCTCAACGAACTGGGAAGCTTGACTCTATGGCCCTAATTTATTAAAGCTCTCCAAGGCTGGAGAGAATACACTTTCACCAGTGAAGCTGGGTTATCCAACAAACCTGGGATGGATCTGGTCCAGGATTCAAAGCATTTGCTAGCAAATAGCAAATGACATTGGAGAAATCCATTCCAGGTTTGCTTGATCACCTAGCTTCACTGGTGAAAGTGTATTCTCTCCAGCCTTGGAGAGCATTATTAAATCAGGCCCTATGTCACTCTATTAATTTTTTCCGATATTGGGAACGGACCGATAAACTTGGGTCCTTACTTGGTTGAGGGTTGGCGGAGGGGAATATTGCGGGTAGACACCCAAACCAGATCACTGGGTTGGAACTGGGGCTCAGGGGACCTATGGCGATCTGAAAACCTCATCTGCTGGGCTACTGCCTCTCTAAGATTACTTTGCACCTGGTTCCAAACAGATCGGGAACGTTCTACCCAATCGTTAAGGACAGGAAGGGGGTGGACCTAACAGAGAGGACACTTTGGGACTCTGACCCCTGACACACATAAACGGGGAGATCCTGGTGGAGGAGTGCTGTGCATTGTTATATGCCACCTCTGCAAAGGAGAGATAGTCAGCCCATCTCTCCTGGCAACCAGATACAAAGCTCCGGAGATATTGTTCCAACGATTGGTTGGTCCATTCGGTCTGGCCATTCGTCCCAGGGTGGAACCTTGTCGAGAAGGAGAGCTTGATGCCCATTTGGGCACAGAACCCCCTCCAGAATTGAGAGACAAACTGAATCTAACGGTCTGAAACAATGTTTTCCAGTGCCCCATGCAGGCAGAACACATGAAACACAAATAAATCAGTCAATTTTTTGACTGGGGGCAACTTGGGTAGCGGTATGAAATGGTCTTGCTTACTGAAGCGATCTACCACCACCCAGATCACCATAAACCCTAAGGACCCTGGAAGGTCCATGATGAAGTCCATAGATATGTGGGTCCATGGAGCAGCAGGAATGGACGGAGGAAGCAGAGTGCCGCAGGGAGCGGCACGGAAGGACTTACATTGAGCACAAACTGGGCATGCACAAACATAGGATTTAACATCCACTGACATGTGAGCCCACCAAGTGTGTCTTTTTACTAATTCTGGGGATTTCTTAATTCCTGGGTGGCCAGCAGTCCTAGAATCATGTAGCTGTTGGATAACCTTCAGGCGAAGATGGAGGGGAACATACAGTCGCCCTTCAGGTTTTGCAGGGGGGATAGTCGGTCTGGTCCGGAGCTAGGAGGTCTGTCAGATTCTCTAATAACAGTGGGGTCTGTATGGCTGACACCACACGTTGGGGGGACAAAATAGGGCTAGGACATGGAACCGGAAAGGAAGCTGCCTTGTAGGTAATTTGGAAATTGAACCTTGTAAAAAACAAGGCCCAATGGGCTTGCCGGGAGATGAGACGTTTAGCCCCTTCAATGTACTCCAGGTTTCTATGGTCAGTATAGACTGTTATGGGATGTTCTGCCCCTTCCAGCCAATGCCTCCATTCCTCAAAAGCCCATTTTACTGCCAGAAGCTCCTGGTTGCCCACGTCATATTTACTCTCAGCTGCAGAGAACTTACGGGAGAAGAAAGGCACAGGGGTGCAATCTCTCCAGTTCTCCAGAGTACTGGGAGAGGACTGCTCCCACGCCAATCTCTGAAGCATCCACCTCTATAATAAATAGGAGAGTGGGCACTGAATATACCAATATGGGTGCACTGCAGAAAGCCGTTTTCAGCGCTTTGAAGGCTTTGCAAGCTTCGGGAGTCCACCTTGAGGAGTCTGCCCCTTTCCTAGTGAAGTTCGTCAGAGGGTGGACAATGAACGAGAAGTTTCATATGAATTTCCTATAAAATTTTGCGAAACTTAAAAAGCGCTGAAGGCCCTTAAGGTCAGTGGGTTGCGGCCATTCCAGAACTGCTGAGACCTTGGTTGGATCCATGGCCAACCCATGATCCAAAAGAATATACCCTAAGAAAGCAACCTCCCGTACCTCGAAGGTGCACTTTTCCAATTTTGCATAGAGGCAGTTTTCTCGGAGCTTCTGGAGGACCTGGCGTAGTTGTGCTCTGTGGAGGAGAAGATCAGAGGAATAAACCAAAATATCCTCAAGATACACAATCACAAATTTTCATAGAAATTCTCGGAACACATCTTTTACAAATTCCTGGAAGACTGCCGGGGCATTACACAGACCAAAAGGCATCACTAGGTATTCGAAATGCCCATCCCTGGTGTTAAAGTCTTCCATTCATCGCCCTTCCTAATGCGGATAAGGTTGTAGGTCCCCCTCATATCTAGCTTGGTGAAGAATCAGGCCCCGTTGACCTGAGAGAAAAGGTCATCCATAAAGGGCAGAGAGTACCTATTCTTCACAGTAATCTTGTTTAGGCCCCTGTAATCAATACAGGGTCTTAACCTGCCATCCTTCTTCTCCACAAAAAAGAAGCCAGCACCCGCAGGGGAAGAGGATGGACAGATGAAGCCCTTCTCTACATTTTCTTGGATGTATTCTTTCTGGGCCTTTATCTCTGGCCCGGTGAGATTGAACAAATCAAATTCCGGGGCATGGTACCCAGAAGTAACTCAGTGGGGCAATCATAGGAACAATGAGGTTGGAGTTTGTCAGCTGACCGGGGGCAGAAGACATCAGCAAACTCCTGGTAAGGCTTGGGCAATTTTTGTAACACCTCAAGGGCCCGTACTGGCATAAGTATTAGAGGGTGTAAGACCCTGTTGAAGGGGGGTGCCATCGAAGGCGGCCTAGGACAATTCAGCCCCAGGAGGGGCGACAGGTATTCCCAGTTCAGAGGCAACATCTTGGTCCAGTAGGTCACCATCTGCCCCAGAGTCAAGAAAGGCCATGACTTGGTGGGTCTTCCCGTCCCAGGATATGGTAGCCGGAACCAGGATACGTCGTGGAGACTAGGCCAACGGGTCTGAGAGGCTCCCTTCTGCACCCCCGATACACTGGAACCTTCCAGGTCCTTTACGAGGGCAGGTCCTTTCCCTGTGACTGGAATCGCCACAATATACAGTATAATAAACATAATATACAATATATAATAACAGAGTCCACCTTGCAAACGTCGTTTGCGCTCGGCGGGGGCTAGTTTGGATGAACCAGACTCCATGGGTTCCTCCAGGTCAGGCATAGTAGATAGAAACTTTGCATGTGGTGTGGCGCTGGAAGTATTCATCAGAGGTATAGGTTTCAACTTAGGAGGCGAACGACTGTACACACAGAGGCTTATAGCGGGCAGTGGTGTTCAGGACAGGTTCTCCTTAAATGGCCAGAGTGCTCAATGACCTTGCGCCACCTGGCACCATTTGTTCGGAGGATAACTGAATCCCCTGATGAAGGCTAACTGAATTCAAACTAACTATGTCCCGCTCGCAGCGAGGCAGCCGAGTGCCTCGCCCCCGGGGGGGTACAAGAGGCATGCGTGGTAGTGCACGCACCTCTTCCCACAGCACCCCTGGGACGTGCCCTACTTTGCACATCTGCAGGAGTGCTGAGAACAAGACTTTCTCTGTTCACGTCCATAGGGATGCTGGGTATGCCACCTGGCCGAACTACTGAACGGATCCCTCCTCCTGCAGGAAGAGACGTGCTGCAAGCATCTCCCTCGCACGGCTGTGATCCCCAGGGACGGCGGGGGCTCACTGGAAAGGTAGGTTCCTTACAGGCACATAATGTAATAAATACAACAATAAATAATTAGGAAGGCTTAAAATAGTTAAATGTGTATGGATATATACAAACATAATTGTAGATGCAAATCATATTATATTGAGGACATTATTAAAGAGTAATAATAAAAGTTGAAACCCCAATATATTTCTTGAATAGATATACAAAGGTAAATGTAGTTTTTATTGTGGAGGCCCTTTGGATCTATACCGAAAAAACAAATTTAGAAATCATTACCTTACCTTCCTACACATTGACCATGGAAGAAATTGAAATCTTAAAGCTTTGACTATCTTTCTGCCCATTCACATATCTGGATAAATTTGAACTTATTAAGGACATTACCCTGTTTGCTAGGAACCTTACCCTAAGGAACATGTTTGACAAAGAATCCTCCATTCCGCCCCTTCAGATACCATCAGAATTTAGGAATTACAACACTTAAAACTTCAAAATACTTTAGCAATTATTAAAAGAAAATGAAGAGCATACATTTTGCTACCCTCATCCTACCCCCTACATGATCAGTCTATACCCTCTAGACGTTCTAAGTCTACTTTTTTCTCCACAACTAACAGCATACCCTCATGTACAAACATTTGTGAACATGGTCACTAATGAGATCAAGAATTTGAATCTAAACACTCCTAAAATGGAGGATAATTTAGACCCACCAAAACAAAAAGCCCTTTCTAAACTTAAACACAATCACGATATCATAATCAAATCCTCAGATAAAGGAGGCAACTTTGTAGAATCATTATGAAGCAATATGTCTAAAGATCTTGAAGAATAAGGACTGGTACTAAACCATTTCTGGTGATCTAATGAAATCATTTTACAGGGAATACTACCCCATTATAGAGCAAGCCTTTTCTAATGGAATTATTAATAATAAAATGAAGGAATACTTTTGAACAAAATATATGTAACCCCCACTTTTTACTAATTACCAAAGGTACACAAAAATTTGGAGAACCCATCTGGCCACCCCATTATTTCTGGGGTTAGCTCTATATTTTCAAATACAACGAAGTGGTCAATTCCCAACTCCGACCTCTTGTCATGGCAATACCATGCCACAATCAAACTACTCGAATTCACATCTGGGTTCAAAGTACCTGCAAACTCATTGTTAGTAACAATTGGTATATAAGCAATTATATTGCAGTGTCCCTCACCAACATGGCCTCAAAGTAATATCTTCTGTTCTTGATCGTTGTCTTTCTACTCAAATATATCTTTACTAGAAATGTTTTTACTTTAAAAGGGATCTATTACTTACAAATCCAAGGTGTCGCCATAGGTACAAGATGTGCACCATCATACACAAACCTGTATTTAGGAGTCTATAGTTGGCATCTCCTGAAAAAAGCATACCAAAAAGCAAAATTATTAGATAGGCTTACTCTCATACATCACAAGGAACCTCCCAAACCCAAAGAAAGCCCCAGGCTAATTACGAGTTTCAACAGACAACATCAAGCGATTTTTGACATCTGTTCAACATATTGGAGGACTCTATTTCCTCTATTTCCAAATTTCTTCATCGTCAACCACAAATCACGTTTAGAAAATCTCCATTACTTAAAGACTCACTTGTTTTGAGTCACTATACTGACATAAGATCAAGTTCTTTACAAATCCTCATTCCAGGAACCTTGAAATGCGGCAAATGTGCACAATGTCACTGGGTTAAAGGCGGTAACCTCACATATTTTTCAATGGCCTGAGGAGGGATTATTCTAAATCTCTTCTGCCCACCTCCCTCTCCCCTAGTTCAGTTTGACGCATGTGCAGTAAGATATAAACCACGCCAGCTTCCCATGCTTTATAAGGTGTGCTTCTCAGGAAAGCCCCTCAGCTAGGCAGTCTACACAAAGACACACAAAGACACACTTCACATTTCACAACTGACACATTTCACATCCACCGGTTTTTTCTCTTCAATTTCTGAGTAAGTTATCTGACTCCATTCCCTCTATAGTTTTATTTTGCTTTACTTCATTTCAAATCACCTCAAAGTTCAAGTTCTATTTTTTTATCTGAATCTCATTTTTTCCCTTTTCAACTCTGATTTCCACAGTATGTATTTTGGGAACCTTGCTGACCAAGTATAATTTGAGATTCAGTTGATCAATATTACACACCCCTTTGGCACCATATACAGAGGTCCAAATACTCTGGTGTGAACACATAGCCATTCTGGAATCTACTTCTAATCTCAACCACTGTAAATTAAAAGATTCCAAAACCTATAAAATATTTGATTTATTTTTCTTTTTAGCTTTTGCTTCTATGCTTTTTAATCCTCAAGACTCCTATTCTTGGTGTCACCCTGGATTTCCAAGTATGCCAATACTACACCTACATTTTTTTACATATATTTTTACAACCTTACACTCAAACTACATTTACCTTTGTAAATCTATTCAACAAATATACTGGGATTTCATCTTTTATTATTACTCTTTGATAATGTCCTCAATATACATCTAAAATAATTTATGTATATATCTGTACACTTTCATCTATTTTATGCCTTCCTAATTATTCATTGTTGTATTTATTACAGTATGTGCCTAGTTAAGTCTCTACCCTCCCTTGAGGAAGCCATACAGCATCAGAACACCTAGGACAGCAAAAGAGACAGCCATATTTTCCCAAAGCTTTCCATAATCTTTTGGATAATCATTACTTATTTAAATAGAATCATGGTTTTACTTATACATGTTTGCAGACAGGTTAATGTCCTTAATAAGCTCGAATGTATCCAGATATGTGAATGAGCAGAAAGATAGTCAAAGCTTTAAGACGTCAGTTTCTTTCATGGTCAAAGTGTAGGAAGGTAAGTAATGATTTTGTTTTTTCGAGAGACAGTTTCGATAGGTATAGATCCAAAGGGTCTCCAGAATAAAAAGATCATCACAACCTACCTTACACTTAAACTACATTTAGATTTACAATTATGTTTGTATGTATGTGTACTCATTCATCTATTTATGCCTTCCTAATTATTCATGTATTTATTATTAAGCCAAATAGCAAAATGCGTTGGGGAAAAAAAGGGACAAGCATATTTTCACAAAGCTTTCCACGTTCTTTTGGATAGTCATTTCGTATTTAAATAGAATCATGTTTTTACCTATACATGTTTACTCATTAATAGCCCAGTTGAGCTTTGTTTAACCTAGCATGACTAAACTGTACACTACACGAGTAAACTATTGTAGTTGCCAAAAAAAACATATTTTTCTAATTTTTCAATTTTCTGTTTAATTTGTCTAGCTTTAAATTATATACATATGCTTAGCAAGCAGTAAAAGGGCTTTAACGCAGTCCTTGTACTTTATACCTTAATGGTGTAGGGATCACCATAACAACCAAAGCAGTTGCTATGGCACCTTATGGTGGAAGAGTCTAGAGACAGGAAGGTCCACTGAGTGATTGCTTGAGGCAGGCAGCAGAGTATGCTGTTAAGTACTATATGTACCTCCCCTGTTTCTGTTCACATTTGGACAGCACAGTCTGACAGCTTTCGAGTCCTCTGGATGTGTTTCGTCTACTTCTTGCCTCCAACCTCATAGTCCTATTACCATGATATAATACTTACTGAAAAAGAGGGAACTGTAAAAGAAAGCACTTGAATGAAGGCACTACAGGGGAAGCATTATAATGTAGAACTATAAATAAGGGCATTAAAATGGAAGAGAAGTGCATCCAAATTTTAGCTATGGGTTCGGGGGATACCTATTTGCTCCTCTGCTCTAGCTGCATGAAATGTAAATTAATGTTTTCTATAAAAAATCCTGAAAGTCTTTAAACTTAAGTTTTAGTAAGGTGTTAACAACCTAATTTTAGTTCTAATTTTGTAGGAAGACGTCTTCATGCTTCCCATTTTGAAATATTATAGTTGCTGTATTGCTAAGCTACTACTCACGTCAGATGATTCTTGTGCGATAATCGCGGCTGATATCAGACAAGAATCTGGTATGTGTACAGTGCTCATCATCCGTCATTTTACTGTCCATCCATGAACAACAAACGATCGTAATAAAAAGTGAAGGGAAGAGAGTGCAGTGGGGTCCCACTCTGTCGTCCCCCCCCCCCCCCCTTTTTATAGAGCAGAATGGCGCTGTATGAACAGAGCTCGTTCATGTATCCTGCAGTCTTTTGTCGTTGGAAAGAATCTTTCACAATCCTTTCTTTTTCATGGTAATGGTTACTCATAGCAGCACATGGCTTCCTATGCTATTATCTTAGCAATAGATTACCCAGCATCCCCAGAGGGCCTATATTACTAAATTACCACCTATATTACTTAATTTTCAAATATTTAAATGATTTTCCAGAACACCTGATTTATGTATGTTCAGTGAAGTAAAGATAAATGACCATGAGTACATAGACATTTGGCCTGATTTAACAAATCTCTCCAAGGCTGGAGGAGTTACTCTATTGTGGGAGAACTTGGGTGATCCAGCTAACCTGGAATGCATCTGGTCCAGTATTAAAAATGGGTGCCTAACATTATATTATAAGAAACCTTCTTTCCATGCCGCCATGTGTGAACCCTTTACATTGCAAATAGTCAACTCCCCCAATATATATAATTATGCCTTGTTGCATAATTCCAGTTTTGGACAAGCTTTAGATGTTGCACAGATAAAGGAATATCTGGCTCTACAATGGATGGCTCATGGTCAATTACTCAATAACTGCAAGGCACCCAGGTCCTGTGGCTGCAAAACAAGCCCAACTCATCATTACTTCACTACTGTTTTTGACAAACGATATGAAGTATTTGTGCCCATGTGCTGTGCTTGGTTTACACCAAATGTAGCATTGTGCATTATAGCCATACATCTCCATTTTAGTTCCTTTCCGTCTACAAAACATTGTTTCAAAAGTCTTGTGATTTGTTCAGACAAATGGTCGCCGTTGTTAATTCTACTATAAAGAACGCTAGTGCAGTCATCTTTATTAATTTCACCAAAAAAATAAAATATATCCACATGCTCACCTTTGTTAATTCCGCTAATCAAAAAGAAATGAAATACACCACAGTGATAACTGTTATTATTTGTACCAATTAAAAAAACATTTAAAGTACACGTTAGATATGCTCATACTTCCCTGCCTTAACACTGTTTGTAAAGCGGTAAGAGGTTATTTATGGCATTTTGTGCCAATATTGCAAAGTAATAAAGGATTAAGAGCACAATGCTCATCTAGCACAACTAATAAGTAAAAGGGCCTTACAGATTCTAAAAGTACAGGCATGTCTGCCATTTATTCCCTTCTGGGAAGTGCCTCCTCCTCATTTTCATCCCAGGCACAAATCTCCAAATTCCAGTGAGACATTAACTGGCTCTTTCCACTACCTCCTATGGCAAATCCAAAAAGAATTATCCAAAAAGAATGAAAGAATTATTTCAGCATTCCATCAGGACTGGTAATATGGTGCTCGAAACAAGGTAGACAATGAAGACATTCCTACCACTGATGCTGAACCTTTCATTTCCTCTGAGGAAGAAGAGGAGAAGGACGATTCAAGATAGGAAGAGCAGGATATGTCAGTGGCAGCCCTCCCCAGTCTATATCTAAAAAGGGGTCCCAGAGGTTTGCAGTAAAAGAGATTATTGTGAGGTTGAGTCTGGTCACATGGAATTGGTAGATGACAAGGTGTGCGATCCAACATGGGCTGAAGATATGGAACAGCAGAGCCACAGGCAAGGGTACAAGAAGAAGAGGAAGTTGTTACCAGGGGTACATGGTCTGGTAAGCATGGGAAGGTACATTACATATCCTTTAGAGGACAATGTGTGAATTTAATGGCAGAAAGCCACAAAAGGGACACCTCCATCAGTGGTACTTCAAAGAATTTTTTTAGTTTTTGACCACCTCAGACACCAGTATGGTCTTCTAGAAAGGGATAAATGAGAGGCGGATATCCCTACATTCAGTCCCTTGCAAACCCCAGTCATAATCTGTGGATTGGGGCAGTAGCCAAAGAACACGGTTGTGCTGCCTGACCCCCATAAAGCTGGGTCCTTGGGGCCTGGGTGGCCCAAAATTATTTCAGCAGAAGACAGAGAAACCAGCATAAGTCACCATAGTGGAGAATGTTTGTAAAGAATGTTTTGAATTAAGGATGCATCTACTGACGGTTGCAGCTTCCTCACCCATAGCAAAAAAGCAGGAAGCAACAGTAGTACCACCACAAATGGAGGATGTGGTCTAACAAAGAGCTTGTACATTTTTTCAGGACACAACTCACCATGCTTAGCACCCAGTGCTTTGCCATAATGATGGACAAGGAGTATGCCAGCTCCATCTTAGGTACCTTCAACCGCAAACTAAATATCCAGTTGACTAATGGGTGTCTAAGATAGAGATATCTTAAAAAGTACAGTTTGGGTGGAGGGGAGTGACTGAAATCACATCTTTCTGTCAACAGCCTGACCTTTATCAAAACGGCCTTTATCGTATGAGTTTTGTACCCCTTGGCATATTATACCAATTAGCTGCAACCTCCTGCCTAGTTTTTGTCAGTGATAGAGCATATATTTACAGAATTCAGAGCATGCAATCTAACTGGTGGTGGCACTGCTGCTGCTGTCACTGCTGGCTCTTCTACTGTAGGTCCTTTTACTACTACATATTTGTATTATGCAATGATTCTGATTTCCGAATTGCAGATGGACTATTTAACAATCCCAGTGCTCCTGGCATAGCTTTGATCTCCTCCTTCAAAACTACCAATCTTTCCTCCTCTACCTCCACCCCCAAAATGTAAATATAACCTGGATAATAACCTAAAGCTTTATTTTTTACTTTTTAATTTTTTTTGAGAACTGTCTATTTTTTTTTTTTTTTTGAAGACCCTGCAAGGCCTATTGCCTTTGCTGGAAAACCAAATGCCTGGTTTTGGGAAGGCGCTATTAATGCCTTCTACCTTCCTGATTTTGTTTTTTTTTTCAGGAAGACTCCTCCAGGGGCATTTTGCGTGACTTTCTAGGCTTATCATTACTGTCCCAGTGCGCTACCATGGACTAATAATTACAGTATATTTATCTACTGTAAACCCAAAGGTCTAACACTAATTCTTTGTTACAAAGAAAGCTTTTTGGGCTTTGCAATGACACGTCATGTACTTTAAGAAACACTTTACCCAAAATTGGGGCCAATAGGTTCAGGTTACTAAAAGAATGTTGAGTCTTTGCTTTGTTCATTTTAAATGCCAAATTGTCTACAAGCGGAACAGAATTTTGCTTACACATTGATTTAATTATTAAAATGAAATAAGACTTATCCTATTTACTGTGCAAAACAAAGTTGTGCCAATGTTTTGTATGCAAACATTGGAAGGCAGGTATACTTCTAAAAAAAACTTGTATATGGGAAGACTTGCTTCACTGAACACAGTTGCTAACTGTGTCTTACTAATGACCCTTGATTCATTTCCAGTCTCACAATATTGCATTTTGCTCACTTTCCGACCCTGTGACAATGTTTGGCCCTTCTTTGCACTTCCTTCAAAAAGATACAATAGAAATTTACATGAATAAAGAGGTTTTATGTATTTTGTTTTGTTTTGTTTTTTAATTGGTACTAGTTTGTACTTTTAATAAATCTTAATTAAAAACTAAATCATTAAAAAATGTAATACAATTTTATTATATAAAAAAATAAAAAAAAGTATTTATTTAAAATATGATATGATACATACGGATAATTCAATGATACGTTTCAGATTTCTACACAGCAATATTTTTTTTTTCTAAGTAATGTTGTACAAGCAAACTCAATTCATACCAAACTTACCCGTTTAAAAAAGCTTTGTGCTATAGCTTATTTAAAAATCATATATGTATTCACCTGTTTTTGTTAACTGTTCATCCATGGTAGCCTGTGTTACAGTCCATTGAATGCAGCTTTGATCATCTGTGTGAAAACCCATGTGTGTGCATAGAGATGGACATGCAAGTTGGCAATATTTGGGCTTTAACTCTGCTTTCCCCTGCTGGGCTTTAGTAAATTAGGACCATTATGTTGTTTCTTTTCTTCTGCACATTTACTGAACAGCTTGCTACCTTTCTGTGTTGCTCATACTGAAGTGTCTGCTATATCTCATAGCTCTCATACCTCTCTTAGGGAAATTGATATTGCTGCAAAATTACTCATTGCCATCAGCAGAATAAAAAAAATCATAATTTTGCTCATTGAGCAGCTTTGGTGACATTTTTTGTTTTTTTAAACTACACTTTTTTTACTTTATAGGGTGGCAATGATAAGGGGCATTTGTTTATATTTTATCTTTGAACGAGAAGGGGTTTGGTTGAAATAAACCCTGTAATCCGCAGAAGTGAACTCTAATAAAAAGTCTATTTCTGCTAAAGATGTCCTTCCTTTAATTTCAATTTCTGTATTAGCTCAAATGCATCTCCCCAAAATGGGAAAAATTTTAAGAAGATAACAATTTTACTGAAAAACTATGAGCTTTGCCCTACCTAAGCTTGACACCACAAACTAGGGCTTAAAAGCTCCTATTCATTATGCAGGCCTAACACCTCCCCACCTTCAAAAAAATGTTAATTTATATGTATGTTGGTCGCTAACAAAATTTAAGCTTTTATTTTACTACATTAATCAGGTAAAAGCACTAAACTCAGATACTCAGTGGACCTATACATTGCATTATATAACGCTGGAAATTTTTATAAAGTAAATATGCAATGAATAAATAAGTAGACAAAAACAATCATTAAGCAAATGTTCCAGATTTTTATTTCCCACTGAATATGAGCAAAAAAATACTTAACAACACACAACAGTGTTTTAATGAAGCAGAAGCTCTATAATCATGAGTAACACAATCTTGTTTTTAAATATTCCAAAACAAATAATTTTCAAACACTAGTTTAATTAGTCTTTCTTATTAATAATACTCCAACACAATTATTTTACATGGCTCAATGTGTACGAAGTGATGATCTCCATTATGTTGCATCAGTGGGGAAAATCAATTTCTTAACAGCATGTGATCAACAAATGAAAATGTACGGATATAAAATATCCTCAGGGCCTGCAAATATAAATGGCTATGATGGCAAAGAAAATTAATTCCTGAGTTTCTCATAATTCAAAATATGAACATTTAAGCTGCTATTACAACTGCCAATATTATGGAAAAGATATAGAGGTAGATTAGCTAAAGGAGTATATTTTACAAATATCCATGTGAACTCTTCGTTTTTAAAACCTATAAATCTGATTGGGTATTAAAGGTAACACATTTTACTGTAATAAATATGGTAAGGACATTTAGAATTATTCTTTTGGTAAAAAATGCTGGATAAACATAATATGAGAGATGACAGACAGAAAGATGGATGGATACAGTAACTATATATATATATATATATATATATTCCATTTAATATTGTCTGTGGTGTGTATTATCTAAAAGAACTAATGTTTTTTTTTACATATGATCATATGATACAGAAATGAACTGATCACCTTACGGGGTATGATTATTAGTTTTGGGAAAAAAAGAACAGTATAGAGTGAAAAGTGCTATTTCACTAAACTATCAAAGTTTGACTTGATTTGTACATTCCAAATTATGTTTACCTTGGCATTTTTACCCCAAGCTGTCAGTAACAAAATAAAGTGCAGCAATTATCCAGTGTGTGTATTTTTTTGCCATGGCCACAAGCTCCATTGCTGGTAGTGATTAGTCATGGTAGTCCTAATGTGTGGTGACTCTACAAGGGCCAGTCCTGCACCTTTCTGCACATTAAACCAGAGAGAAAATATCTTTAGGACAAAGGACAATTCGGTGTCTTCAACCATCGAGCAGTTTAGGATCTGATTAAATCCTCTCGCTAATTGCAGGAACACTCTACAATGTCAACATATCAAATTCAAAAGCCTGTATTAAAACACTGTTAATATTTAATAAGGCAGCTAACTGTTTTAAAGGAAGCTACAACCTATAGATAAGAATAATTACACATTTTATTCACCAAGAAAAAAAAAAGGTTCAGGATCGTTGGGAGAACTTTGTGATACATTTTGAAAAATAATAAAGATATCTTCTAAATATTGTAATAAAAACATACCAGCGCCTTTTAAATACACTATTACTTACCAGCCCTTTTTAAATTGTACTATCACAGACACTTTGGAATTGGTTTAAAAGCACATCATTCATTATTCAAAGCTCATCTTTGCATATTATTCCAGTTCAAGTCTGCCAGGCTCCCTGTGAAATTGTTCACGAAATTGATAACAGCAGACACACATGCAATAAAGAGATAGCCTTGGGCATCCAGAGCCCCCATTATGCAGATCAAGCTGTAATTTTCTCTAACAAAGCCTTCCCTGATCCAGAACAGAGTATAATTTTATTTTTCGGTACAATTCACTGAGTATCAAGTTGTAGACGGGACTGGAGGCTTTTACAATGGTGCCTTCGGGGCACGCCAGGAGTTGTGTGTCCTCCACCCTCCCACCCATCCTGTGTCCCTTCTGTGTCTCCACTGTATATCCAGAGCTGGGATGCTTCTTACTAAAAGCTGGCAACACCAGCTTGCTGGTATCTTGTAAATCCAATTATCTCCACTCTATAGAAACTCAAACTAATGACCAGTCAGCTTAGACACGCAAGTGCAAGTGGAAAAAATCAAATTAGGGCTTTTTGAGCCTCCCAGGCTGCTCTCAGAGCTCCGTGGAATAATAGACCCATAATTTCACATGGACTTTGTCATAGGATAACCTGAAAGTGAGCAGCCCCGAACACATCTATCACTCCTTCAGATTGTTTCCATAAAGGAAACATTATTCTAGCTTTTCGTCAAGTTAAACTGACTGTCTATTTATATAAGCCATCCAGGCTCCTTTGTTCCAACGTTCTAAAACCTACATTAGCACCACTTATGTCCTCATTGTTGGCATGGTTGTGTAGTTCTCAGTCTGGGCTTTGTGAAGATAATCACACATTACTTTACTACCAACACACATTACTTTTTATCAGCATTTTCGGTTCTATTTACCTTGTTTATGAGGTCAGAAATATAAATATATCTAAAATAATAAATGCATGAATGTGTTACTTTTCTTATCTCCCCACTGAGGACAGTTCTTGTAATCTTGGCTACATTGGCCAACCTGAGACCCCTAATCGTTCCCAACGCATCCAATTTAATTGAAGTTATTTTCCCTAAACCTGAAAACTATTTCATGTCGGAGTCGGCAATAAAAAAAACACTTTAGAGGCGTGATCTGGATTCTTTAGTTCATTGTAAATATGACCCATCTCTACTTACCAGCATGGGTGCATCAGAAGTTTTATTATAGGGTTAATTGTTTGGTTTTTCCTCTGTCCTCTTCTCTCATACGTAGAAAGTAATATCTGATCAGTAATATTGCAAGGATTGGAGGTAAGTTACATTGTAACACGCCCTTCACATCTTTCCTCTTACTGACAACTACTTTAGATGATGCAAACGACCGACTCCTTCTAACAATGATAATCCATCCTTTATCTTTGCTTCATAATTGAGCTTTTAGCGTCCAGGCTAATTGCTTTTAAAATATTAAATTTTTTAGCGAAGCTACTTTAAGAAATTTATCTGATGATTAAATGTGACAAGAGTCTTCAAAGGAAGGAAATGCATTTACGAACGTGATTATATATTCTGTCCAAATGCAGATATCACATCACTGTACAAGGATAAGTTTACTTATGTGGGACCGACTAACCTACAAATATTAGAGTAGTCTTATTTCCTATAGTAATCCAATAAAACCAACAGTGCTTTCCTCTTCCAAATAAGGTGGTTATATTTATTAAGTAAATTCAGCTTACTTCTTCTGTTAAACGGGGGATAAGGTGCCTTATATATGTGATTTGCTGTTTTCCAATATCCGAATATAAGGGTTGTGTTTTATTTTGCATATATATATATATATATATATATATATCATTCCTATAAGCATACTATATTACTACACTAATACTGTACTATACTATATATATATATATATATATATATATATACACATAAGGGTTATGTTTTATTTTGCATATATAAATATATATATATTATAGCATTTATTTATCATTCCTATATTCATGTTATATTACTATACTAATACTGTACTATACTATACTATTTATTTCTATTGCCGTGTGTTTTAATGCATATGAAAAAGGCATCTGTAGTTATATGGCTTCTACAATGTCATAACCCCTCTTTTGTTGACCATAACTGTCAAGTGTATTAAATGTTCTTTCTCAAGGTATTTAATTTGATTATTTGTCAAGTTTATAACCGTTTCAATGCCAGTGTTCTTCCCTTAGTATTCCTAGAGTTTGGGTACATTGTGTCCAGGCTCCTATCTTTCCCCTTTTTCCTCCAGGCTAGTTAGCTACTGGTAGTACATATTGGGTGACACTGAACTGGCCCTTCTCTACCTGATATATGTAAATATATACAACAAATGACATATAAAGCCGATTAACAGTATTTACCCGTTTATCACAGAATATATCAATTAAAGTTGCTTTTCTTTTGTCTCTTGGATTAGTAGTGAATGAGCCAAATTAAAGTTGACCTTCCATTTAGGCAAAAATCTCAAACTTATTAGGAAGTTACAAGGTGTAATTTCTTTTCCCTTTTGAGACGTGAATACAATAGAAAGGGAAGATGTTTAGCAGAAATATTGTTGGGCTTTGTGGCTACCAATATATCAGCCCATGTTACTGAGTACAGCTGGGTGGTTGTGCCTGTCTATCGGGAGCACGATTGATAAAACCTGCCTCATCTCAGCGTTTTAATTTGATAGTTTTATTGAGTGTTCCGTGTTGTAGATCACATCAGACGCTGAAATCAGGAGACTTCAATTAGACTTGTCCGGTCTGCTTCCATCCTCCTTGTTATTGCTGCAATATATGTACAAAATGCTACCCAAGGAGCTGCAACGTGTTAGGAACTACAAGTCCCAGCAGGTCCTGGAGCATGGGTGCTTGCTTTCTGGACTAGATAATAATAAATGGAGGTATAATAAGATTGCTGATTGCCACCATCATTTATTTTGGACAAGATACAAGATAAACAAATGTGTGGCATCTGTATGCAAACAGATAAACATTTTATTTTCATGCAGTTTTTGGTAAATTAGGCCCACGATGACAAGCTTTCATGTATAACGTGTATTTAGCACTGCACTCTGAAATCATAATAATATATTAACTACAGGAAACACTGGTAGAACTCTCCTTATTGCTTCTGTCAAGTATGATGTATGGCTCACATTTGCACCTGCATAAGGCTGCCTTACCACCATTGCGCACACCAGCCAGCAAACACATGAAGGAAACATGGCTAATAAATAATTTGATTGGAATGACTGCAATATTACCATGCATCAATTACACCAATTCTTCTTCATTGTTATTAGCAATTGGTTCATTTAAACTGAAAGAGGTTGTGGCACTTGCTTTTATTTTCTTTACACACATTATTATTCTCAGTACACACAAGCAAAACTCATATATTGTGTGTTTATTAAACATACATCATACATTGCATTTTTAGCATACTCTGCGTACATATACCAATGTGAATAATTTGGAAGCACTAAGAAATTTACTTGTTTTCATGAAAGCATTGTTACTTTCTATCAATATGTCATTTCATTGATTTCAAATTATAGCCAGGATATTACTAATGGTACAAATGGCTATTATTGCTTGAAGTTACTCCCTTCTTCAGCAGCCATTTCTCCAGCATCCTAATGGTAAACTCTGAGCTCATACTTAAGTAATAAATACTTACTTAAATATGTTTAAATTATATTTGGTTGTCACTGAAGCCTGGTTATTGTACTAGCACAGCTGAAACAAGGTTCAATGGTGAAATAAATAAACTGTTTTTTTTTCTTGGGTTGCAAGGTGCTGGCATTCCTAAAGATAATTTGTTTTTTTTTAAATTACCAAAATGAAACAGATTTCACAAGAAATTTGTCAGTATATCGACGTTTTGTGATCTGAAGTTTATTTCATGTGTCACATTGCCATAAAACTTAGGATTTTAGTTACAAAGGTTTCAACTATTGTCAAGAGAAAAGAAGAAACACTAGATCTAGCCAGGATAGTAAAAATGTGAAAAGCATAACCACTCGAGTTTATTACATCAGACTCTCCAGCCCTTCAGGCCATTCATGCTTCCTTAAAACGTATAGAATCCCTAGCAATGAATTTTGCTTTTTCCCTTTTTTTTGTCCTTTTAAATAAGTGTAAACAATACCTCAGGAAGATGTCAAATATACTGTAAATTTCGTATTTCCTGTATGAGCTGACAAAACAGAGCCCCAACTTCAGTGAAATCTAAAGTAGTGTTGTCAGCCCTGTGTAATTCACTCCACCCCACCTCAATGTCATAACGATGAGGGGATAAAGGTGTATTGTAATCCAAATCAAAGGAACCAGCACTGATCAGCCATAGATAAAGTACAGTGAGTTTTATTTGTAACTTTTGGAACAGAAAGTGTATTATTGTTACAGCAATCATCAGGAATTATTTTTCAAAAGCCTGCTAAGGCGCATAAATAGTATATATATGTATATAAATATATATATATATATATATATATATATATATATATATATAACCATGTTAAAATGAAGAAAAGAAGATAATAAAGAAAGTTGCTGGAGAAAAATAGATATCATTGTTTAATAATTCCCTAAAAATTTGGGGTGTCTGGATTACGTAGAAGAACCTACTTTATGTGGATTTAGAACACATTAGATGATGATAGGGTTCAATGCATTCTGTCAAGAATTAAGTAAGAAATGCAACGGTATGGGGCTATTCTGGTGTTGGTAAGGATGGCGATTTATACAGTACCAGGGATAATGGATAGAAAGGTTACCGATCTATCCTTCAACACCAATCCATCCCCTTGCGATCAGAGCTTGACTGGTGCAAATTCATCATTTAACAGGTCAATGGTCTAAGCTATACAACACCCATTCAATGAAGAATCAGTATATAAAGTGCTGTCTCAGACTGGGCAGAAAAAGTAGTCCTAATCCTATCCACTACTTCATTAGTTTAGCGTCAAATGCTCTAAAAACCATCACACAGAAGACAGAAGTCCAGCTTGAGATTTCTCCTAAATATATTTACAAACTGATAGCTAAAATGCCCAACAAATATGCCATTGCTGCAAATAATTATTATAAGTAAAGTTTTTTTTTATAAAACTTTTTTATGTTATATACATATGTCTTGTTTCAATGTATTTATTATCATTTATATATATTCTACAGTAAAGTAATTTTGATGAATAAAAGTATCATTTGCTATAAAAATTATAATCAAACCTGGGTGGCTCCACACTTTCCTTTTCTAGATTCTTGTATCCATTCTTATGAAAAAAAACTTTCCAGTTACATTATTCAGCAATATCAAGTGCCGATCAAACACTATTACAGGTTATTAAATAAAGCTGGTATCCTCCTTTAATTAACTTGAAACTAAAAGTGAAGGACAAACTACCTTAATGGCTTGACTATTTTAATGTTTATTTAATACAACAAATCGGGGCTGTTTAAATATTCTGTTTTGGATTGCCAGCTAAGCACATGGCTATAAGAAGAGTCTTACTGATTTCCTTCTATTTCAAACCCTGATAATAAAATACAATCATAATCTCGAGGGATGGGATTGCCCCATAGTTATGTATTGTTATATAATAATGAGTGACATTACTCTTCAATAGCATTATGTTATCAGCAACACTTCCATGGTACATTGATAGGAAAGACACCTACTACAGCCAAATACAATCAGTACATGACAATAAGTGTCTGATCAGTAATATAATAATGACCTGGTCTTATTACTCATCATGATACAATACAGGAAAAAGGGAATTGTCAAAATTAAAGCTTGCTTAGGAAATACCTAGACTTCATATTTTTTTTTTTCTTTTTTTTTTTTCTAACGTGTATCTAAATCCTGAACAAAACAACTGTGATATGTTGATAATAATTCTGCTGTAAATATGGCATGATGATTAGAATACTTGTGTGAGATGAGTTTATTCCAGCTCTGGCATTGCTGTTTGACATGGTGCGGTTTATCGCACGGTACGCGCACGGTGTAAATGACCTGGCTGCATAATGCTTCCAATTTATTTCTCGGTTGAGGTAAATGATTGGCCATTGTATTTTAAACATGCTATCGCAATATCCAGCACCTATTATCCCAGCTAATAAATTTGACCTATTGTTCGTTTGTTAAAATGATGTCACCTTCGAACAGTCCCTAAGCTGCTGTTTCAATGAATTGCCAGCCGATGAAATCGAGGAGCCAATCGCGAAGCAGAGGCTTGGATCTCTCCACCAATCCCCGTGGCAGGAAATACATTCGATGCTGAAACTCGAGGTATGGTTCAAAAGGATGACACAGAGCCTGTCGGGCTTGACCAAGCTTGGCAAAGTTTCAGTCTACATACACCAGGACGTATATGGAACTGCTGTAGAGGAGGACGGGAATTGTTGTCACGGAATACACAAGGCTTTGGCCAAATTTTCTATTGACGGAGGATGGATCAGCCCACAAATACACAGACCCAACATCAACATGAACCCATCAGCTTTGGGATTGACCAGATTCTGAACAATTCTGACCAGGAAAACTCTTCCCAAGTTGCTCCCAGAGGCTCAGACAACAACAATTACCTGAGCAGTCCGGTCAGCCGCTCCAGTGCCCCCTATTCCTCGCTCCCTGCCTCTTTCCCTGGCATCGGGGCAGCGTTTGACGACTCGGGATCTTACAGTGTAAATCTAAGTTTAGCTCCAGCTGGAGTGATCAGGGTGCCAGCTCATCGACCTATCCCTGGTGCGGTCCCACCTCCCATTTCCAGTGCCATCCCAGCCATGCCAGCTGTGCCCGGCCTTGGCAGCCTTAACTTCCCCTGGATGGAGAGCAGCAGAAGATTTGTTAAAGAAAGATTTTCTGGTAAGGACAATGACTACCACACCAACTGATTGTATGATAGATGGATAGATAGATAATAGATAGATAGACAGATAGATAGATAACTGATAGATAGATAAATAGGTAGATAGACAATAGATAGGTAGATAGACAATAGATAGGTAGATAGACAATAGATAGATAGATAGATAGATAGATAGATAGATAGATAGATAGATAGATAGATAGATAGATAGATACTGATGGGCGATTCCTTAACATTTAATATTCTTGGAAAAGTTCTATTGTTCCCTTGTTCATTGACAAACTGATTAAATGTACCTAAAATGACTAAAGAACATTTTTTTAGAGAAAATTGATATAAAATATTGATTTTCCTATGAATTCCCATTTAGTTCATTTTAAATATTCCTGGGGAACGTTCCATTGTTCCTCATTGATTATAACTGAGTGCTTAGCTATATATATATATATATATATATATATATATATAAATAAATTATATATAGATATATATATATATATATATTTATATTTATATATAGCATTTTCGGGTCCGTTGCTTCATTGGCTATTGACACACCGACAATTGACTCTACCCTAGGCCTGAGGCAAATACCCATAGTTCATCTTGAATATTGTGAGGAAAGTTTCTTTTTTACTCACTCTGATTTTATGTACCTAGACCGATATTAGGAAAAATTGCTCACTTTATATATTTGCAAATGAAATATGGAGGTTTTAGTTTTATAAAAATTACTCTTAGTTAATCTTGAATTATTTAGAGAAAAGTGCTGTGTTACATTGATTTAGGAAAATAACTTGTGCTGTATATTTTCCTACAATTCATGTCTGTAAGTGTGAGTTACAGATCAGATAATGCTACAACACATACTACATGAAAACATTGAAAGTCACTAATTGTATGTACTAAGCAGATGGCCTGTGTTTTTTAGCCTCCGGGCATAATGAACTTAAGTGCAAGTAGCCCGAAAAGGGCAACAAAAACAGCCGTCATGTGATAGCATCAATGAGAAGGGAGTGTAATATAATACAAGTCACCCTCCCTCTGCAAGGATTTGTCTGTTTATATATATATGATTTTTTCATTGACATATAGTGACAATTTGCTGAACTTTGTGTCCCCTGTATTAGCAGCTGCAGCCCTGACTCCATTCACAGTGACCCGCAGGATTGGACATCCGTACCAGAACCGAACGCCTCCCAAGCGTAAAAAACCGCGCACCTCATTCTCCAGAGTGCAGATTTGTGAGTTGGAGAAGCGGTTTCACCGCCAGAAATACCTGGCTTCAGCCGAGAGAGCCGCCCTGGCCAAATCCCTAAAAATGACCGATGCCCAAGTAAAGACATGGTTCCAAAACAGAAGGACAAAATGGAGGTTAGTGTTCATGGATGACCAGGAGGTGTATGCTTTAAACCCATCTAAAAGATACCTGTGTGTTTTACAATAACAGATTATTATTAGTAATTATTTCTAATACTTTCTTGAAAAGAAGATTTCTTTCTGCAACATATTCATGACACAAAGTAACAAAGCATTAATGTAATATAACACAATGTTGTATTATATTTATCTATTTACTTTGTATTATGGTGTGATGATTATAGAGTGAATTTATTTCCATATTCCATGGAGAATATTTACGGGTTCTCTTTCCAAATGTATACAGGTAGTGGGAAAACACAATGGGAACCCCATAACAGCTAGAAGTAATAACTTATCAGTTGAAGGTGTCCTGAATTTTATGGACACATCCTTCAGGCATACATCTATAGGGTGCCCCTCATTGCTTTTACAATACTGTCATTCTGTTATATGGCTACCAAATCGTCTGTGCTACTTGTTTAATAAACTTGTATTTCATTATTATAAAAATGACACCATATCAAGATTTATTTCAGACTATTTGTATTTTGTCACACCTTCATTGGTTATGGAAGTCAATATCATACTATTGGTGTCCTATGTTCATTTATTAAGTCTGAATTTATTCATACAGCAACTACTAAAACATACATTTTACTAATGCTAGATGTCGGGCTAATTTTACACAAATTCTGGAATGTACAATAATACTAATGATATTATTATTAATAATAACAATAATAATAATAATAATAATAATACCATCATTACATAACAAACAATATTAAAATAACCACCCTTTCTCTGAATGATTTATAACAAATAAAACTAATTCACAAGGATAATTATCTTTGTTTACACAACGGTGACAGTTATTTTCATATTAGCCCAATGAGATTCGATAAATTACGGTCACTTGGCTAAAAATAAAGATCCTTATATTATAGTAAAGGTGTATTGAGATTTATTACATTTGCTGACAATAATGCTTAACTCATCCTACCTTTTATATTTATATATATTTATTATTGCATTTCCTATTAACTAAACCAATTCCGTGTTTTTGATGAGTATATAAAGATTATAACTCCGATCTGATATTACAGATTTATTTGTATATTTGATGATAAGAAGTTTATATTTGTTTGTTACATATAGTTCAGTTATGAGTTTGTCTACAATAAAATCTAATAATCCGTATTTAATCTAATACTCATATCACTGAGTTTTGCGCTATTTAAAATCCGTTTTAAAACGTGTTTCTGGAAAGTTTTTAAATATTCTTAAGACATGTATATACAATATGGATAAAGAAATTGTTTTATAAGACGACATGTATATATAATATCGGTAATGAAATTGTTTTATAAGAAGACATGTATATATAATATAGATAATGAAATTGTTTTATAAGAAGACATGTATATATAATATAGATAATGAAATTGTTTTATAAGAAGACATGTATATATAATATAGATAATGAAATTGTTTTATAAGAAGACATGTATATATAATATAGATAATGAAATTGTTTTATAAGACGACATGTATATACAACATATATATAATGAAACTGTTTTATAGGGAGACGTATATACAATTAGATAATTGTTTTATAAGGAGACATGGAGAATTCAGGGAAAATGACAGCAGTGGAGATTTTGGACAATACCAACAAAATATCATTAAAACAATAAATTATTTGACCCAGAAATATATGAGATAATATATTATAACAGCTAACAACGAATAAATATCATATGATGGATATTTATAATATGATGTAAATAATCATTTTACTAAGAAATGTAAGTGGCAGAAAATAGTGTGCATGTGATTTTAGGGCTGTGTGTGGCGCAGAGCTGACAATCTATGTCTATACATGTAGAGAATGTGAAATAATAACATGTAACATGAGCTTTCAATTCTAATGGTGCTGATGATGAAGACGGCCATTTGGAAATATTCCTGTGATCAATTTCAGAGGACGTTTAGCGTGCCAATTGATAGGCACGTAGACTTTTATTTCTTGTTGATTTGAAATTGAATTTGTTTCCTTCTAGGAGACAGACAGCAGAAGAGAGGGAAGCAGAGAGACAACAGGCTAACAGACTAATGCTTCAGCTGCAGCACGATGCTTTCCAGAAATCACTGAGCGACTCCATCCAGCCAGATCCGCTGTGTTTGCACAACTCTTCTTTATTTGCACTTCAGAATCTGCAGCCCTGGGAGGAAGAAGCCAGTAAGATTCCTCCTGTTACCTCCCTAGTGTGAGGGAAACGTTTATTACAAACGTTTATTAAGAAAAAACAAAAAACTATATTGTTACATAACGGCTAACTAACGTGTCTGCAAGGCATAGAAGGTTCTCCGCTGGGTTGTCCGGGCAGGGATTGTGCTGCACTGCTTGGGCAGGCTGGAGCCTGTACCAGAGGAAGGACTGGCAATGGAAGGCAGCACAGGACTATTGCATTCTTGTGGATGGCCAACATAGGGATCGGTGACATTTTAAGTTATTCTTGTCTTCAGCATCATTTTATTTTTATTTATCCAATAATTTTAATTTATCAGTATATGCCGATGCAATTACAAACACACCATTAGCATACATACATACATACATATATATATATATATATATATATATATATATATATATATACACAACTACAAATGACACACATTTTAAGATATTTGTTAAAAATACTGTTTACAGACATCTTCCTTATCAAACAAATATCCAAATATTGATTTGCTAAAGGTGCTGAGAACCCTGAAAATTCAGTTTAATTATGCAAAAATCAAATTCCTGTTTATGAATGAAAGAGAATGAAATGCTTTTCACATCATTGGATAATTCAAGTAAATAGGCTCACAGTTTATTGAGAGAAGATTGTGAACTCCTTGAGTTAATCAGCCCTACTGTATCTAGATTCTATTATGACTGCAGTTTTTTTGTGTGCGGATAAAACGTGGCCAATAACTTTTGGGTTTCAATTCTGATATTTTGAGTTATTCCTTACAGGAAAACAAATCTAGGCTCAGTTTAATGCAGTTGAGTTGATAATGCCTCTATGGGTACCCTGTGCTCACTATGCTTCACCAGTGCTTATTTGCTTGTGCACCCTAATCACTGGCATGGCAGGATTTCTGGGATGTCCCTTCTATGGGTGATTAATTGCATCGATAAAAAGTATTTATTCTGAATAATTTTTAAAACCAGGGCATTTATTAGAAATATAGAAATATAAAGGAGACATATGTACAATATAATTTAAACATTCGAGAAATTACATTTTGTAATTTCAAATAAACAAGTTCAGTATTTATTAAATGTTTTGTTTAAACTTATGGATGCGATGATAGTGTGAACCAGTGCACTTACAAAATACAAAACACAATTACAATCTTTTCTATGCTTAATTAGTTCAATTTTTCTGCATTCCTTTGATCTATGGGACAAGGCTTTCCAAACTATATATGTATCACCATGCTTTTTCAGATCCACTGGGGCAAAAAGACAACAATGTTTTCCAGAGATTTATTCAGTATGCACTACCTTAATTTCCTGGCTAAAAGCTAAAGGAGTATTTTGATGTAGATGGGTGTGGAAAAAGCATGGCATTAAATATTTATGATTGCTTCTTTTATTATGTTTTTATTCTTTTATACAATATACTTTACTAAATGTATCTTGCCACCTGATTTACTGGGGCCTAATTGCATAGGTATATTTTTAGGGTAAAGTATAAAAAAATTTGTAAAAATCAGGTATGTAAAACTCAAAACAATGAGCACTAAAAGTGCTGTAATTTTTATGATAAATATAATTATTTTATAAACAGAATGATAACAGCAAATTTAAATTACATTCTATTATTTATTTCTTCATAAATTCATAATAATGGCACATTAATACCACCAAACTTTACAAGAATTATTTAAATGTTATCAAATTGCATTCACATTTTTTAAAAACTTTTTTCATTTTAATCAGTTTTGAAAATCCTTCCGTACTTGTGTCTATAAAATGATTATTCAAATGTGTGCTCAACTTTAATGAATTTATGTACATAAAGTCCCAAGCTTTGCAAAAACATAGTTTTCTTCTTTTGTGTTTTTTTTTTTTTTTTGGAAATCAGGGTATTGCCCACGATCGACAGCCTAATAATAGAGATTATAAACTCAGGACCTTCATATGACCATCATTACTATTCCTTAGAAAATTCTCTACATTTTAAGGATCTTAATAACTGATGATGAACACTGAAATGTAAGGACTAGGTGATATTTGAATCCCTTTTTTAACTGGAATAATATGACATTTTGGAGTATTTAAAATCTGATCTTCAAAATTGGTCATTTTATGCTGGACATCAAATCTATAAGCTTTTTTTAAGAAAATCACCAGTAAGCTAAGATAAAATATTTATAATGTTGACTTAGCAATGAGAAAACTCAATAATCAGCTATAGAATGTCAGCATTGTTGTGGTTTTTATTTAAATATTAAAATTTCCACAAATCTCTGATTTTTCTCACACTGCTCTTTGCCTGGACACTATAGACGATTACAGAACATCAGTTAACTGACATAAAAAGTACATACAAAGCTGAAACAAGAAACTATTTAGTAAATTATTACACATACAAAAATAAATAGACATCTCTATATATGATTGGATATTTAAAGTTCCTTGGCTAAGAGTAGTCAGCCCCGAAACGTATTACAAAATTACAAAATTAGCCATATTTATGATATATGTTACACAGCCATATCATTTTTGTACCAGACCAGTTTTTCTTATACAGTATGGTGGCGATTTTACCTAGGAATTGGTCTGTGGAAAAAATAAACACAGAAATGCATACAAACACACATTTTAACACATTTACATAACCTTGCTACAATGCATTACATATATTTGAACCTTATAAAATGTATTTCTTTTAAGCTAGACCTATGTTGGTTACGAAAAAGTAATAGCTTTGTTAACAAAAGTAATTTTTTTTTATGTGCATGTACATATGTTTACACAAGTTGTTTACTAAACTTGGATATTTTTTTTGCTATTTAAATGATCTATTAAAATAAATATTTAAGAAAAGATTTTTCAGTAAACCAAATTAATGGACAAAAATATATTGCAGAATATTTTATAAACAAACAACATTGCACAATTTTGTCTGTATACAAGCTTGATATTAATAATGATCAAAAATCATAAGGTGAATGGTTTAGTAAAATATGTAGATTTTATAAGCATTTCTCTGTTTCCCTTTGTTGTAGTCATTGGCCAATCATAAATTTGCATTACACAACAATTAGATATTTGGAATATCCATGGTTACAATAGGAGAGTGATTTTCATTGGGGGTCATTTAGGTTTTTTTTAAATGTCAAGTTTTTTTTGTTCATTTTTATTCTTGGCATGTAAAATATGAAGAAAACGCAAATACCAGATAGCACTTAGGCTAGGTTTGCCTAGTTAGATCAAGTGAACATTTGGACAAACAGGAATATACCAATCACACATAACAATACTTTAAGTCTGATTTAGCAATAGCAGGACAAACCTGGGTGGGCGGGATGTGGTCATCTTTTCAAAGAATCAAATGCCCTTGCACAAAGCAAAGAAGCAGCTATTAAAGACTCATATTGTGCAATAAATTTTTAAAAGTTAATTTAAAAACTTGTATGTAATGCTCTTGTGGCAAAAAAGGCAATATATTTACAGGTAATAGTTTTAGAAAATGGCCAGACTCATGCATAGGATGTGACTGAATTTCCTAACACTTTAAATATCCAAACATTTAGGGGAAACAGACAATTCCTTTAGCTAAGTGAAAATATGTACTCTGGTAGTAAATCAACCCCAGTAAGTATCATTAAAAACATTGTTTGTTACAATTAAGAAAAAGCAGTGTGCTACACTCCTAAGAAATGGTTAGTAGATACCGTATAGTATTTATATCTTGTAATAGCTCCCTACAGCTAAGTGCAACATATTTAAGCAAATGGGGAAATATTTATTCTGAATCACTTATAGCTGAGCTAAGACAAAATAATGTGTAAATGTAAAGTGTACAGGTATTTATTACCTCTCTAAAATATAGTATTTCCTGTGACAGAGTCTGCATCTGGGTATCTAATCAGAAGCATTGCACCATCTTTGTTCAAGGGATATTTGGTAGTCAGCATCTACTTCCTAGACATCAAAGATGACACAATGCTATACACTCACTGGCCAATTTATTGAGTACACCTGTTTAACTGCTTAACACAAAAATTTAATGAGTCTATCACATGACAGCATCCTAATGCATTTTAGCATGTAGACATGCTGACATTCAAACCGAACATCATAATAGAAAAAATTATGATTTAAAGTGGAACTAAAGTTCCGTTTTGATCTTCAGCAATTTGATCAGGTGGTTATTGGAGAAAGGGACATGGATAAGTCTGATAAGTCTAAATTGCTGGCGCAACATTTGGATGTTGGGGTCAGAATTTGGGACCAACATCATGATGTGGATCGATCTTGCCTTGTTTCAACACTTCAAGCTGGTTGTGATGGTGTAATGGTGTGGGGGATATTTTCTTGGCCTTTGGCTTTGGGCCCCTGAGTTCCAACTGTGCATCATTTAAAGCGGACTGATCACAACATATTTTACATTATATATAGGGGTGTTTTTTCAATTATTTTATTTATTACATATGGAGATAAAGACTGAACAGAAAACCCACAGCCTTCTGAGATACATACGTCATGTATGTAGGCTGGAATGTAGAAAAGAGTGCTGATCACAAGCATGTGCATTGAGATTGGCACATTTTATTTTATTTTTTTTAAATTTGAAGGAAAGTACATCACCCAATCTGAGCAGTTCGAGATCAGGTGACATAAGAGGAAGCTGGAAGGAGATGGGTGCACCCGGAGTTCAGTCTGTCCCAGAAACAAGAGTGAAGATCGGATGACACAAGACCTACTGAACTCAGTTTGAGGGGAGATATACGGCTTTACAACTGTGTAAAGGTAAGGGTAATTTTTTTTTTTTTTTTGCTAAAAGTTCCACTTTAATCGTCACAGCCTATCATAGTATTACTGTTGACCGTGTCCATTTCTTTATTACCAGCATACCACTTCTTCTGATGGCTACTTCCAGCAGGATAACTTACTGTATCATAAAGCCTAAATCATCTCAAAGTATTTTTTTGCACATGACAATGAGTTCACTGTACACATTTGGCTTCCATAGTCTCCATATCTTAATATGATGGTACACCTTTGGTAAGTGGTGTAACAGAAATATTTACAGCATGGATGTGCAGCCAACAAATCTACAGTGACTAATATGATATCATACGAATATGGACAGAATCCCTGGGATGTTTCCAGCATCTTGCTGAATCTATGCCACAAAGAATTACTTAATTGTACATCTATAAAGTGGCTGGTGAGTGTACAGTCTAGTTCTTGCAATCTAAAAATGTCTGAGATAGGTTCCCCCTGATGCAGATTTGTAAAATTACTGATATGTCTAATGTTAGGAGGTATTTGATGATACAAGAATTTTTTTTTTATTATACTTATTTTAATTAAAGCAGTGCTAGCACCTGCCTCAATAAGCCTGATTTATTAAAGCTATCCAAGACTGGAGACAATACTGAAGACAATCATGGGTGAACCAGGGTGATCTACAGTCTTTTGCTATTATTTCTCCCATGATAGTCAATCTTCTCCAGTTTTGGAGAGCTTGAAAATATTAGGTCCAGAGTCTTCTCCTTAGTAAACTGATAGGTTAAAACAAAGGTTAAGTTCAGTTGTGCCCAGGAGCAGTAAGAAAGAAGTATTGACGTGTATCAATAAACGTTTGATCTAATTGGATCTGGTAAGCATTTGTAGTGTGGTTGTGGTTCTCATGCTGATTGTCACAAAGGATTATGGGTCATCTGCTGTTCTTGAACACAACCTTTTTGCAATTGCTTGTTTATGCGCCTGGAAATCATTCTCTTGCAGAAGTTGTTGTTTTTTTTGTTTTTTTGTAACAGTGAAAGGGGTCCACTTTACCACATTACTTTTTGCAAAAGCTAGGTACACCATACATTTCTGAAATGACAAAAGGCAATATATGGAATTTTTTAGTACATTTTCCACTGTATTTCCTGAAACTTTATTTTTCATTTTTAGTCACCCTATTACGCGAAGGAAATACACATTTTTGTTTTTAAATTGCAGTAAACATGATTGGGTAATAATAAAATGGGAAATTTACTTTTTTATTATATCAATAGACCCGAAACATTAGCTAATGGATGAAGGCGCACTTTGTTTTCATTTAGAATAGCTAGTTATGAATCTCCTGCATCCCAAGCCATTCAATCATAGCATGAATATTAAGGCCTAGGTTTGTACCCATATCATGCAGATCACAACATGCAGATCACACTCCTGTGCTAACCAGTGGAGATATACTCACGTCACGAAACAGTAAAATCTTGCTTCAAAAACATCCTCAGATGTACTGTTTCAATGGGTCACCTAGCTTTCTGGGAGTGCTTTTATCTTATCAATTAATACAGTTTTTCTTAATCACAGTTGAGAATCTTAAGCAGTTTCATAGCTTATACCTTCTATATTTAATGTACAGAACTGCATAATATGTTGCTGATTTATAAATATAATTTATCATTATTAACAACAATAATAATAATATATCTTGCATAACATCTGTATAATAATAATATTAATAATAATAAAGATAAACTCCAGGCTAAAAAATACAAAATAAATAAAACAGCAAGCTGCACTGTTATTTGAATTGTGTATGTGTGTTTCTTATGGACCTGTTCGGTAATGCAACATTCCTATTTTGCCTCTGAGTAGGAGATTCCTGTAACAGACCAATCACTGCTGCTATCTCACTTTGTACAGGACATTGGGTCTTGTATTTGCCCCCTACTACTAGCAGCCAGTACTAAGAGGACCTGCTAAGTCCTGCAAACAGCTCTGCTGTCTTCTGTCAGGCTATGTACAACCCAATGGTGATGCCACCACTAATCATACAAAGTAATTTCTTTGTTTGCAATCACATATTTGAATAGCTGATTATTTAATATTATTATTTATTATTTAAATAGCTCATTATTTTAAAAACTTTAAAAACAGCGTAAACATTCCCCAATTGTCTAGGCATATAGGAAAGTTAAGAATTTGGGTGTCTACTGGGTCACAACAGCACTTATATTTATGTATCCATGTATTCCATTCCATAGAAATGGAAAAGCCAGTGCTTCAATCAAAAAAAGTATTTTGGTGCTTATGTTATATAAATAAACTGTGCACTAAATGTTATATATACATAATAGTAAATTTCCATTTCTCTAAAATTGCTTATATTTTAAATATATATATATATTAGTTACAACCAGTCTTCCTTCCCCAGTATTTATCCTATTCTTTATTTGGCAAGAATTTTATAAGAATTGATCCTAAAGGGCTCTAGTTAAAATGTTTTGATCAGTTATCAAACTATACAATCAATAGAACAATGTAAAAGCTGATATACAATATGCACAGTGATAAAAAAACTTTGAAGAGCAGTATACCATGGCATCTTAGCCCAACAATACATGATTCTGTTTCTAGACCTTAGCAGCAGAAGGTTGTGGATAATTTGCAAGTGCACCTTCCTTTAAAAAAAATGTAGTTTTAACACCATATAAAATACCTTAAAAAAGATAAATACGTTTGTAAAATAATGATCTTCCTAATGGTGCCTGGCGAAGACTTTGGAGGCTCTGATTCATTTATTAGTTAAATTAAGTATTACTATTGTTACTATTATCATTAGTTGCATTTTTTTTGGTATTACTATAGAAATGCAAAATATTTGTTTGCTTTTTCTCACATATTATAGGTTTATTTCAAGAAATTATTTTTTTTTAAATTCAAACTATTTGATGCCAATAAATAAACCAATTAAAGAAAATACACATACTTACCTAAAAGAGCATCTGAGAAAAAAACAAATAAAATAAAACAATCAGATGAGAATAGGTACTGGTGGAGTGGGATGACTGTTGTAATGGTTGAAATAATACTTAGGCTTACGACTGTTGATTACACTGATGTCATGCTGCGCCTCCCTTGTTTTTCTGTCTCTGGTAGTTTTTGAATTTAGTTCAATATTTTTAGTTCAATTGTCATTCAGAATATAGGAATTTATTAGAATAATATTTTTTTAATAATAATAAAACATAAAAATTGCAAGTAATGTCCAGTGGTCCATGGCTCACCAGTTGGCGAACGCTGCCAAAGAGGGTAGATTGGTAGAAGGAACTAAAGGAACAGCAGAGAGAACAGAGAGAAAGGAAAGGAGAGCAACAATAACTGGAGAATGCAAAGCTTGAAAACAAAATAAAACAGAATAACATCAAAGGAAGTTCATCTTTATTTTTACAAATTTCCCTATATGGACAAGAACTTGGGATGGACACTTTCCTCGGGAATCTTAAAGAAACCTGCAGGCAGTATAAGTTTAGTTGAAAACAGTGGGCAGGTTTACTAATACTATCTAAATGTGTGAGTTGGATCCAAATATGGATATCACCCTTTTTTAATGTAAAATGATTGGCCAACCCATAAGAGAGTAGAAATAAAAGGTGTTTTGAACTTCTGTTTAAGGATAGGTTCAGGAAGGCAAGTTTTTTGCCAAAAATATTGGTATTTTTATTCAAGGTACTATATAAGGTTCAAATTTTCTTGAACAAAAAAAGTGCTAATATATAGAAAATGTGTTCCTTATGCTAAAATAGGAATCGTAGATCCTGATGGGTTTCACCTTGTATCAGAGTCACTTATTCAATAAATAAAATACAAATTAATTTTTCTAACAAAAAATAGGATGAAAGAATCTTGAAGGACTCATGTATAAATATACAGAGTAAAAAAAGCATACCTTAACAAAAGCATATCTTAAAAGCAGCATACCTTAAAAGCAAACGATAACAAAAAAATCTTATTTGCCCTGATGTATATGTGTGTTTGTGGGACTCTAAGGCATATTTTGTGGTAATAAGGATGGTGGCATGTATGTGCAGTGTATACAGTAAATAGGGTCATGTTCTATTGAGCTATGCTTCTTTGGGCTACACCCACTTATCAACATGTGGCAGCATTTCTCTGCTAGCCAACCCAGAACCAGGATATACATCTGTTTCGGGTTGGTTCAGGGGGTTATGTGGTTCAGGGGGCAAAACTCTACTCCGAAATTTGTAAGACTGTAAAATACTGATCAGTCTTGCTTACTGTTTACACTAAAAGGCTCTCCAAATGTAATCAGTGGCACAAAAAAAGCCACATTAATCACAATAATATAATATAATTTGATCTCCCAGTGATCTGCAGTGCTGGGTTTTCTCTTTGTTAATTTATGAACCAAAGCTAGCCATTATTCATAAATATGTGTTCTGTGTGAATTATACATCTGTTCAAATAGACATTTAACCACGTTTGTAACACTACATTAAAATTGCTTTGTGCCAGAACTGTAGTTTATGTGTCTCTAGAAAAAGGACAATAACAGTAAAACTTTAGAAAATCACAAATCACAAAACTTCAGAAAAGTTATGGTTTTTAAGGTCAAGATACTTTAGTACCCAGATGGAAGAATATATTTTGGTTTTCTTTATATTATCAAAAGTCTGGTTCTGTTTTCCCATGTTTGTCATGACTAAATTACAGTCATGACACAACACCTTCCTGCATCATGTTCAGTTTTCTTTGGACCAATACATGGTATTATTAAGGTTGTCAATTCTAGCCCAGCCAATATAACCATGGGCATGAAAGCTTTATCCTGCTTAGCTGCCCTTGGTCTTTAAGAATAGTAAATACTAGCAATACATCAGACTGACAGAAAATACTTGCAGAAACATTAAGTTAGTTTTCACCTTGAGATACATTTTGTGTGTTAGTCTATTAAAATGCATCATTAAGGTATGTTATGTTCTTTAAATTGGTGCCAAATATACCATTTAAAAAATGTTGCAAATTGTTCTTGTGCTTAACTATACAAAAATACAAATACTTCTAGCAAAAATTTCTATTACATTCAATGTCATTTAGATGAAATTTTCACATTCAAAATGTATCTCTAGAACTGGTGTTGTGCAGTGGAAGCTGTTCACATAGCAAAATAAAAGTTTATGTTGCAAAGTAAATGTTAGTAAATAGAATAAATCTGGCTCACTTTCTGTATAAACAATCATTTGAAATTACGAAAATGCATTAGCACATGATTGGTACATACAGCTTCAATGTAGTTACTAAATTGAAGAGGACATTCACCTTGTAAAGTGAACAGCCTTTATTTGTAAATTAACCACACTGACTGAACAAGAAGGCTAGGCAACAGAAAATTTATACAAGACTCAAGTGACTGTGGCTCTGCAATTACACAGCTCAACAAAAAATTTCACTTGCCAAGGATTTTTCAAAATATTTAGTGTATTTCAGGTTTGCTGAATCCAGAAATGACATCAGTTTCAATAAATTGGCTCTAGTTCTTGTGATACAGGAATCAGAATAGACGATTTTACCAACAACAAATGTTAACACAGCATATTATTATCGATCTTTGTTACACTGATGTTTTGCATTTTAGTTGTTTAAATGACCCTAATGTATTTTGCTACATTTGTGGTGAATATTCTCAGCAACAACAGAGAATAAACATTACAGAATTTGTGAAACAAGCATATCTTGCATGTTTTGGTATTAAACTAAATACCTTATTAATACTTAAAACCTGATTGGTCTTGCAGGCCCCAAAAATTCGGTCTCGCTGGTCGAATTTACAAAGGCCGTTCTCGCCTACATGTTTAGTAAGTGACTACAGCCCAATTCGCAGCGAGATCAAATTTAAAAAATTTGCTCGCTCATCCCTAACAGTAATTGCTTCAAATACATTTGTAGATTCTTCCCTGGATTTAGTACTGAAAAATTAAAAAGCAGAAATCTTTGATGGACTCCAGATTCGGAAACTGATAAAGTTACATGCCTCATGCCTACAAGCTTCTGCCTGGCACAGCTATGTCATGGTTGTCAAGAACTTCTTGGGTAACCATAAAGCACAAAATTATGAAGAACTGTACAAAACTTGCTCTTAAACTTTAAAAAGTGTGGATGCTACTATGATCATAAAGGTACACTATCTTCATAGCCATTTGCAAACATTTCCAGAAAAGCTTTCAGTGAGGAACAAGGGGAGAGGTTCCATCAAGATATAAAGGTGATGGAAGAAAGGTATCAGGGCAGATGGGATAGATACATGATGGCAGACTACTGCTGGAGCCTTCAATGTAATTGTCCTGATCATCAGCATAAAAGGAAATCATACAGAGTTTTTTCAAAGACTTCTTTGCGATTAGTTCTGTAAATATACTGAATGTAGAATATATTGACATTAGGTATTTCCAAAATTTAATTTTGTGTACTTAGCAATATCTAGTTTAATTTTGCCTAATATTCAAGGTTCATTAGTTTTCTATGAGGATATTTTGAGGTCATTTTTTCAAAAACTAGAGCCAATCTAGCAAAACCAATACTACATTTGGAATCTGTGCATCATACATAACCTAAAATGACTTTAATCTGTTTATTTTTGGATCATTCATAAGTGTGAGTACATTTAGAAGTATAAAGAGAAGAATTTGAATTGCCACTAGAAACTGATCAGTTTTGTTGTAGCGCAAGCAGCATACTGAGAGCATAAAAAACCAGAGTGACAGAGTCCTTTTATTTTTGTTTTTTCACAGTCCATTCACTAGATGATGGTGAAAAGAGGAACTTTCAGTGTTAAGCTATGTACAATTGCAAACGTTTTTGGTGCCCAGGACAAAGATTAATACATATCTGGGGCAAAAATCTAGTATCTATGCAGCTATCCCCAGACATAAATTAGTGATCCATAGTGCAACCATCAGGAACAAGCATTGTTGTTATCTAATGGGAAGTATTAAGACAGGCATCTCCCTTTCACTCACCATACAACAGAACAGAGCTGTCAGTACAATGCTCGTTCATTCTACTTTAGCTTTTGGCCCCTCTTTGACTGATAGTGTTTATAAGCTCACTGTACTGCCCAACTCCAGGCAAAACATTTTATTTAGTTTTGAATGGAATAGGTATGGGATTAGATCTTTTCACTGTTATTGGAGTTACTATTGGGGATAATTTCCTTTTTTTTCTCTTCGGATAAATCGTGATGATACCTTTTCCAACAGGGAAACTTAAGGAAACCTCAATAAGAGGTTGGAACATTTGCATTTTGTATCAATGTCTGTCCCTGCCTTGACACACAGACTATCACAGATCACACCTCCAGAGAAACACCTTATTGTGGCCCTGAACTAATTAGACCGACATTCAAAATAAGGACTTTCAATGCGTATCTTAAAATGATGAAATAATAATGGTTATTCAAGTTTTAGGTATAAAATCCTGGACATAAAGTTATCCAAAAACTGCTATCATCATAGACTTCCATACAGGCTTTATTGGCTTTATTGGGATAGAGCATTTATACGTCTACCATTACAACAAATCTTATGTCTTAAGAATGACTCTCATGCAATTTAAATTTACCAACACATACATCTCCAGTTTTCTGTTCCCCTAGCTTATATTATTATGCACTCAATTAAAAATCATGTAGTAATTCCATTTTGTCATGCTTCATTACTCCACTTGCTGTAATATAACCTCAGTAATTTAGTAAACTATTATAATTTATGTTTTATTAATTTTTATTTTTTTCCCCAAAACACTACCCAGTGAATACAAGAGTGTTATCTTCCTCATGATGTTATGTCCTATAGTATAGTTCTGGTACAGTATTATTTTCAACAGACTTCTATCAACTGCAGATTATTTTGTCTAACTGCATTTCCACTTTTTCTACAGTTTTCTACAATTGAGATAATAGTGAAAGTGACTATGGCAAATCTAGTAATACCTATTGTCATTCCACCTCCAGCAGAGTAATGCTGACTAAAGCTGCAGAAGGTTTCCAGTGCCCCAATTTCTAAACAGAATCCCCAAAAAAAAAAGTGAAAAAGGGTTCTACGTATTACAATACTTTTGTGTGTTGCTGATGATCACTGCCAATAGTTCCTACCATTTCACTGCCACCAATGTAGGAGTTTGCAGTAGTGCTGCCAATGTCAGATCGACAATGGGCAAGGGGCCTTTTTATATATTACTACCAAGACTGCATGCTGAGGGTGGCAGTGCTATGGCATTTGTCTTGATAACAAATGAGGCTTTTGGACTACACAGGAACTTCAGGAAGCTCCTTTTCTTGGCCAATGAATCATGTTTCCAATTCCACAATGCATTTGCAACCATAACAAAGGCAGCCATCAAGGCTATAAGTGTTCTCCAACTGTGCGATGCAGTGATCTGCAGAATCCAACAGCTCAGAGATCTAAGGAGGCCTGTGTGAACAGTTTTTAGATTACTTTGATTCCCTCCCAGGGTGAACTTGCAAGTATTCAAAAATTTTATTTCAGACTACATTAAATTTTTGCATGTTACGTTTTGTTTTCCACTTTTTAAGTTATAGTTATATTTCTTATTCCTTTTTTTTTTTTTGGTTAAATATACATACATTTTTTTCCCACACTATCTAGGCTTCCTACACGTATGTACATACAAAAGAAGAATTTAACCAAAGCAGAAATATGAGAAGGACCTGCATGTTTAAAAACCATACAACATGCCTAAACCCAAAAAGGTATTAGACATTGATTTAAAAAATCAAATTGTAGAAATTTGTATCTGTAGAAAAGCTCCTTAATGTAATATTTGTATAACATATTCAATATATATCAAACTATAGTTGCTGTCTGTGTTATGGTGAAGATTCTCTCCACCTGCTATGCTGGTTACTATAGAGACCTTACCCACCAATTTGAATACCCATGGTTAGGTATTTTCCATTGAATGTTAAGAGACTTAACTCCCCCACCAAAAAAGGCTTCTGTCCAAGGAACTCAAACGTCAGAAAGCGGATATGACCTTTCTGCAAGAGACACACCTGGATCACACAGGAACCTTTAGGTTCCTTGGACATTACTACCGAGTTGTATATTCTGCCCTGGGTAAATCAGCGGGGGTTGCCATACTTGTCCACACCCAATTTACCCCCACTAACTTTATCCTGGATTCTGAAGGTAGATACATCATCCTACAAGGTAAGATTAATGCAATAGAAGTGGTACTATGCAACATCTACGCCCCCAACTCGGCTCAGAATCAATTTCTGGAGGGGTCATGTCGCACATAACATCTCTGTCCTATACTTATTTGGTAATTGGGGGGATTTTAACTTACCCCATACCCCTCAGCTAGACCCGCTCACCTTGAACGCCGCTAACAGTCCTCCTCATACTTCTCGCCCTTTTTGTGGTCTTAGGCATACAGCACCCTACCGACAGACGATATACCTGTTAGGCGACAATCATCTAGGCAGCGATCCCGTACTGTTGGCCACCGCAAGACAATGCACCCTGCTTATTCTCTTTGTTGATGTCACAGGGAAGAGCAGGCTAAAGCTGTCAGTGCATCCTGGCTTCCCTTTGGATGTGAATGGCCCTTCTGCATCCCTGCTCTGAGACTGTCCAGCTGAAAGGGATTGTGCTGAGACTAATAATCAGAGTAGTTCCTGATTCAGTCCTGCACATTGCCTGCTTGGGCTTTATAGCCTCTCTGCTCCCATTTCTCTACGCCTAATGTAGTGTTAGCTGGGCTAATCTCTGCTGGATTTTGTTACATTTTTTTCTGTTGCTGACCTTTGCCTGTTTCCTGGTGTTTCATTTGTACTCAGCCTGGACTAACCTCTGCCTATGACGCTGACTCTACCTTTGCCTACTCCCTTTGTACCTCACTTGATGGAATGATCACATGGTTTGACCCTGGCTTGTATTCTGGATCACCTGGTATTCTAGTGCTATTTTCTCTGGGCTCCTGGTCTGCTGCCTGCCAGCCAACCAAGGGCTGGGAGACACAACCAGTCTCCCAAGACTGAGCGGGGGTTTACGATAGGTGTTAGATTGGGGGACTGGTGTCTGGTGAGGACTGGTGCTGAACAGAGCCTTACAATACCTTTTACTTAAATCCTCACCACACTACAAACTAGAATATTTTTTGGTCAATAAAATTAACCACTACCTTAACTGAATCAATCACATGGTCTGATCATGTCCCCATTTTAATGACCACTGAGTTCGGTAGCATCCCATTCAAGAAATGCCATTGGAGACTAAACAAGTGGAATATTCTCCTACAAAAATAACACTTCAAAGTTTCCTGGATGCTTTTTTCCTGGAAAACATCCAGTCGGTATCCCAGGTCTGTCCCACAGACAGTGCATTTATGAATCGGCCAAACTCAAAAAGGACAAAATTGCCCTAAGATCTAAGCTAGAGAATCAGATAGAGAGACTGAAGAGGATCCATGATCCCTCTCTCTCCTGTATCTTTTCCACTGGTGAGCTGTGAAGGCAGTCCCAATTGGGAATACACATACTTTTTTGCACAGCTATCATTTGAAATACTATAGAAGACCTACCTCAAGTCCCTGTATCACAGAGAATATTACACGCAAACCTGTATATATAAATAAAGTACACAAGATATACATACCCCTGAAGAAGCCCATCAAGGGCGAAATGCGTCAGGTAAAAAAGGCTAAGTGGGAAAGAAAGAAAAATATAATCGCTCCCCCTTGTTTCTCTTATACGGTTTGCAGGACTTTTTGTATATATGCAAGCTATCGGATACGGTATGAATACTGCATAGGTTATTTCTGTCTAGAAAAAATCAATTACACCTCAAGTACCGAGGTGACACGAAATAATAAAATAACTGTATATGCTAAAAAGCATTATTTATTGTATACCATGTTATCAAAATGAAAAATACAAGTTTTTGTTTGCCAAAAAAAAATACTTTCCAATTGTTGATTTCATGAAATGCAGGCAGCTGCACTCAACTTCATTTGGGGATACAAATCCTATCAATTGCCAAAATCTGTACTCTGTTCCCTTTGGGAGAGAGGGGTCTGGGTGTTCCAGAATTCCTCAGATACTATCTTGCAACCCACCTTTGGCATCTGGCCTCATGGTCTACCCTGCGGTCATTCAATCACTTGACAGAGATAGAGAAGCTGTGGATGGCCCCCATCCACCCAAACTCTTTTCTCTGTAATTGCATTACCAAACTGGTAGGGGGGGGGGGGCATATTGGGCCCCATGCAATTTACCAGACAAATCTGGACTCAGTGTAAAGAAACATATAAGCTTTCACCACCAGCCTCTGTACTCACATCATTTTTATTTACCCCCCACTCCTGGATGGACTTCATACCTGCATGGTTGAGCCATGGTGTGCCAGGGGCCTGTTCCATTTTGTTCAGCTCCTCCATCTATGTTCACAACAACTAGCCTTCGCGAATCTCCTAAATACAGAACCAGCGATGCCCGATGAATGGGCTCTAGGCAAATAGCTTCCCCTGAAGATTTGGCAGATGATTTGGAACAATGCTCAGAAGAGCTCCCTCTGTACACTACACAAGGAAAATGTGTATAAGATCCTGATGCACTGGTACCTCACATCTGAGAGACTCCATGCCATATTTCCCACTACTAGTGATCGGTGGAGATGTCAGCGTGCACAGGGTACAATATACCTCGTTTTTTGGACCTGCCCCATATTGGAAGTTAGTCAATGACCCACTCGAGGGTCTGTTCGAAACCCATATAACCCAAGATGTAGTGACGGTGGCTTACGGAACCCACCTGACAACTCTTCCAGAGATGTGCTCTTTCGAGTTCATTTTTTTAATCTAAAAGAACAAATATTTCCACAAGCATGGCTTAAAAGATCAACAGAGTTTGATGGGGCACAGATCCACCTATATCCTGATGTTTCCAATCACACATTATTAATGCGACGCATGCTGCACCCTCTGTTGGATACAATATATTTGCAAGGAGAATCTTACCGCTGGGGTCACCCGTTCCACCTTCCCTTTACCAAGGTAGATTCAGTCTCTGCCCTATATACACCACAACAATTGGCATTTGTGCTCTTTGTGTTTTTGTGGGGGACCCCATACCAATTCTGACTGGTTGCAATTCACCGTAGCTAATCCCTTATGGTCTATTCAACCTGCACGACTTGATTGCAGACACTGCACTGGACCGCCTGAAACAGGAAGACCACCTTCCAGTCTGAGTTCTGATGCAACAGAATCCTGAAGGATATACCAACTGACCACATGGACCTGTCTGGATATATGTGCTGGATCCTCAGGTGCTACATGGATACACTGATAAATCACTTGCTCTAAAGATGGACCTTGTGCCTTGATCTGGGAACCACCATCCATAGCAACTGACGTGCCATTCTACTATATAATATTTTACCTCATTTTGGTATATGTTTTGTATAGGGTCTGGCCTTCTCTGACCCAGTTTTATACTACAAAGCAATTTATGTCATTAATTGATTGGTGCAGACATGGCAAGTTCAAACAATGGGTCTCCTGTATCCCTGTATCCACGATTCCACTGGCTTCCGCAGCCTGGGCACCTAGTGGCATGCAGGCTATCTCTCAGCATCCATTGTTGGAACTACATTGGGAGTGGTAACCAAACACTTTAAAAAACAAGCAGTCACATCCATCGCCTATGTCTCTAGTCTTGGGACACCCCAACTTCTCTTCTGTTTATTTAGATCCGGTGTTTTGTTAATGGATTAGCCAGGGAAGGTTTCAAGCTATGGATTTTTTGATTAACAATGAATGGTCAGTCCCAAGACTAGATACGTGGAGAACAATTCAATTGACCTACTTTCTCCATTCTCTCCCTTCACCACAGCAGTTTATTAGACCACTCACTCCACTAGAATCTATATGTGTGTCACCTGACCTTTTGGGAGGTTCTCTCTCCCTAACTTACCAACTTCTCCTAGACATGCAGGCACCGGCAACACCAGCTTATGTTGTTAAATAGGAGAGGAATCTCCAAATGAAGAGAGAGAAATTCACTAGGACATGGTTTTGCTGGATAGATTACAGCACAACAGCTGAAGACTACTCCTTATTGCAACCTGCTAACAATGCTACAACATCACAAGATGAGACAAAGTTTCCAGATACCCAGGTTGCAGATTTGATATCCCATTCCCCCATTTTTCCTTTCATCCCTTTCCCAATGCCTTCTACCCTGTTCTACATGCAATAGTAGTAGGGTACCCTCTCTCTCTTTGCTCGTTTATGATCCTTTCTTTCCCCCTTCTAAATATTCTCCTCTCATTCTTTATCTCTTCTTGTTTTTTTTTTCCGAAGTTTTTATCCAAAAACTTCCTTTCTACCCTACTCTATTTCTTTTTTTAAATCGTCTTTCTGTTAAAAATGAAAATGTCTACTGAGAAAACCAAGATTGTCGATATTTACCAATTATTTCTTCACACTTATACAATAAGCATTTACCACCAGTGTGGAATTATTATTTTGTATTATGACTACAAACAGTGTTTTAGCCTACTTTACCTACCAGTTTTATACTTTTGGCTTCAGACTTATTGTATAATGTACCACTGGCATGTCTATGTTTTTTTTAAATTGAAAATGGATATTTTTTTACGTTTTTTAAGTTTTTGTTATTGGTAATTGGTAAGTCCATCAAGTTTAACCACAAGGGAGATAAACATATCCCGGATATAAAACCCTATGGAAATAGTTAGTCCAGAGAAAGGCAAAAAAACCCTGGTACAATTTGCTTTAACAGGGGAAAAAAAATCTTTCCTGATCCCATGAGGCAATAGGATGTTCCCGGAATCAACACTCACTGTTATCTTTACTTTAAAGCTTTAATACCCAGTTATATTCTGTGCCTATAGAAAAGCATCCGGCTTTTCATTAAAGCAATTTATAGTTGTTGCTGAAACTATTTCCTTAGGGAGCCGATTGCACATTTTCACAGACCTTACAGTGAAGAATCCCTTCCTTAACTAGAGCTTAAATTTCTTTTCCTCCAGATGCAAAAAGTGCCCTCTTGTTTTTTGTAATGATCTCAAAGTGAATAATTGGGAATAGATTCAGTTTAGCAAATCTGTCCTCATAGCTGAGCTCCTCCATTGCTTTTATTAGTTTAGTTGCCCTTCTCAGCACTCTCTCCATATCATCTCAATACGATTTAAAATTTAAAAGCAAGCGGTGGGTTTTGGAATAAGGAACCAGAAGAGGCACCAGAAAGTACATTTTTTGTGTTGGTGAAATTGATTTTGATTTTTTGATTGCAAATGTGAACTGGGGGGTTTGTATGAATGTGAATAGGCATTTGTTTCCACTCTACTGCATATGTTTAAAACGTGGTGGGGAAGGGAGAAATGTAGGAGAAGTGTGAGGATGAGCATGAGTTATTGTGTACGCAGGATCCAAGTAACTTGCAGGGTTCACAATGTATGCATTTTCTAGTTTAGGTTATCTGCTGATATAAACCAGAGATCTTCATCTACAGACTGCAGGAATTATATGATTTTATTTAGCTTACCTGTCATATTACAATGCAACCAATTTTTTACATCAAAAATATTTGGACTTATCTGCAGCTCATTATTATTATTCTTCACTTTCATGGTTTGATAAATTTTAGTTCTCATTGAGGAAATACTTGTAGCTGTTGTTGTTTACCTGTAGCAGATTTAGCTGATACATAGTTACAGATTTAGTGTTGTACATACACTAATAATGGCATATTTTCCCATCCAGGTTTTAGCTTCCCTAAAACCACCAATCAATTATTTTTTTAGGTAAAAATGTGCTAGAAATTACATATAATATTCCTCTGGGTGCAGCTAAAATGTAATTCTTATGTCTGCTGGCTCATTCATTGCCACTTCTGCTACAGGCCATCTAAATGCTGTGGCTGCTGCTATTCACCCTATGAAAACAAGGGGCAGTGTCTTCTCTGAAAGTCAAATCTCTGGGACTGATACTAACATTCTCTAAATGTCTACCCAACCACAAAATGGTATTGTGGAGGCATTCCTATTCAAATCTATTACAGGGTTTACCGGTAAGAAGCCTCACAGGTTTCTCTCTAATCACTGAAAAACTTTTTTTAAAAATGTCTTTTACCAAGTAAGCACAGCAAGAGGGTCCTCCTTTCCCATATTTTCTGTAATGTATATAAATTCCTAACCCTGCTGGTTAGAAGAAATCAGGACATCACCAGAGTAGAGGTTGTAGGACATTCTTTATAGGGGCCTAAGTATCACATGAAACTTCTGAAACCCCTTTTTACTTTTAGAAGTCTATCTCCATTACAGCAAAGAAGAATCTATCATTGCTACCCAAAAACAATAGAGCCCCTATAAACTACACCAGCACTGTCTATTATTTTAGCATATGAAACCAGTCCAAATATGTAACTGATGTGGCTCCCAACACCCCTTTTGTTCTTTATGGGTAATCACTTATTCTTTGCTTTATTGACAAATATGTACATTTGTGAATAAGCAAATGTATAGGTAAAACTTGACAACATTCCATTTGATTAGAAGCACCTGTCTGCTACGTACCCTCTTAAATTCTATGTAAGCGGTAAAGGTGTATTCAATTTTTACAACACTATGTCTGCATTTTGACTTTGTTAAATAAATAATGACACAGTGTAGTATGTGCTGTTCACCTGGGGTTGCCTTTACTTAGTTTGAAGAGCTGCTAAGGATGATTTTTTTATGTTCTAATACATAAAACTTTAATAGAGGGTGTGTTTTTGTAAGTCTGGATAAAGATCTGGTTGGAATTAAAGTGGACCCTGGAAGCTTTTAAATCAAAAGGAAACCTTGTAGTGAAAATAATACATGTATTGCAAAGGATTTTACTTATATTTACTTCATGGAATGGAAGTACAGTAAGGTGGGTCCACCATATGGCACGTACAGGGTGGATTGACACACTATAGCTGCTGTTGCCTCACTTTTATAATAAGGGGTTATACTATAACAAAGCCCCTATTCTTAGTCATTGTAACCTTACTGACCGGCGTTTAAAGGACATAGGTGACTTATGATTTAAATATAGATTATTTCTGTAGAAATCACCACAATTTTATTGAGTTTACAGAAGTGCAGGAACACTGTGCAAAATATGTGTCAAATTCCATACTAGTTCCAAACCTCATCACTGCTCCCAACCTTTACTACTAAATGGGAAAAATAACTTTATATACCAGTCTCCGAAACAGATTGGGCCAGCATGTCCACAGGCATTTGCCCTTTGTATGTAGAAGTTGTGGAAGCTAGTTTCAAACTATCTGATAATACCTGGTCCTTGATATGTAAAGGCATTGTTTTCAGTGTGAATATGTCCTGGTACTGACAGCCATATTTCCTGGGACTAACACAAAATGGTTTCTGTATGCAAGTCTATTACATAATTTTATTGGTACCCTAAAAACCTTCCTAAGCTAAACATTAGCAAACAATGTAACACTACCAACCTAATCACTAACCATTTGAGGTCTCCCCTCTCCATTACCACCTCAGTGGACCAAGTCTAGTGGTGGCATAGAGATCTCCTCTTTTTCATCCTATTCTTTTCCCACAAACCCCTCCCTTTTCCCTTCTTTTTTATCTTATGCCCATATGCCACCACTATTTACAAACAGTCTATCCCAATACACCCCCCCCCCCAAAAAAAAAAAACACCCTTCCTCACAGATTTCCTTCATCAGTGTTCAGCAGTGGAGGGAAACAGGAGACAATTGTAAACAAGGTCTACAATCCCCTACCAGAAAGATTTAATCACATGACAGGACCACAAAATATGGAGAAAACCTGCATGAGACTGAGAATAAAGCCAACAGGAGCATTAAATTTAAATAATAACTTTTGAAAACTTAGCTGGTGTTAGATAAGTTATATATATAAAGTTGTACTGCACGAGCATATCAAGCCTTAACCCAAGAGGTATAAAGTAATTGCAAAACATCATTCCACCCATATCTATTCATCTCTTAAAAATCAACAGCCAAGACACATTTATATGAATTGAAACAGATAGAGGTTGTAAGGAAAGGAGCCTAAATATATCATGGATATATTTTTATTAAAGGAGTGTAATAATGAGTAGTAGACATCTGAAGAGATACATTTACAGCACCAAACTGAGAACAGTATGCATGACGATACCTGAAGGGATAATAATTAGGTAACTGATAAGCATCCCTCAATTCATCAAATGTAGCTAATCTGCCCATACATGAACTGCCAAAATCTTAAACTCCTTTGCTGCCCAAATGTCCTGAAAGGAATGGAAGCAAAATGGGTAAAAAAGGATTCCCACATAGAGGTGTAGAGGAGGACTTATCAGAGGTGGATTTCTGCTGTCAAGCGTTTGCTATGCCTCAATGGTGAAGTGCAGGAAAGAGTAAGAGGGTACGATGACCCAATTTTCTGAAGGGCAAATCTTTTAAAGACTCATAGGATCCCACTACCACAGCCTCATTTCCCTGTCATTAAACTAGGAAATGAACAAGTGGAGAGCAATAACTAATTGCCCTGCCAGGACGTAATTATAGAAATGTGAAGATAAAGCTGCCCCACAATCAAGGAAGTTGCAATGCCTAAAGATGTAGCCTAGGAGTAGCACTATTTCCACAAATAGGTGATGATACAGCTTTCCAATCACTTATATCAGGGAATTCATATAGGGAAGTTCCTAAATACATATAAACACAAAGGGGCCACAAGCTTGGATCTACAGAGAGAAAATAACAGCTCTACATTTTAAAGGATAAAATCAAGTACTGATTTAGTGATTTCCAGGCGAAGATAACTCAGTAATGTAGGAGAAGGCGACATATCTAAGTCAGTATATTAGATTTAGGCAAGTTTATCTTAAGACCAAGGTTGATTGCAAACACACTGCTCAAAAAGTACGGGAACATGAAAATATATATAGGCAACACGAGCAACATGAAGGTTTATTTCAACATCCAAAAGAGCTGTAACTGTATGTTGCAGATTCGCCATGATATTGGAGTGACCTGTAAAATCCTTAGCCAAGGAGACCCTCAGCTCTACCGCAGAAATATGGGAGCAGAACCATTCAAGATCCTGCTAATAGGGATACATTCAATGTCCAACAAGTCAATTTTAGCAAGCAAAATAGAATTACTTGAATGTTTGGTTGTTAGGATGGCTGTTGGAAGAAGCATCAAGAGTTTCTGATGCCTGAAGTGCCACAGAAGCACAGAAGTTCTAGCTGGATGACATTTAATGTGTCTGTCTGTCAGTGTGGCTGAAGCTGTGAAGCCTGAACCTTACTGCACCAAAATGGTTAAGACCCCAGGAACAGGAGAGGCCTTCTAACAGCATGGAACTATGGTGTAGGATTGACTTTTTGACTGGCATCTGCAGAATGGTACTAGTCCCCTGATGTTCAGGAAGGGGTTCATGTGCAGGAGAGGATATATAGAGGAAGAACCAACAGGAGAACATCTCACAAGCAGCAGAGATCTTGCAGTGCATGTCCGACTACATTTAGATCCTATCTATCCATCAATTAATATCAGTTTTTTTAAGCCGCTCTACAAAGTGTTGCTCTGTAGAGCACAAAGATTGACTGGATGACTGGTCATCATAACCGCTTTCACTAGGTCATTTGAAGGAATTGTGGCTACTGATCTTGTTCTCCATATCTTGAAAAAAAAAAACATTTTTTCCTTCCTTACTTTAGACAACAATTTCAGTAAACATGCCAAATTTCATGTCAAAGATAAAAAATTATCTATGTGTGAGTTTTGTTTTGCCTGGAGATCGGCTTTAACCATGTAAAGACAAAAGCAAGTTTTGAATTTACTAAAACTATATACATTATATAATGTATTATGGAAATATTGAACACTAATCACATTTTATTTAGCCTTGCATTAGTTCACTTAAGTGGTGGGAGCAGTTTGATGACCTGCCATATGAAGGAATCCATAAGGTAGCCCCAGTGGTATATGAACCCAAAGTTGGGAACCACTGTTTTACAGCAATATGATGTGGAACCATCAGTGACAAAAAGATTGTGTGCTTGAAGAAAGAATGCCGTGAGAAATAAAAGGGTGCCATCTTTTTTGAGAGAAATACTGACCATAAGATCTTTAATTATGATTGGCCAATGGCCACTTACTTGTAAGTGTGTATTAAATAGGGGGTGGAAGAGAAAGACCAAAAATAAATTATAAGGAGTGTTTTTAAGGATATATAGCAATGTATTTATTATGAGGGAAAGAGGGGGTATGGTTATATTCTCCTATGTATAAATCTCTTTCGTTTAAGTCAAACCCTGAAAGTTGCAGAACATAATAGAGAAACAGACATACAAAAGGGTCTTTTCCGGCTAGTTATATTGAGACAAATTAGTATAACAGTTTCAGTATGTGATACAGTATAAGTAAAATAATACAAAATGTGAAGTACAGTTAGATATTTTTCCCAACCTCATCAGATTTTGTGAGGTTAACAGTATCTCATGCTATACATAAACTTCTATTAACAAAGTGGTTTGTTGGTATTTAGTTCATAGAAACATAAGATTTACTTGAAAACATGCACATATAATCTGCTTTTCTCTTGCGCGTCTTTTTCGTGTGTCTTTTGAGGAATTTCACAATTATGGCTTCCTCAGGGAAACTCGAGATGGATATATTATTGGTTAGAATCATACAATTATACATATACAAGTATATAGTGAACATACATATATCAAGTTCTCTAGAGGAACATCCCAGTAAAATATGTGTTACAAAATGAGTTAGATGATATGTAAGTGATATGTAATTAAATATGAAATGTGTATAGTTATGAAGGAGTAAATGTATCTTGAAAGATACTGCACTTCAAACATTGTGTACTATTTTACTTATACTGTATCACACACTGATACTGGTATACTAATTTGTCTCAATATAACTTGCTAAAAAAAACCCTTCTGTACGTCTGTTTCTCTAATATTTTCTATATAGTGATGTAGTATTGTTTTTGTAGTATATAGTTCTATAGTATATAGATGAAGTATATAGTTTTTGCTTGTAGACAGTAAAAGGAGGCATAAGTATAGGAAAGGTAATATTACAAAGCTAATAAGACCTGCTTGATAGTGAAAGACCTTTATAGATTAGCTGTGGGGTCATACCCAAAGTAAAGGGGTAATTATATAGAAATATAAACTGGACCATATTTCTATCTTTTACAGCTTAATCGAGAATATGCTTACCCCTACTTCTGTAGATTGTAGAAAACAGGATAGGAACTGGACAGAGGGGATGAGGAAAAAAGTGTCTATGTACTGCTCATATTTGCTTTTATTTATATGCATGGTTTTCCTAGATAAGGGAGGTAATAAAGTAATAGTAGAAAAAATTTAAAACCAATAAATTAGATGGTATACAAATTAATGGGGGTGGAGGCGGTGATGGACATATGCACATGGTGGTAATGCACATGTGGCAATGTATAGTGAAGAGTATAAAGAGCTGGTACCTAGCAGGGGGTTAGGCAAAGTGGAAAAGGAATGGAAAGATGTGATAGTATTGCTAAAGGCTATAGAAAGACACATCAGATAGAACAGTAACATGTGGTGGTATTTAAAATGTTTTGTAGAGTAAGGTTGAATCAAAATATTGAGGTAATAATAATTTGGAATTTTGAATGAATAAATGCTAAATTATTTGCTGGGCATATTTCATTTTGGAAATGATTTGGGGAATCATAGCCTGAACAATGAGATTGGGAAGTGTATACAAAAAAACAAATCCAACAAAATGTAACATTTCTCAGCTATGTAATTGATAATGTAAATTAAAAAAAACATAGAAGAAAAATGTATTCTTAATATGGATTTTCTACTAATATTGAAGGTCAACTTTTACTGCCTTGGCCTACTCTCCTCTGTTCCAAATTACTGTACTTAGTATTAGCAGGTGAAAAATGCACCCAAAAGAGAAGAGGTTAGAGTTATACTTACCTTACACCTGCCTTCCACATTACTGTGCTTTACATCACAGGTCTTCTAGGAACATTTCTGGTGAATATAGTGCAGAAAATAGAAATTCTAGCTGCTCTGTATTCATGGGAATCTTCCTGGAACGATGGTGGCATGATGTTTGCATAGACACTGAAGACAGAAAGGTTAGTATTAGTGTTGCTCAGTCTCTGTTCAGTTCTAGACCTATTCGCCCATACATAAACCAAGTGAAAAGAAATTCAGGTGATTTTTTATGGTCTTAGGAGTCAGTCACAACAGCTCCAAATGCACTAAAATAGCGTGGGCCCTTCAAATGTGTTTAGAATATTGTATAAATATTGAATATTGAACAATTTAAAAAAATGAAAATATGTACAAAGACAAGGGAGCAATTTTATGCTGTTTAGAGGGCAACTTGGGAAAGGTACTTCCGAGACATAAGTCTTTATGTGGTTAGATACTTTTTCCTATGTATTTACACTAGAATCTGTGGATTTTGTAGTCTATCAAAGTCAAAAAGGTGGAAATACTGTTTAAAAGTTTTAGACATGTATGTGAACAAATACTGTAGAAAAATAATTCTTTTACAAATACGAGTGTAAAATAGTTAATTTTTTTGGTTTGATCACTCAAATTTTCTAGGTACAGCTGCACGTTTTTATAGGAAATTGGCTGGTAAGCTGCTCCAAACATCTTATCCATGTTTTTGTGGATTTAGGCTGCTTTAAATGCTCTCCATGTAATCCCAGACACATTTGGTGATGTTGAGATCAAGGCTCCATGCAGGCCATACCATTCTTTCCAGGACTCTTTCGTGTTTAGAAAACGAAGCCACCTGCACTCCAAAGTACAGGAATTTGGCTTGATTAACCTCCTTGCAGTTAAGCCCGACCTTCGCTCGGGCAAAAAAAAATTGCAAGGATGGTTAAGCCCGAGATTTTTCACATCCTTACTTACCTGGTCCCCCTGTGCTCATCCAGCGTCGTCCTCCATCGGTCATCGTCCGCCGATCTCTCCAGCGTCGGGTGCCTTCGTCGGGTGCCAGCGGGACCGGTAAGAAGCCGGCCGGCATCTTACCTGGTCCCGCTGATCGTCCGACGTCCTGCTCGTTCCAGCGCCGGATGATCTCTGCAGGGAGAAGCCGTCCGGCGGAGAAAAAAAAAACGGACGGCTCCTCCCTGCGTGCGTGATGAAGTCGGCGCGTGTGCGGGAAATTCAAACTGAAACTCATTCAAACATTTTGTATTGGATTCAATACAAACTCCTGTATCCAATCCAATACAAAATAATTCAAATAATTACAAAGTATATACCTGGTAAATTCAAACTGTCATTTTGTATTGGATTGGATACAAACTCCTGTATCCAATCCAATACAAAATAATTCAAATAATTACAAAGTATATACCTGGTAAATTCAAACTGTCATTTTGAATTTACAAAATGTGATAATGTATTTAATAGGGTGTACCAATTTCCTCACATGACTGTATATATCTATGGAAATGACCCTATAATTCCACCCCTGGTAACCCCACTACAGTCTAATAAATCAATCATTGTATAACCTGCAGACAAGGGTGGTGCAATAGTTATCAACTATAGTGACCACACAGATGGTGTGATGATTCCATCTCAGCCCCCACCCTGCGCAAAGATTTTCCAGCATGCTCAGCAGCAATCAAATTACTAGGAGACTGAGAAGGGTTGTCACGGGGTTAACCAATCTGTTCATCCTCGCTAAGCACTCACTCACATGTAGACTGCCACCACATACTTAGACGGAAGCAGGCACTGTTACCCTTGACCCAGTTATGATTCCTCTTCCTTTAGTACTGTCCGTCTTACCGGCTGCCACTCCAGACAAGGATGTTTAAAAATTATTTTTATAGTAGTTCAGGAGAATAGGTTACATTAATTCTATTTAGAGCATTTATAGATTCAAGTAAAAGACACATTTATTAGGTTCTTTTGGCACTTAGACACAACCCGTATAAACAGGCATATCATATCACTACCCAAATCAAAAGGGGTATGGCATTCCCCGATCCCATCTTATATCATGCCGCCACACATCTAGCCAGAATAACGGACTGGTGTAAACAGACAGACATAAAACAATGGGTGACCTTGGAAGATTCCATCTCATCCATACCACTAAATGGCATAATATGGACACAGAACTTTGAACTCCCTATATTTGTTATCATCCGCTTATAGGTACCACCCTCCAAGTAATTAAAAATTATTATTCTACTGTTAAACAACAGACGTACCCATCCCCATTATCTCCAATATTCAGCCAACCAAATTTTTCACCAGATCTCACAGACCCTATTTTTAAACAATGGGCAAAACAAGAAATATTCAAGGCACACCAATTTTTCTCTTTATGGGAGTGGTCATCTATTGCAGATTTGCAGATCGAACACTAACTACCTACTCTGAGTTTCTGGCAATTACTACAGCTTAATCACTTCCTGAATTCCTTGCCTCCCCTCCCGTTAGTAGTCATTTGTCGTTTCTCAGATCCTGTATGAGGTAAAATATCAGTAGCAAACCCTATATTACTAGTGGATCTACACCCATCACATCTGCCTTTTATTGCAAAGTGGAAATAGAGTTCCAAACAGAGTTCTTTTCAGAAATAATTCAAATGATTTTGGCTTTGCATTTTAGTCACAAAGCTTTAATCAGTAAAAGGAATCAGGAAACAAATTAAAAGTCTACACTCCTGGCTATGGTATTCCCTCAGACTAGTGCAGCTTGCTGACGGTGTCATCAAGAACCAGGCATTATGCTTCACATACTTTGGAGCTGTTCATTACTACTACCCTTCTGGTCAAAAGTATATGAAATCATACGCCAAAGTTGCTATGCCAACTTTTTCTATGCCAATACCTAGAGGAGTGACCAGTAAGACCACCCATGAGAACAAGGAGTAAGTGGGCTGGGAGGATGTGCTCCCACAAATGTGGACACACCTAGGATGCTCCTTTTTTTAGCTAGAGTCAAAATCCCATAGGTTCCAGTTTATTGAACTGCCAACCACCAAATTATTAGTTAGCCCAAACTAAAGAATTCAACAAGACCAAACTAGGCATGGCCAGGACATGACATGACATGACAGGATAGGTTCACCAGAACAGGCTAAAAAGGGCTTCCAGGCTTTCTTGAAGCCTAGGAGACTAATTCCTGGTCAGATCATCCTCACAATGAGGAACCAACTATGTTTCAGCAACGTACTGCTTTGTATGAAACTGTGTGATGGAAATACCGTGTTTCCCCGAAAATAAGACCTAGCACTTTTCCCCCAACCTGCCCTAATATAAGACCTACCCCGAAAATAAGACCAAAAGGAAAAAAAAAAATACTCACCGAGCGGGAGACAGCGGGCGTACACACTCTGGAGCCGCACAAGCCGATGCTTGCCTTGTAGTTCCGGCTCCTGTCACAGGCGGAGTGATATTACATGCACTTCGTCTGTCAGAAGCCAGGAACTCGGCTCGCGTCTTCTGATAAGGTAAGTTTTTTTTTTTATTTTAACCAGCACAATTACGGTATAAAAATTAAAAAAAAAATAAAAATGTGAGCAATCATTGCCCCAGCCACATTTTGTGCTGATTTTAGGTTTGTAAGGACAAGCTGGCTGATTTAATACAGTAACAGTGCAAGAAGAGAAATGCTGAATTCAGTAACCAATACCGGTAGCAATGAATCAATGAAGAGTTTAATTTACAATTGGGTCACCATATAAAACTCTCAAATGCACAGAAAAATAAAAAAAATAAAAATGTGAGCAATCATTGCCCCGGCCACATCCACTGAGTGCTGATTTTACACAGATCCACAGATGCTGTACAGTGCACCTGTGGGTTACCGTATCTTTTCTGGTGCACTGTGCTGCATCTGTGGATCAGTGTTAAAGCACCTTAATACGTTAACCACTTCAAAATGTGCCTTTTTTTATGGCCATATTCATACATGAATATGGTAAGTGTTTTTTTTCATTAAAAAAAGTATATAAGACCTACCCTGAAAATAAGACCTAGTGTGTTTTTGGAAGCCCAAAAAAATATAAGACAGTGTCTTATTTTCGGGGAAACACGGTATGATGAATATTAATAAATGTGTTCCTAAATACAGCTCAGAGGTCAGTCAGAGGCCACTTAACTACCTTTATCTGCCAGACCCTGAGATTTATGACACCTTGTGACACAAAACTCCAACTTTTACAACGCATGTTAAAAAATAGTGCATCTAGAAAGCTGTACTGGTGGGATACCTGATAATAGAAAATGTATGTTCCTGTGTCCATACTATCAGACACAGACCCTAAAGAGGGACTTATACATTGCTTTTAAAACAATATAACAAAATTTGCATTGATAAATTTATCAATCCCATGTGCTTCCGGTACCTCACCTGGAAACGCCCATCAAGGTGCAAAATTATGCATCACGTGGGAAGCCATATACCAGCTACATATAAGGAGGATCAGGGCAGACAGGATTCAGACACAGGTAGGATAGCTGTGACCCTGACAGGATTACCCTTAAAGACCACTGAGGTAACATTTTATGTTGGATAGTTGTGTTTTGAAGAATACTTTATATGGACATGAAACTTTATGGCATTTGATATAAGTAACATAACTAAAAATTGCGGAGATTTGTGAGATCTGCTAAACAAGGAATTATTTGCATATATAATTATTACATTTAAATTTGTTTGTAGGTGGCCATTGCTGTTACCTATTGGTGTTGTATACCTGTATGAAAAAGCTACAGGTGGAGTTTTGTGTTTTACTATCTCTGCACTTTGGTGAGAGTAAAAAGGTGTTATGGATTGACACTAAGGGGTCACAGCACCTACAATTAAAGTTATTGAGTTACCTGTGGGTACATTTTGAAATTTGCTTGATAACTTCCTTGAATAGAAGGTTTATCAGTAATTCCATTTGGTGAATATATGAAGTTGAAATATTAGAACTACATATACAAGTAGGTGCATTTTCTGTCCTTTGGGTCATTTTAAATGTCACAAATAATAAATGTAAAGATATGTTTGCAAAAATGTATTTATTTATGTTTTTCTGATTTAGAGCATATATATACAGCTTGATAGGTCTGGAATACTGTGTCCTTCCGAGGAAGCCTGCGGGTTAAAACGCGTCAAGGACTCGACAATAAAAATTGTTTATTAGACCTATATCTGATTTGGATGCTGAAATATGATAAATATATCAATGCAACTTTTGTGATATGGATTTAAAAGCAAAAAGTATGATATTGATTTAAAAAAAAATGTATAATAAATAAACTTTTTTAACTTTAATTACACTTCTTGATTATTCGTAATAAGCACCAAAAAAATCCAGATTTACCTCATATGAATTTGTGGTTTGTGGACATATATATATATATATATATATATATATATATATATATATGAAGGATGTGGTGCTCTTAAAGTTAGTTTCCCACAAAAAAATATCTAATTGGAAGATATATATATATATATATATATATATATATATATATATATGAAGGATGTGGTGCTCTTAATGCTATTTTTCCGCATAACTATCTAATTGGAATTAATTAAAAACATATAACATAATGGATAATCCCTTTATTGTTGCAGTGGATGACCCCAACCATCCTTCCTCAGCTAAACAGCTAGATCTGGTATTTTCCAAACTCAGTCTCACCCACTTTGATAACTCACCATTTCCCCTTTCTGATCACAGCCTCTTCACCTTCATCCTAACTAATTCTTGCGCCGGTCTGCCACATCCCAGACCTTATCAATGGCAGAGAGATATCTGTAACCTTGACCACAACCTGTTCCCAATCTGCCTGCCACTCAATTAAACCACACTCTTTCTTTGGCCCTGGATAAAGTTGCCCCTGCCAGCTCCCGTTACCCCCGTCCTGGTAACCCCCAATCCTGGCACAACAAACATCTACAAAAGACTGTTCGTGCAGCTGAGCGCAAGTGGAGGGAATCTAGCCTCAACGCTGATTTTATGGACTACAAAGCAGGACTACCACTGCGCTCACTATTGCCAAGCATTATTTCGCCTCTCTCATATCCTCTCAAGTTTCTAACCCTGGCAGCCTCTTCTCAACAACTGACTCCCTCCTAAACCTCACACCTGCTCCCCACAAAATGACCTTCCATGCCCAAGACATTGCCACCTACTTCAGAGATAAAACTGCCAAAATCAGACATGATATCTCTACTCACCCTGCCACTCCAACCATATCCACCCCTTTCACCTGTAAATTATCAGTAACCTCCCTAAGCCCTGTTACTGTGGATGGAGTCCCATCTCTTCTCTCATTGGCCCTGATTTATGAAAGCTCTCCAAGGCTGGAGAGAATACACTTTCAGAAGCGAACTGGGTGATGCAGAAAACATGGAATGGATTTTTAAAAATCATTTGCTATTTGCTAGCAAATGTTTTAAATCCTGGACCCGATCCATTCAAGGTTTGCTGGATCACCCAGCTTCACTGATGAAAGTGTATTCTCTCCAGCCTTGGAGAGCTTTCATAAATCAGGGTCATTATCTCCATCTACTACTTGTCCTCTTGACCCAATTCTCTCTGATCTACTCTGTGCCCATTCCTCCATCCTGGCCCCCGCACTAACCGAAATATTCAACCTCTCCCTTTCTACTGGTTTCTTTCCCTCCGCTTTCAAACATGCCATTACACTGGGGAACAATTTTGAACAAATTTTTTGTTGACCTAAAATTTCAAGCTAATTTACACTAAAATAGGTATGCTAATTCTGAAAGTGCAATTAGTTTTCTTCTATCATGTCAGGTTTTTTCTCTACTGCCTTTATTAATGTGATTACTGTAACGTGGATTTGTATAGGCTATTTATTTACATGCAAGACAGTGTGGTCAGAGGTTGTGCGCTGTTCTACATAGTGAATAAGCAAAATTAATTTTTCTACTTACACATGTATTTCCTTTCTTTCAGATCATGTCTGGCTCTGCTGTTTCTCGTAAGTGCCTAAACAACCCTGATTCATTTTGTTATATCTGTGGCAGTTTCACCATTCCCAGTCAAAGGGTAAACATCAGCACATTTGTAGAGCAAGCCTATTTGGCATATTTCAAAATTAAACTTGGTGATCAAGATAAGTCTTGGGCCCCTCATAAGGTGTGCAAACAAGGTGTCGAGGGTTTACGAATGTGGACAGAGGGAACACATGATAAAAAGCCATTTGGTATACCTATGGTTTGGCGAGAGCCAGGAGAGCCTTTCAGTGACTGTTACTTTTGTATAGTGATAACTTCAGGATATAACAAGAAAAACTAATTTACCATAGAGTATCCTAGTCTACCATAGAGTATCCTAGTATACCAATCTACCATAAATTTTGGTTTGGTCCATTATCAAGGACTTTCTTGGAAACTTACCAGCAAATAATTACACAGAAACTGTCCAGAAACTCTTGGAGAGCTACAAAATGCTTGGTTGCAATATGAGCATCAAGGTGCATTTTCTGCATAGCCATCTTTCTAACTTCCCGCAAAGCCTTGCAGTCAGTGATGAGCAAGGTGAACGATTCCTCCAAGATTTGAAGGTCATGAAAAGACAGTATCAGGGTAGATGGGATGTACATACGATGGCTGACTATTAATGGAGCATCCAATGGGATTGTCATAACACTGAACACTCCAGGAAAAGCTATAAGCGTAAATGTTTACCGCTTTACCCGATTAATTTTCAAATGTTTTACTGTAAAAAAATGTCATAGAGTAGCAGTAAATCCTTTTTATGAACAAAATAAATTTAAATAAACATTTGTATGTTTTAAGGAGCGTACACTGTATAGTAAAATGGATGTAATGGAAGTATGGAAAATGGATGTAATAGCAAAAAACTAGGGTCATTTCTGGGTTCACCACCAAAAAATTTGTAAAAAACAAGTGAAAGATCTAACTCAACAACAAATTGGATACCCAGTGTCATTCTCCCCATCTAGCTACCGTCCTATCTCCCTTCTTCCATATGTTTCAAAACTTCAAGAGCATCTTGCCTAAAAAAGACTCACTGATTACCTGAACACCAACTCTCTCTTTCAAGCTGCCCATTCCACTGAAACAAGGCAGCCTTTTCCTCCTCCTTCTGCTAGATCCTTCCTCAGCTTTTGACACTGTTGACCACCCCCCTGTCTTGTCTCCCTCAATGCTGGACAAGATTTCATGCTGCCTGTCAGCCATCTCATCATTAATGGCCAACAGATAAGTGAAACTCAACCTGGATAAAACCAAACTTATCATCTTCCCCCCTTAAGGTGCGTACACACTTCCAATTTTTATCGTTCCAATCGAACGACGAACGATTGATTGGGCAAAAAATCATTCGTAAAAAAGTAACCAACGACGCCGACGAACGAGGAAAGTCGCTGGAAACGAACGACCGGACCGACGGATCGGATTGGACGACGATCGTTGACCATCGTTCGTGTGTACGGTCGTTCGTTGATCGTCCATGGTCAGAGCATGCGTGATGAACGAACGTCCGTCACTTTCCTGTCGTGCACATAGTTCCTCTATCGCTCAAACGATCGTATCTATTGTGTGTACAATATCTACGAACGATCGTGTCGTTAACTCTAGGTGCAGGATCGGTGCTATACGATCGTTCATATATATCGTGCATGAACGTTCGTCGTTCGTTTTCCAACGATAATAATTGGAAGTGTGTATGTAGCTTTACATTCCAAATCTCCCCCTGACATATTCCTAAATGTTAATAACACTGTTTATTGACCCTCCCCTCAGGCATGTTGTCTTGGTGTCACCATCGATTCTGCCCTCTAATTTACCCCCGTGTGCAGGACATTTCCAGGTCCTGTCACTTTCACCTGCACAATATCTCCAAAATCCGCCCCTACCTGTCCCCAGGGACCACTAAACTCCTTGTACACGTTTACCTTTCTGACCTGATAGAAAAATACACCACTAGCCACTCTCTTCGCTCCTCCAATGACCTACTAATTACTTCCTCTCTCATAATCTCATCACATGCATGGCTCCAAGACTTTTCTAGAGCTTCCCGACTCTCTGCAATGGTCTTCCATGTCCCATTCAGTTTGCTCCTACTTTCTGCTCGTTTAAAAGAACCCTTAAAACCTATCTTTTCAAACTTGCCTGCCCGTCTTCTTCTGTCTCCTAAAACCCTCACTACTCACCCACCAATCTATATCCCCCCCTTTTGTATGCTGCTTCTCTTAGATTGTAAGCTCCTTGGGACAGGGTCCTCTTCCACTCCTGTGTCTGTCTGTCATTTGTAACCCCCATTTAATGTACAGCACTACAGTGTACAGTGTAATATGTTGGTGCTATCTAAATACTGTTTAATAATAATATTAATAATAAGTTATCCTAAAAGTCAATGTATTTCTCTGTTCTTTACACGTTTCACCAGGCAGGCTTTTTCAGAAGAATTAAAAGATACTTCATTTCTTGTTTTCAAAAAATATAAAACTTTTAACATGTCATTAAAGGATCTTTGCATTTCATCATCATGGTTTTAAATCCACATGAATTACACAAAGTGAATATCTATTGCCAGTAGAGGAATAAGAATATCTTTAAGCCACCATTACTGTGCACGAAAACATATTAATTACAATTATTTCTTCCACAGGTGACCTTCTGAATCTTCACAACATAAGCATGGTAAACTTGTTAAACTTTAGTTGCATCATTTATCAAGTGTTTCCTCCCTTCTAAGTGGCTATAGAAGGTATAGCCTCATCTCAATTGCCAGATGTATTCAGTGAATTCTGAGCATTTTGCCAAGAATTTATAACCTGAATACCCTCAGACTCCTGTAATCTATGGCTTACTTAAGGTACACAAAGGACTTGATCCCCTGATATCCAGGCTGATTATTTTTGGGACTGGATGGGCCACTGGTACAATCTTTACCATCCTACATAGAGGATAATGGACAAATTTTAAATAGGCTGTCTAAAATTGATTACTTTGATCCCCCTTGGTATCTGTTGACAATGGGGATTTCCTTTTTTTATACATGTATTCAATCTGACGTTGGTCTAACTGCAATTGAACATGTGGAAGGGAACATAAAAATGCCACTATTGTAAAATCTGCAATTCATTCATATGTGGTAAATCTTTTTACCATTCACATAATTGTAAACTGTAATTGTAATACTGATCATTGTGTGTATATTCCTAAATGCCCCTGGTCTTTGGTGTATTTGGGAAAATTGATAAATCTTTTTAAAAGGGTTTCCAGAAACAAGCAATGATATTAGAATAGCAAATGACTCAAAACAGTGCAAGAGGTTGGATCCCATTAAGCCAGTTGCACTAAATTTTGCACTGTATGACCGTAAAATTCATGATCTAGGGTTAATAAACATGTGAACCACAAAGACGCAGGAACTGGTATTTTTTATAGTTCAGGAGAGAGGCCTTTTGTATATACACTTTAAAAACCCAGTGGCCTCAATAATGCATTTTCCTCCACTTGTTTCATAGATGAGAGATAATTTGTTCACCCTTGACCAGATTTTTTAGTGTAGCCTGTTCTGTGGGGTGATGGGCAAGATGATTTTTTATTTTGTTGCATTTACTTGCATTCTCACATTCATTATACGATGTGCCCCTTTTCTCTTTTTTGTAGTTTTGACTATGCAATTGCCAGTGCAACTTTTGAGGACTGCCTTGTTATGTGATATAAGGGGCCCAGGTTGGCCCTAGTGTCCCAGTGGGTTGCTGGGCAATGGCATCCATATTGTATATGATGTGATCAGTCAGATGTGCCTTTCTGCTTTTGGCAGTTTTTGGATTTAATGATTTTTTTTCTTTAATTTGGCATCAGAATTCCTTATTCATTTTAGGCATTTCAGTTCTATTTGATTGTTTACAGTCAGAAGTGTGCTGCATTATTTTATTTTTTTGCACATTTGGTGATTGATCATGTCTGGATGGGATGATGATGGGGTTACTGGGGTGGGATTACTTTCTATAAAGGTGTTCTGCATGCTTCAGCTTTTGTCACTTGCAGAAAAGGCTTTGTAAGGCCTGAAACATTTATGTTGCCCTAAGGAAGGGGCCCTGAAATGTTGTTTTTTTAAACGTGTTGTTTGTTTTTTGTTGTGACAGTGCTTTAACAATAAAGCAAGGTGACTTTGTCTTCTGTTTTCAAGAATTCTGTACGGCGCCGTTCGTGGTTGTCACTTTAAGCACCCTTTATATTTTACAAGATCCATTTGCTTTAAAGAGTGTATTCTTATCATGAATGTTGCTTTAAGTTTGGGGCCAGTAATATGCCTCCATGATGGAATTACATGATGGTTAAGTATTAACTTCAATTTCCTCAGCATTAAGGACACTGATCAAATCTCTATTTCCATTTTCAGAAATGCAGGCCCAAACTTGCAAGAAACCTCCATCATGCTTCACTGTTGCATGCTGACACTCACTTTTGTACTTCTGTCCATCCCTTCTGTGAACTAACTGCCTTCTGCTACAGACAAATATTTTACATTTTTCAGCACCCTAGTGCTTAGGTTTCCACGCATAGCTGAGTTGCTTAGCCTTATTTCCATGTTGGAGGTATGGCTTTTTGGCTGCAATTCTTCCATAAAGACCTCCTCTGGCAGGACCCACGGGGTCCCACAGGTTTCTGATAGTTCTTAGCTAATGCCTCTGCTGGGCATCATCCAATTTCCATAAAAAGTATTCAGGGCATGTCTTTTATCTGCCCCACTGTTATGGTTTCTGCCTCTCAAAGAACTTGTTATGCACACAGCTGGGAGCTCCCTAATTAATGGCCTGCCCTTCCCTGAGTCTTTGCCAGATCTTCAATGTTGTGTAGCCTATTCCCTGTTGTGTGCTCTGGCCCTGATCCTGGTTCTGTTCCTGATCTTGTTTCTGTACTAAGACCTGTTGATCCTGGCCTGCCTTTTACCTGACCTGAGTTTGGTGGTACTTTGTTCTAATATTAGTTTGTTAGTTCTTTGGACTGTGTATATATAATATCATATTTGTGGGACCTGGTACATGTATATATTTGCACCATTCTCAAAATAAACTTTGATTGCACCTATCAGTGATCTCACATCAGTTTATGCTGCCATTAGTGATCACCTGCCCCACTGCTTGTGCAGTTCGTAATACACACAAATTTTCCTTGGCCAACCACTGTGTCTACAGTGCCTCAACAATATAGGGTAGAGGATACAAGATGTGGTTCTTTCCTTCAATAGTTTGAGGCCAACTCCTTGAATTGAGTGACAACAAGAAGGAAAGAAAAAAAACGATAGAGGTTTTGGGTGGCAACAAAAATGGTTTTATATAAAAACATTTTATGTACATACGATTTCACAATGCTGTGATGCTTATAACAAAAACACCAGACATCATACATAAATAGGATCCAAACATCATCTCTTAATGGGTTGGATTAGATTGAGTACTAGACATGTGTCTCCTATCGAAATTACAAAATATATATTTCCAAGAAAGATGGGGAAGAAGATAAGCAATGTTATCGTGATTGATCTCAGGTTCAGACATGTTTTGACCTTTGGGCTTCCTCAGGGCATAGTGAGAACCCTTCCAATAACTAAGCTGTTCTGGTATTGGACTCAATAAGTTTTCTCCAGTTCAACAAAAATAAGGGAAAGACAGAAAGAAGAACACTGAGGAGATGATAAATGCAGGATTAGGTTAGGTAGTTGGGAGCAAGGTCACCACTGGTGCTGTTTCAAAGTAAAAAGAACCTGTGGTGGTGAACTGGAGGAAAAGAAGAGGCACATCTAGTGATGTGAAACAGCACCAGTGGTGGTCTTGCTCCCAACTACTGAACTTAAGGGATAGGTATGAAGGGATATGTCACGTTCATTATAACCAGCTGGTGCACTTCCTCTGATTTATTTCTAAAAAGCTAAAGCTGCAGTGCCTGCATCCCTTTTCAAGTAAACATTTTCACCAAATCTTAAAGTGCATCAACACATGGAATACCTAAAATTTGATTTTTAGTGAATGAAAAGACATTACACCAGCAGCACGGTGGCTCAGGGGTTAGCACTCTGGCCTTTGCAGCGCTAGGTCCTAGGTTTGAGTCCCAGCCAGGAAACTATCTGCATGGAGTTTGCAGGTTTGCAGGTTCTCCCCGTGTCTGTGTGGGTTTCCTCCGGGTACTCCGGTTTCCTCCCACATCCCAAAAACATGCAGTTAGGTTAAACGGCTTCCACCCAAATTGACCTTAGACTACATTAATGACATATGACTATAGTAGGGACGTTAGATTGTGAGCTCCTTTGAGGGACAGTTAGTGACACGACTTTGGACTTTGTACAGCGCTGCGTAATATGATGGCGCTATATAAATACTGTATAATAATAATAATTACACCAGCAGTCTACAGAATGCCTTCAGGTTGCTATGTTGAATTTTTTGACAATTTTTAGAAGACTACAGTAGCTGTAGGTCTGAAAAGGTAATTTTAGAACCTATATATGAAGCAATTGCAAATGATATACTATTTTTTTACAAGCAATATTATTTTAATGAAAATCGGGGTTAACCTTTTTATAGATTGCTTACACATAAACTAAGGTCAAACACAAATACTTTTAATCTAGGGTTATGCCAATTAGGCAAACTGAAAGCAGAACTGTGACTTGGCTATAGAAATAATTTCAAAAACATACTGGCAGAACAAATAACTTTCCCTCAAAAATTGTTAGAGGCATTGGACTTACAGTAGGGACCGTAAATTGTAAGGAATAGTTAGTGATATGACCTTGGGCTTTGAAAGGCACTATATAAATACATACTTATAATAACTGCATATTCCTAAACAGATAAGAGCTTTTAGTAATTTCTGATGTATAAATAATTTTTACCTCTGCTCAGGGGAAATATATTGTAATCCAGTTCCAGAATATTTTAAAATCACTACTATTTAAAATACTATTCTATTTAAAATCACTACTATTTCTGATGCGTGGTATGTATGGCTCTATTTCCTTCCCTTTCTCTGTTTCTGTCTCCTCCTTGCATCTGAATTGCAGATTCAGCTAATAAGTCTTCAAAGTTTTTTTCCAATAAGCTGTAAATATATATTGTCATACCTGCTGGAACTGGAATATGTGCAGAACACAATAAATAGCCTTACAGTACAGTCTTTTACTAAATTAACTTTCTTTAGCATACAGGAAAATACATTTTGCTTTTCTTTAGCAGAATGGTAACAAAAACATATATGGCAAGTGCTGCATAACTCAGGGGTTTGTAGTGTTCACTAGAGGGTCACCTTCCACAATTGTCACAGAATCTTTGCTTCCAAACTCTTATAGCCGGTTACCTTACTCACATCCACCCAGATAGCGCAAACCTCTCTGCTAGAACCCCCTGGAAATACCCCACCTGTCAGCACAGTTAACCCCTGACACACCAGTTCCTATCTGGCTAAGCCTTGCTCCTTGGCAGGTTCTTTGGAGGCTTAAAAAGGTTTTACAAACCTGCAACTATTGGTTACTATACCACCCCGGGCTCCTTTTCCAGTACCCAGAACCAAATCCTGCGCATTCATGTGCAATATATATATATATATATATATATATATATATATACATTTTTGCTTACTGGTTTAAGGGATATTAAAAAAAAAGTACCATGCAAGCCCTTTAAACTGCTAGTATGGAGACACCTGCAGGATAATTTTAGGCACTGCACTATTATCAAACCAGAAGTCTGATGCAGGCAGATACTCTCAGAAGAGCAGTACAAAAGAATAATACTAAAAAGTCAAATTGATGTGTATTATAATGTATTCTGCATTTTAATAAGACTTAGCAAACATTTTGAGAGGACTTAAGTGTACTGGTGTTCTTTTCTACATTGACAGCTGAAGAATGTTTAAAGGGCATCAGATATGTATGCAAACAGTAAACATTTCTGTGTACAAGACTGAATAAGATGTAATAAAGAAATACAAGAACCACCATAAAGTTAACTATTTTAAAGATGCATTTTAAGCATGACTGCAAACTGTACAGACAGTAAACTTAACAAGACCTAAATGTCTTGTTTTTTAATTAAAAAATAAACACTACACTAACCTTTCCTTACAGGATAAGTATATTATATAAAAGTATAATAGTTAAATGTGCATTTTTTCTTATGAGCCTAATTGGTCATTTTTTGCAAATCATTATTTAAATAAAAAGGCTGTTACTAAATATAATATGTAGCAAAATAATATAAAAAATAGTCCAATGATGCCATCTAGTGGGAAAACTAAAGAGGTTTAAACGCCAATAGGATGATACATAACAGTTTGCAAGAAATGTGTTAAAAAGGAGTGACATTTGGCTAAAATTCAATTAAAGCTTCAGAAAGGCTGACTGGTTTGCTTTATCTTTTTTCAGCTTATTTGGCTCCTTTTCCAAAAACTAGAGTTTTCTATCCCTCTTTAAAATAAGGTGTTAAAAGAATAGGATAGGATAAGAGGGCCCCAAAAATTTTAGTCTGAGTAAAGTGTTACCACATTAATGCATACTAAAATGTATAAGCATGTTCTTAAAGCACATTGCATACAACTACAGATTTTATTCTTTTAATTGAATACAATAATCAAGTTCTCAAACACACTTATTCTTCAATGCACTGGTAATCTAACCCTATCTGCCAACACATCCAAGTTACCTATAAATGTAAAATAAATTGTTGCCTAAACCAGCTCAGAACAGACAAATTAGGAGGGGAATGTATGGCCTGGAATGTGCCCCTGGGGGTCAATTGATCCAAACAATTAAACTTACTCTATATGTTTGCATACCTTTAGAAGTAGTGTATATATTTGAATATAAACATATCCAACTGACAACTAAAATGCCTAGTTTTACCTGAATAAACACAGGAAAAATTAAATTACTCAATTATGAACAAAATGTACCTGTCTTTGCTAACATTTAAAACAGTAATAGATAGAAATGTGAATTAATTCTATGTAATCATAATTACTTGTAATCTATAGTGTGTTACTTTTAAAATTTTTACTTGAAAGTCTGTTTACCTTTCTTTCCTATTTATAGGGTAAAGTATATTGTAGTTTAAGTTGGTTATGATTTTTTTTAGCTACCCCGAGTGTTGTTCGGGATGACCACTATGAGCTGTTTTTTTTCTGCCCAGGAGGTTATATGATCTTTTGTGCATCATTGTTTGGCACCAGTAGATGGCGCTGTGTTCTCATGTAAAGTGTATCTTTACATGAGAACACATGTAAACACATGTAAGTGTAACAAACTCTAATAATGACTCGCGTTTCTTACATTTTTTCCTATTCATTAAAAAATATTGCCATAGAAATGTGTCATTCTTATTATTTACAGCTAGCCTTTCATTTTTCCAGGCAGGTCTACATCTACAAGATTGTTATAACACTTTCAAATATTAAAGGCCTTTAGGCCTCTGAATCTGTGTGGGTTTCTTTTGTTTTTGTTTTTTTTAGATTCTCCTCATCCTGTCCCACAAACTTCTAAAATGTTGTTTCATTGTGTATCGTCCTTTGATGGGAAATGCCTGTTTATAAAGATGGATAACTAAAGATCAAATATATGAATACGTTAGTTAAACAGCTCATGAAAATATCAAGATGTTTTGAAGGAACGCATATCCACTAATCTGATATTACTTTTGGTTAATTAATTGTGGTTAAACATTTTTAGATGGCCATCTAATAATAACAAAAATTGAACAAAATAATCAAGTTCTAAAGCACACTTATTCTTCAATGCACTGTTAATCTAACCCTCTCTGCCACCACAGGTAAGTGTTTTTTGTGGGTTACCACTATGATGTTTTTTTTTTTACTGCCCAGGCGGTCAAATGATCTTTTGTGCATCATTGTTTGCCACCAGTATATGGCGCTGTGTTCTCATGTAAAGTGTGTAACAAACTCTAATAATTTTTTCCTATACATTGAAAAATATTGCTTTTGATAAGGGATATATGCCATAGAAATGTGTCATTCTTATAATTTACAGCTAGCCTTTCATTTAATACTGATAAAAAAAGAAGAGGTTGTCCCTGGAGGGCGATTTTGCACCTATTGAATGACCAGTTACAATGCCCCGCTGACATTCAGACAAAATAAACAGGACAGGTATGCTGATAAAGAAAATCCAGGAATTCACATTCCCTTAAAATTTTGCGTGGACAAAAACTAGGAAAAAGCTTAAGTTGTCCACTGAAATCTCTAAACCCCTACCTATATGTGGAAACCCTGGTTTCCCACAAGGACAGACGACTAAGGCTTTTCGGGTATGGCAAGACAAAGGGCTATGCTTTATGTAAGATCTGTTCAGTTCTGATGACATGTCTCACCAGCTTTCTCCTGTGGAATAACGAGCATCACATGCCTTACCTTCATTGTCGCTGTATAATCTGCAAATTGAAAAGTTTTGATCTACCCTAACATTAACCCTATTGCAAACCACACGTACAAATTAATTTGATGAGCTGTTTATGTTATCTCAAATATAAATAACTTATTTCAAATATATATGCATACTTTCAAGGAATTCTCCTCAGGCATCTATCGGACACCAATCTATGCAACTGGCAAGGGAAGCTTTCAATAGATGATTTTGAAACAAGATTATTCAGGGATACATTATGGTACTCAAGAGCATGATAAATGAAATATGGCAAGAAACCCAGTTTAACATTATGCACAGAGCCAAAGGTTTTTAAGCCCCAATCAACAAGTATATCACCTAGGTCCCATCCTAAATGTGCCATGACCTCTGTCTCAGTAGTTCAGTATCTTGTGCCCAGATCACTTCTTTTTGAAAAAATGTTTTACGGTTCATACCTAGACTTATAGATAGTGATGTGCAACTAGACCGGCTTTTATGTCTTTTTGGTTATTGAAATCCTAACCCAACATTTGCTGTTAGCTTGGGTCTGAAAAAAATGGATCGATATCTGCCTATTGGCAGCAAGGAGAGCTGTTTTGGCCACATGGATTTAACCGCATCCACCTACTCTTTCTACTGTGATCTCCTCCCTGAATGTAATATACGAAAGAGACAAATTAAAGGCTGACTGAGCTGAGGTGGTGTTGAGGCCTTCTTCAAATTGTTAATTTATTTATCTTGTTTGGTGGTTGTTGGAGTAATCTCAGGGACTTCTAATGACTAAACTCAACATCCTTAATCTCATAAAAAGAGGTAAGTTTGTATTTTTTAATCTTTATATGCTTTCTTTAGGAATAAGTATTATAAAATTATTGTAAATTTTGCAACTGATGTGGTTTACTGGTATATGTATTACAAACAAAGCCATAACCTCTGTCAATCCTCTGTCTTCAGACTCTAAGCATATATCTGATGTACATTGTGAGTGACTATTTATGTTTTCTAGGCAAGCTGCCTGTGCTCAAGCACTTGAAACGCTTATTAAAGGTAAAAGCAGCACTCTGTGGAAGATCTACATTTGGTGTTGTGACGATCCCCTCTGAGCCCACACCCTGCTCAAAGATTTTCCAGCACACTCAGCAACAATCTATGCACAAACAGGCAGAACAGGGCCATTACGAGGCGAGGTTAACCAATCTAACTTTTGCTAAACACACTCACAGGTAAACTGCCACCATGTGCTTAGACGGAAGATCTTACCTATGAAAACTGCAGTTATGATTCTGCTTTATATAGTACTGTCTGCAAAAAATTTTATGATTCTGGTTGTAATTATGTCTTGTGGCTACATGGTAGCCTACAGGTGTAATGTTCTTTCCATGTGTGATCGAATGGATATGCTCATAAATGCGTTTCCTAAGAGCCCTTTTCGTTTTCCCCACATAGAATGCGTTACATTTGCATGTGATGAGATCTATGATCCCTTCAGTGGTACAGTTCACAAAGTGTTTGGGTCTATGGGTGATACCATTAAGCAGAATGATGCTTTGTGCTTCTCGGATCCATTTGTATTGGGTACATGTACTGCAGTGGAAAGTCCCCCGTACTCCTGATGGTTGACTGTGGTCTGGTGAATAGTGGCTGGAGACCAAAAGAAAGAGGGGGACCCCCACACATGACGTAAAGCCTCAGGAGACTTAGTTCATAAAAAGTGGAGCCTCCCAGCTGACGCCTCTGATCCTGCTCCCCCCTGCAATATTACAGGACAAATTGTTGCAAGGCAATTCACGAGGGGATATCCCTCCAACCTTACTTTTACTGCTCTGCCTCATGGAGCTCCACCACTATTGTGGCATATGTTAACTGGCTAGTTAACCCTTTCTACTCATTTGAATGTTACCACCAACGAGACTCCTGTTAACCAGAAGGTTAACGTTTTGTAGTAAGATTTACTACTATCCCATAGCAGTGCATAGGCAGTCCCAACAGATACTAGGCTGGGAGCTCTCCCGAAGAGACACCCCCCAGTAAGGGAGAGTACCTGGCCATCAAACCAAAGTACTCCCCAAGACTTCAGGGCTAGCCCATAAGGGAATAGCACCCTCCATCAAAAAGTGGCACACAAATACCACACCAGTGACAACAGAAAAATACATAAAAAATCAGTGCTTAGTGCATAACACACTGGTCAAAGGTATAAAAATTGCTAATGCAGAATGAAGGCGATGTGCTAAATCAGCATTGTGATGTGCCAGTGTACTAAAAATCAAAGTGGGTTCCCAGGCCCAAAGTGATTTTAAGGTACCCCCAGATCGCCACTCCAGGGGGATGACACTAATCGAGATTCTGCTAGCTCTCAAGACCTGATAGCCAGACCAAGAGTTCCCCACTCCAACCAGCGGGACAGTCCACTATCTGGGAGCCCCTTATCAGGGCAGTCCCCATGCCTCTCTCTGGTGAACGCTAGCCAGAGGAATTAGCATAGGGTGGCCCCTTACAGAGCTACACCATCAAGCAGACCGTCCTAACAGAGGTACTAGTGCACTGCATTCTTGCCAGGAATACAGCACCGTTCCACCCTGAGGACTGGAAGGATTAGGTACTACACTTGATCTTAGCCAATAGGCCGAGAAGCGGTCCTAAACAATGCATGGTCCTGATACTCAGGCTATCCCCTCTCAGATCCCAGTTTATTAGTAATTGTTTGTTATTTATATATGGTCATTGTCATTGTTTTGTATTTTTTTTTGATTAATAGACACAAAATAAATTTAATTAGATTTACAGGACAATCACCCCTCACAATGCTGTCAGCTTTCCTAATATTTCTCATTGATGATTTTGATACAAGATAGAGACGGAGAAAGAATAATTTTTCTTCTCATTTCCCCCTTTTGGTCATTCTACCGACCACACAAACACCTATTTTAGACATGGCATCTGTACTGTTGAAAACATCATTCCCAGGGCAAAACCATTCAGCATTTGTAGGTCAGTGACCGGTGGGACATCTTGCACATAACTGGAGTCTCTTTCTGTTTTATAATGCCAAATCTCATCCCAGCCTCCCACCACTAGTAAACAATACATATATATAATATACATGTTTCATGCTTGATCCTCAACAGTCACTTTCTTGCAGTGAGAAACGTGTATCCTGGTGTCTCTGCTGTGGAGTTTGTGTTGTCAGTTGAACTTGGTAGGGACCATCAAACCGGGGTTCCAAGGTTTGTCTGGTGTGTCTTTTTATCACCACCCAATCTCCTGGTTTGAGCTTGTGGGATCCAGAGATTGCATTTGGATCTGGAATGGAATCAAACACATATTTATGCAGTTTATTTAGGCATTTCTGCAAAGAGGTCACATAACCTGTAATGTCAGAATGGAGTGCTTTCAGCTGTTGGGGAAAGTACAGTCCTGTTCTAGGGGCCATCCCTAATAATATTTCATAAGGTGAGATCCTAAAACTTCCCTTAGGTGTTGTTCGCATTGAATACAATACAATAGGCAGGCATTCAACCCAAGGTTTCTAAAGTTCAGCAGCAATTTTGGCAGTCCGATTTTTGATAATACCATTAAGTCTCTCCCCCTTTCCACTACTTTAAAGATGATATGGTGTGTGGAAGACTTGTGTAATATTTATGACATTCATTATTTCTAATAGGACTTCCCTAGTGAAATGGGATACTCTGTCTGATTCTATCACCTCGGGGACTACAAATCTACGTATAACTTTAGTTAGTAATTTCTTTTTGAAGTAACTTTAGCTACTGAACAGGCCTCAGGCCATCCAGAAAACACATACAAATCCCATCCATGTCTACACATAAAACTTCAAAGGTTCCCACTTTTAGAAACTATATAACATTTACTTGAAGTAGATGGGTAAAAGGGGTACTCTGGTCTAGGTGAGTGTCTACTAGGGGTCTTTACTACTTGGCCAAGGTTATGGCATGAACAGGTAAGGCCAGAAAGAGTATACCTTGCAACAAAAGCAGAAAAACCAAGAGCTATCAAGTACTTCTTTACTGTGATAGACATTGCATTTTTACCTAAGATGAGCCGTCATGGGATACAATGATCGGGACAAGCAATGGATCTGATCATGCCCCCAGACATTTTCATTGTCTTTCTTTGCCCCCAGCTCCATCCATTTTTCTTTTCCCCCTTGAGGCCTGTGCCTGTAATTTTGCTAGGACTTCCAAGTTTACAGGCGCTTTATTATCTATGATGTCAGATAACAAGGTTCTTAAAGGTGCTATTTGCAGGAGAGCAGCTTCTTTGTCTCTCTCATCTGCCTTTACATTACCTTGGACTTGTGCAGTCTGAAACTTTGTATGGGCCTGCACTTTTACAATGGTTACCTCAGGAAGTTATAGGGCTAATTAGGCATTCCTAATTTGCTTACCTATAGATGTCATGTAGGGACAGTAGTCTTATGTAATGCCAAATGCATAGTAACTATCTGTCCAGACAATATGTCTCCTACCTTGGCCAGAGTACATGCTTTATTCAGGACTTACAATTCAGCTTCCTGAACTAACACATTGGAAGGTAAACTCTGTTGGTTTAATACGCCATCAATTACCACTGCATATTCAATACATGGCGATCCATGTATCTAAAAACATCTTAAAATCAGAATTAGTTACATATATAGTTAAATGATACATTTGCTGATCGCTGTGTCTCAGTTTGTATAAATTCATAGTAATCATGTACATTCACTTTTCTTGAGGCACCTCCATCTTTTGTTCTTATTAATGAAGTACAATGAAAGTACAAACAACAAATAACTACAAACAATGCAAGCAACTAATTACTCACAAGAAAATTACAAACAGCACAAGAAACCTATTGTGCACCAGATCATAAATCAGCATTGCCAAATATAACATCTCATCAACAATATTACTATTGACACAACATAAACGCTTGAGGTCTCACAGATCATTACACTAGAACCTTCCTCACAACTTGCTAGATTTAAATAAAACCTTTAGACAACAAAAATACCACCATTTCAATTTTCACACATACATGTCCTAGTTTAATATCTGTGCAGAAAACATATGCACCCTATTCCTCATATTTCCATGGTATCACTGCAATCTCTAGCTTAGTTCCAGTAAACTCTACTGCTTGTGGTGTATTTTATCCAGCCTTTCTTCAATTACACCATTTGAGGCTTCTCCTTAAGACACATACAAAAATACTTTTGAAATAATTAATAACATTTTACCTCTTTCTGTGAGAGCTTTATAACAATTTTGCCACCTCCTCCTGACCCTCCACAGTTCACACTTTCCATGTATTCTCTTTTGAAAGCTCGGAACTCTTCATTCCGAGCTTTTTCCATTTATTTGCACTTTCAACTGGTCATTCTCATCCTGCAAATACCTTTTTCCTGTCTTCTTATTTTGTAATGAGACCCTCGACCTGTGCCTTTGAGGATGAGTTTCCCAACATGCTAAATAGACTAATTTAGACCAATATCACGCCTGGTTGTTCTATACGGATTTTGGGTCGTCTTCACTACCAGGGGATAAACAAATCTTTGCTATGTGGCCAAATAATCCACAAGCATAACACTTAAAACATCTGCAATGCAACTTTTCTTTACCACATGTACAGTTTTTGGTTGAGTATACTGAACTGTACAGACTTTTAATTGCAGATTACCGGACAATTGAAAAGATTTATAAGAGTAACCTCCTCAATTCTTGTGTGTGAGGACAGAAAAATGTGCTCCTTTTGTGAAGGTGCAGATAAACTCTCCAATTTACCTTCTGCCCCTTTCAGCTTCTTAGCAAGCTGAATTTTCTCCAAACACAACTTCTGATTGCTACATTGTTCCGTAAGTGTGTATTTCACTTCATATTCACACTCATTGGTCTGCACATTTGCATCTACCATAGAAACATTTTTGTAAGTGTTTTCTGTGCTCTTAACTGAGCTTTTTCAGTACACCATTGAATTTCTTTCTGTTCTGATATCGCTTTTATTCCCAGTAACATTCTCAGCACATTTGCCTCTCCTATTGTCTTTCCTGTCTTGGTTGTTGGCTTGCTCTTCAAACCCTCATTATGCATATTACATTGCACCAGAAGATAATTGAACTGATGTGTTAAAGCATTTTCTGCAACAGACTTGTAGTCTGCAGAGGCATACTTCTGAACAAAGTGTGCAACTACAACCATTGGTATGTTAATTACGCACACAATGCAATTTGCTGGTTAACAATAGACTGGTATCTAACCTGCCTCCCAGAGACAGCCTTTTCTACTGATTTGCTCACTAGGCACAAATCTGAACCTGTAATTCCTTGACTCCCACATTATGTCCTGGACATACCAGTTTTTGATCAGCGGAGCAGTTGGCTTCCTGAGCCAACAACACAGAACCCAGTATGGAATTACCAAAGACTTTTACAGCAAATTCACTCTCTGAAAGCATATGCTAATCACACAATTACACCCTACACCTTCTAATAAACAAATACACACATCCACAGACCACCAATGTGCTCACAATTGAATAGATCAGATGAATTTTTTTCCTATTTTACTATTGTACAGAATATCACATATCACATTATCATTATCATCTTCATATAGTCTATTATACCATTGTACAGAATATTACCCAACACATTATCATCTTCATATAGGTTAACAGACTAAGCAGACAATGAATCTAGAGGTATTTGTGTATAATAAGTTACACAGCTGATATTAGTCTTCCATTTTGGCTGCAGTGCATCATGCAAGACAGGACTGTTTACCAAAACGCAGCCATAGGCCACGTTACTGCTTGTTCGAGACAACCACAGTTGTGAGGATTGACCTAACCTCAATCTTGGCAACCAGGTTAGTTAGGAGGAAAGCATTAAGGACATTTAGACTGATTACCCACACAGGTACAAATTACACATACATGTACAGATCTCACACACATGTAAACCTCTCACACACATGTACACATCTCCTAACAGCTGAGGTTCGAGTGATGGAGTTTGTGACTCACCAGACCAGACAATGTAACTCAGCAATGCGTAGCAAAGGAAGAACCCTGGTAAGCTAAATAGGCTTTACCTGCCCGCTTGGGCGTGTTGCGATTGTTCCATCACAGTTACCGAGGCGCTAGTCCAATCGTCATCTGTCCATCCTGGAAGTTTCCGCAGCAAATGTCAATGAAAAATGTATCTATTTCTTAAAAAACATCAGCTGTTAGGTTAATATTACGATCGTAAGAGAACAGACACCAGCTCCTATTGTGTTGCTGTTCTGATTTATTCAAAAACATAGTGTTATTTATAAATATAGTAAAATAGTTGGTACATAAAGGTAAATAAAATAAAGGTTTGAAGTAAACAGTGATCCTTCAGGAATCCAGAGAATATGATGGTCCTAAACAATGCATGGCCCTGATACTCAGGCTATCTCCTCTAAGATCCCAGTTTATTAGTCTTTGTTTGTTATTAATATATGGTCATTGTCATTGTTTCATATTTTTTTTTTATTAATAGACACACAGAAGAAACTTAATTATATTTACAGGACAATCACCCTTCACAATGCAGTCAGCTTTCCTAATATTTCTCATTGATGATTCTGATACAAGATGGAGACAGAGACAGAATCATTTTCCTTCTCACATATATTCAACCACTACTCTGCAGCAGTCAAGTGGGTTATGAACAGATTTACAATCATTTATCTTGTTCTATGTATAATGTTATTCACATTTAACTCCAATACTTATTTTTACCCACATGTCAAGTTTCAGATATTTACACAGATGTTTCGTGCATGACTACTTTTCTGTAGACCTTATAAGCTCTCACTGTGTATTTTATGAAGTAAGTACATTATAAACATTTGCATATATATACATATACATGTTTGATATATACCACAATGTATTACCTGCTTTAAAAACTCAATTACTAATATTTATATTCTTTAATAGTTTCATGATTATGGTTATGAATTATATCCCTGAGGAAGCCTCTCCAGGCGAAACACATCGGGTATTATAACCTAACACTGAATTTCCCAATATGAAGAACGCTTATGTCTACAACCAACTAGTATCTACTTACTATTGGATCGTTAAATTCACCACAATACCTATGCCAACATCGCCTCTTAGTAACACCCTAAGGGGACATCTTTCTGCCATGTAATTATGTATTGAAATTTGTTTTGTATATATGTTTGAAATTATTGCTGTTTTACACATATGCACTGTAATGGTGTACAGTGTATTTAAAACCCTGCTTTCTGTCTTTTTCTCCTTATAGTTTATATCAATTATTTAGAGTTGGCCATCTACCAATATATTGATATGATTAAGGGCAGCGATCGCCAACTGGTGGCCTGGGAGAAAATTTTGGTGGTCTGCGGCTGTGGCCGATGCACCCCCGAGCAGGGAGAAGGATCACCACGTCCCGTACTATTCCCAGGCTAGGGAAAGTGGGCGGGCTGTGTCCCTGGACACAACCCGCCCACTCTCCCATTGCAGGCTCTGATCTGCGATGGGAGAGTGGGGTTATGTCATAATGACATCACTTTGGGAGAGGTTTCTACCCCTTTGAGTGATACCCAGCCCCCCGCGCATGCGTGGTCGCAAACTGGTGGTTTTAGTGGTCCGCGGGACCGAAAAGGTTGACGACCACTTATTTAGAGTATACTAAACCTTTTCCCACCCCCCCTGTCTATTATACTCACAAAGTTTGATGCAATTTGTTTGGGTCTGGATTAGTGGCAATAACAGTTTTCAACAACATGTGACCAAGATAAAATTTCCTCTGTGTACTTGTCTCTTGCAAAATGTAATGCAGTTTTTTGGCAGGGATCAAAATGTTGACTGGAATAACTTTTTACAATGCATGAAAAGCTCTTTCTTTTTTGACTCTGTAACTTCCCATGTACAACTGTATAAACTTTTAACCTACTGCTAAACTGGGGGCCACGTTTCTTGTGATCAGTGGTGAAAGACAAGAGCTTGAAGTACCATAGTTTAGGTACGTATATCTTCTGCGCCAGTACCTGACTGCTGTAAAGCCTTCACGTTGTTCAGTTCTTTTTAGAACACAGTGCACAAGTTTTGGATAGGTAATAGGCAAGTAAATTCAAATTAGTAACAGAAATTTCTTTTTAATACTTGTTACCTCAGTAAAACTTTCTGTGTAGAATTGTACAAACTTTCTTACTGCAAAGTATAATTTTTTTGGTGGTGATTTAGGCTAGGTACACACATGCAATAGTTATCGTTGTAAACGAATGATTAACGACCGATTGTTCAATAAGTGCTAACAAAAAAAATTGCCACCGACGGTGAATGAGAACTGTTGCTGGAAACAAATTTTGTCAAGTGTGTTTTGCAGTGTGTCTATCCTGTGAAGCAAGTTTTCCTTTGAGATGTGACCTGTGTGGGAAAATAAAAAAGCATAGTGAGTTTCCAGATATTGTACAGGTAAGTTGACACATCTTTCTGCATGCACAATATATGTATATGTGTATATGAATGCTTACCAACAGATTTCTGCTCTCCTCTCCTCATTGCACCAACACTTTCTGTCTGGCCTGATGTGTCTGGCTCAAGGCTTTCCTGCTCTACCCCAAGAACAACATCAGGAGCTGCAGCTTCACTAACTGAAATGTAAACGTGTATACAAAAAAAACATTAATTACATAATATACACATTACTATCTTTAACCTATCTCTTTACCTTCTAGGTGCATACCTGGGTCAAGATCCACAGGTGAGGTAGACACTTCCTCTTCAGTATGCTGAATTGGAGGTGGGGAAGCAGCAATCAACTCTGAAGAAAGAAAAAGTATATTTACTTAACATGTATGTTCCTGGTACATTTTAAGCTTGACTATATGGCAAAATCCTGCCTTCATGTTCAGCATGAACCTCTGCCTGCTTGTGCTGCCTCTTGCAGCAGCCACCCATTTCTTTTTTTAATGTGTGTTGGCCTAATAAAAAAAAAACAAAAAACAAATTACTTAACATAACACAAACTTCAGTTTCCACCCTCCCCAAACAAACCCGATCAACTATTACTAACCCCAGTTAAAGTATATTAGTTGTACTTAAATTTTTTGGTTATGTAATGTCGTATATCCCTCTCACGATTTTTCAGGTCAGACCACAGCTTTCAGGGCTGTTCTTTAGGCCGCATGACCCTCCCACGATTTTTCAGGTCAGACCACAGCTTATGGAGCTGTTCCTTCGACTGCACAACCCCAAATTTCTCCTCCAACCTCCTCTGCACTGTGTCCAGATTGTCGTCCTTGGTGGCATTTGGATGTGGATAAAACTCCTTCTTGCCATTGTAATCCTTGTCAAGGATGCTCACCATGGCTTTCATCTCATCATGGCGCATTGATGTTGCTCCCCTCCTCTGTGTCTCTCTAGTATTATGACTTGGCAATGGCATGTTTTGTAATGATCGCAAACACAGAATATGATGTCACCGAACAGGTAACGCAAGGCGTGCTGGGTATTCTGGAGAGAATTCAACGTTTCAAGGTCATCCACGAGTTTTCATTTGTTCGTTTGTACGAACCTTCGCTCTGAAGATTTTGAAGAGTGTTCTTTCTCAAAAAATTACCAAAGGATAGGTGCTGCTGCTTTTGCCTGTCCCTTGTCCTTTATTTGAATGTGTAGTTAATAATGAATAATAAGGTTAATAAGGTGACTAATGCAATTTTTTTTATGTTTTGCAGGGATTCATTGAAGCCTACAGATCCTATCCCTGTCTGTGGAAGGTGAAGTCTGGGGAGTATTCCAACAGGCATATCAAAATTAAGGTGTATGATGGGAAAGTGGAACTCTGTAAAAGCATAAATCCCGCAGCCAACATTAACTATGTGAAGTAGAAGATCAAAAATGTTGGCACCATGTTCTAAAAAGAACTGAACAAAGTGAAGGCTTCAAAGCAGTCAGGTGCTGGTGCAGAAGAGTTATACATACCTAAACTATGGTACTTCAACCTCTTGTCTTTCACCACCGATCACGAGGAAGGTCTTCTGTCAGTTTGCCGCCTGGGAGAGGAGAACAATGATGCAGAGACAAGTACACAGAGCCTTGATAGGACTCCTGATATTTTTAGCACAAATGACCATGTAAATTACCAAAAAATAATTTTATTGTATAATTTAAGAATTCACAGAACTAGTTCACAAAAAAAAAAAAACCTTAGTGCAGATATTTATTACAGTGAAACACACATTGTTGTCAATTCTAACCTGTCATGCTATCCTGCCATTCTATGGCTCCAGATGTGTTGAAGTACTGCAAGTACTTGGTTCGGTTTTCTTTTGCTGACCCAGACCAGTGAATTGGCTTCCGCTTTTCCCCGGTGCCATATGTGCTACTGTAGCAGTATCTTGTTCCATTAGTGGGACAAATGATGCACTGCAATTACTCCAGCACAGAAAATTATGCAGCAAACAGCAAGCATAAACCACCTTGTCAATTTTGTCTATGTGCAGATTTGTAGCACTATGAAATATTCTGAATATTTGTTAAAATGCCGGAATTCTTAACCACCCTCCTGGCACAAAAAAGCCTGCAGTTTAAATGTTTTTTCTTTGAGTCCAAATTCTTCTGAGGGAATGGTTTTATTATGTTATCTTGTAAGGCAAACGCTTCATCTGCAACAAACACAAAGTTCATTTCTTCTACATTTTGGCTGTTACTAGGAAGGTTCAGTTGCCTATTGACCAGGTTTTGGTGGAATGGCGTAGCATCCAGGACCCCTCCATCAGACATGCGCCCATTTTTGTCTTTGGCAACTAAAACAAATTCATAATGTGCATTCACTAATGCCATGAGCAGAATGCTGAAAATCCCCTTGTAGTTGTAATAGAAGGATCCACTGTATGCAGGTGGGGTGACCCTAACATGTTTCCCATCAATTGCTCCTCCACAAATAGGGAAGTTCCAGAACTGTTCAAATTGTGAAGCGATGGCCAGCCATTTCTCAAGTGTATCAGGAAACTGAAAAGAGAATATAACAAGAGTTAATATGCATAATAAGATGTTGTTTTCTTTTCTTGGAGTGGAGACTCCAGCTGCTGCAACATCCACTCCGGTGATTTCCAACCTCAGCCAAAAAAGGACACGGACAAGAAAACAAGAGGAGCTGGAAAAGAAGCAAACATTGCAGCAAGTTATGGCTATACTCAGCCATCAAGACGATGAGTTTGATGTTTTTGGCTTTACTGTTGCTGCAACAATGAGGAACATGACCCCAGGAAAAAAAATGTGCGGTGGAGCTGATCGTGACAGATGTGATCAACAAAGGGTTGATGCAGCATATCAACCCCCACTACCTTACTTATTACTTCCCCACTCAGGACCAGCAGCCTCACTCCCCTCCTTTGTCTAATTACCCTCCATCCCACCAATATGAGCCCCGCCACTCAGTTCACATGATTTGCAGAAGAAATCTTTTTCTAAACACAGCTGAGCTTGTGGGTGATCTTAAGGACTGAGCTCTTCTGCAAGCTCTTGTAACTCTTTAATGACCAAGACAAACTCTGCAGATGTTTCTTTTTGCATATTAAAGCACAGCTTGCTCCAGAAGTTAATGAATGTCTAGGCTTCATAAAGCTTGTTTTTTTTTTTTTTTGTGATTAACTCACAGTGAGTATTTTATACAGTAACTGACACCATGCTGCCTAATATTATGTTGATATGCATTGGGAAGACTAAAATATGCTTTCACAAACAAATTACGAGCGTTTGTACAATATCAAAAGTGGAAAAATCATCACCCCATTAGGCTATCACATGGGAACTGATCATGGATTTAATTTAGATGAAATTTGTTTCATTGCTTTAGAAAAAACGTATTTTAATCCAAGTGGCGGTGATTATAACAAAAAAAATTCGACAAAAAGAAACATGTAGATATTTGAATTGGAAGCTACCAAATACCAAGATTTAAATGAATGTCTTACCTTTAAGTCTTGATTTTTTTTTTTATATAGAAGTGAAAAAAAAAAAAAATAATAAAAATTAAATAATAATGTTATTTTGAAATGTGATCATTAGATTGCAATTTGTATAAATGCCAATAACTGTATCATGGTATTGTGCTCCTTGTACAATAAAACACTGAGCTAGACCCATCAGTCTCTGTATGGAGGAGCTGACACTCTAATGTCCCCCCACAGTCACACACTATTAATATACATTTATATACCTCTGAGGTATACCACAGCGCTGTACAAAGATCAGCTGTGTCATATGTCTAGCAAGTTTGGTTGAATTTTCTCCATGTGTTTCCTAGTGAACACCAAATTAGGCACTGACATATAGCACAGCGCTGTACAAAGATCAGCGGTGCACTCACATGAGTCTGAGTCATATGTCTAGCAAGTTTGTTTGAAATGTGGTAATGCGTTTCCTAGTGATCACATACATTCCTAGTGATCACATACATACATACATACGTCCAAATATAGCTCTGATATATAGCACAGCGCTGTACAAAGATGACTGGTACACTCACATGAGTCTCAGTCATGTGTATAGCAAGTTTGGAGTGATGGTGGAACATACATACAGTGCATACATATACACACATACATACATACATACAATTTTATATATATAGATTAATAAGTAAACACATGAACTAAGGCATGTAACATGAATAAAAACATATTATAATTTTTTTGCACTCACTTAATATTTTTGTTCAAAGATAGACACATAAGCATATGGTATAATTGGATCTATAATGCTAATTGGGATTTACAAGCATGTATACATGCATTGTCATTACACAGGATTTAAATGGTGGCAATAAAGGCACTAATCAATGAAAAATGGAGAAGTTGGTTTGTTAAGTTTGTAGACTCTGTTGCATGTGGTGATATGGTTTTGGGTGAATACTCATCTTTAGATAAAGGAAATGGTGAGATTTGGATATGTATACATTTTAAGCATGTTTGCACATACAGGGTGACATTCGAAAACTAGGCCACTGATAATCCATTTACTTCAGTTTCCCCGCATGAATTTCAGATCCCATATTCAATACAGTTTGACCACTAATGTTTTGGCGCTGTTCTGCAGAAACGCTTTCTAAACTAAATGCACGTTGAGACAACAGTGCTGCCTGCTCCCTGGAACTGTGCCAGATGTCCACGGCGGTGCTGTGAGAGGAAGACTGGCCTGTGTGTGGAAGTATAAAAAAAAATCTGGAATTTTCTAATGTCCAGCGCACCTCAGTTCCCGAGGGTGCCAGATTTTTGATACTGAACCTGTTTATACATTTAGGACACTACACATTGGATATAGTTGCTGGAATCCCTTTTAATTAGAATAAAAATTTATAATAATAGTAGCATATTTGTTTTTTAATTAATGGTGATGTCTGCTCTCCTGTCTTTCTGTCTGCCTCTCTACATATCGGCCTGCCTCATTTATGTGAAGGGAGACTTTTCATGATTTTGGATGTAAGTAATGAATATTTCTATATATTGTAAATGATTTTTTTGTATTGATTATTATATATTACTTGTATGTATATTTGTAATAATTTATCTTCAAAATACTCCTTAAATTATAGAATTAATTCCTCCTGAAGAAGTGGACCAGATCCACGAAACGCGTTGAGGATGTTTCATGCGTATGTGGTCTGCATGATCCTTTTGTAACAGTTTGGTTTTAATGTTTATCTTAAAGTTTTCTTTAAAAAAAGATTTGTACTGTGCAATTTATATATCCAAACAATATGGAGATTTATTTGTATATACATATTTACTGCCTGTAAAGTCCCTTTACTTTTTTTCTATTCAAAAACACTTGTTGCTTTTGGGATGTGGCATGTACTTAATATCTAGTTACTTGTGGGATACTTTGTGCTGGTTTATATTGGATAATATTATGTTGAGACAAACATCTGTCCTAATTACATTTATTAAAATAATGTACCTGTTCCGACTTACATAAAAATTCAACTTAAGGACAAACCTACAGTCCTTATCTCGTATGTAACCCGGGGACTACCTGTACAGTAACGATACAGTATTTAAGGCTGGCAAACTGCAAAATATTTCATTTTGGGTTTGGGTATACTTTAGGTGACAGTGATTGATTAGCATATTAATATGATAACAGTGGAGTAAAAAAAAAAAATTAAGTAATACCATTTAGTTAACAGGGAAATATCCACACGATTTATAAACCACACTGTACAGCTTCTTAATTTGTTGGTGTTCAATCTGTTACTCAGCTGCTGCATGTGGTTTTTTAGATCAGCGGTCACAACCGGTGGTCCACAGACTACTGGTGGTCGGCAAGAAAATTATGGTAGTCCACAGTTTTGACCGTTGCGACCCTCAGCAAAGTCAGGAAAAGGATTATGCTGAAGGGGGGGGGCACCGGCAAGAGCTGTGGACCATATCGCTTTGAGACATCGCAGACTCAAGGAGGTGGGCGGGTTTTGTCTCTGAACACAATCCACCCACTCTCCCATCACATGCTCAGTCCTGGTATTGGAAAGTGGGCAGGTTTTGGCATCATGACATCACTCAGGGGGAAGTTTCTTCGCCCTTTGAGTGACACACAGCTCCCCACGCATGCACAGTATGGAGCCCAGAAGTTTAGCGGTCCTTGGTCCAAAAAAGGCGACCACTGCTTTAAATATTATTTATCATTTATTCCTGGAGGTCTCTGTAGATATTACTTTGTATTTTCCTTCCTCCCTAGATGCTTAGATATTGCATGGACAGATAGCTGCTTATGGACACATATTCTTTAGACTGGTTTCTAGTGGTTTTATAGTTAGATTTTTCTCTACACACTATTATGTTTTTCTTTTCCCTTTGATCTGATCTGATCTGTGAATCCAGCTGATAGAAATATATACATATATAAAAAAATACTGTAAGGTGCTGAAATGTGGAAGCACGTTTTTTGTACAAAGCCTATAATAATATTGATCTCTAATAGTGTCATTTAATGTGTCTTTACTGTAGTCAATAATAGTCTCTGTTTCAAGTCTCTGACAATCTCCTGTAGCATATTTCTGACAATCTTTTCAGCATGCCTGAAGTCTTTGACAGCTTTCAGTAGCATTACATTTACTGAATATGTTAGGGGCCACATTCAAAACCATTTATATCAATAAATTTTGCTAGTGAGGAACTTTGAAATTCATCCAAGTAAATTTGACTCAAAATTTTCTGATTCCATAATAGGAGAAAAAACAGTCAGAAACAGAATCTGTGATATAAATCTTGAACCTTTTCTGCCTGCCCCAAACCCTGTCTAAACACCAACTTTGAATCTGTTCCTCTGCTGATCTGATTTAAACAGGATTTACTTTAAGGTGTGACCTCATATATCATCTCTGTGTGAGGGTCTTCTTCTTGTTTTTTTAGGTTTTGTTGAGTTTATGCTGATTTTGACATGTTGAAGTGGTAGAAAAGGCAAGATTGTGGCTTCAGTTTTATAAGTATGTTCTGCTGTATGCATTTAGGTACATGACAGGCAAAATATTTCTCCCTCCCAGGTCCTGTCTTTTTGCTGCCCCGTGCTTCTGTCTTCCACTTTGCCTGGCCAATTGTAAGGAATGTAGGGAATGGAAAAAATCTATTAGTTCTAACCCATGCAACCTTATTTCAACAATTGTCTCCCTTCTAAACTCCACACCTGCTCCCCCTACAACTACCTTCTCTGCTCAAGACATAGCCACCTACTTAAAAAATAAAATCATCCAAATTAGTTGTCTCTATTCTCCGTGCCTCTACAACCATATCCACCCCTTCCGCCTGGAAACCATCACTAACCTCTTTAAACCCTGTTACTCTGGTTGAAGTCTCCTCTCTTCTCCCATCATCTTCATCTACTACCTGTCTGCTTGATCCAAACCCCACTGATCTATTCTGTGCCTACTCTGTATCTTACCCGCAGCCTTCAATCATGCTATTGTTCTCCCTATCCGAAATAAACTATGACTAGACAGCTCCCTACTTTCTAGCTACTGTCCTACTCCAGTCTGGCTTTGGAGCAGCCCATTCCACTTTAATAGCCCTTACTAGGCTGGCCAATGGCCTCATTAGAGCTATGTCACAAGGCAGCTCTCCTCCTTCTTCTAGACCAGTGATGGCAAACCTTTTACAGACTGAGTGCCCAAACTGCAACTCAAAACCCACTTATTTATCGCAAAGTGCCAACACGGCAATCTAACCTGAATACTGAGGTTTTAGATAAAAGAAAAAACAACTCATACATTAACATATTTTGTCTTAAAAGAAAAACAATAAAAGAGCGTTCAATTATATAAACAACTTTTTATTGAAAGGTAAAAATTTGCATTTGGCATGCTTTTAAACAATTAATGTGATTTTTGCTGTTGTATGCATGCTAATAATTTGTCTAACCTTGACTCATACTTAGTAAGTTTGAGAGCAACACATGCTGCACTCAGGTCATCTGTTAGTCTGTTTCTGGTGTCAGATTTAAAATAATTTAAAGCTGAAAACAGCTGTTGTCATTTGTCATCCCTTCTATCTTCTCAAGTGTTTCATGCAGGTCATAGAATTTATTTTTCCAGATAGAGCTTTCTTAAGTTTTCAAAAGCTCCATTTCCAGATTTCATAAATCCAACCAGTATAAGCAGGAAAGATCAAGTTCTTCAAATTTTGCTTTATCAGGAGAAGTAGGAAAACACAGGGTTGTCTCCATTTTACGGAACTGTAAAAATGTGTTACTAAAATTCACCATTGCAGCTGCTACAATGCTAGAAAATTCATTATAGATTTCCTGATGGTTTGTAGGATTGTCTGCAAATGTAGAATTTCTAAATGCATTTTTAGATTTGGAAAATATTTCAGCAGCCCACTTTCAAGTTCTCTTTCAAAAACCTGCAGTTTTCTTTCTTGATATCACAAAACATCCTTTTTACTGTTTTCCCTACACCTTGTAGATGTTTGTTCAGTACATTGAATTATGATGCTGTTACTAATGAAATGGGAGCCTATCATATTTAAATATTAGTTCATATAAGAAAAAATATACATTTACTTACTAGTCTCTTAATGTACAGATAGTTAGAGAAGGTACACCTTAAGGTAATTAAAGGAGACTATTGAGTCTGAAAAATAGTATTATGTATGTACCGTGTTTCCCCGATGATAAGGCATCCCCATCAAATAAGCCATCCCCCGATTTTTGCTCAAACAATTACAATAAAGCACCCCCCCACAAAAAAGACATCCTCCGATACCTGATACTGTGTGCCTCTGTGTGACTCCTCGATGCTGGCTGCAGTCCAGAGTGAAACTGAAAGTAACTTCAAAGGACAAGCAAGCTGCTGATCCCTGCCCTAACAGAGTCTGTTACCCGGC
>NC_092859.1:54082698-54098101 GCF_032062135.1 Pyxicephalus adspersus
AGGGCATATTTTGGCATTTCAAAAAATATAAGACAGTGCCTTATTATAGGGGAAACAGGGTATGTATGAAGGAATTATCCATGTTTAAATATACACTTTTGAACTTACTAGTTTCGAAGAAGCAATCAAAGGCTTACTTATGAATTGCTGGTTCTGTGCGAAAAAGGAGAAGCGCATCCGCAGCCAGCCACCAGGGGACTGGCCTCGCAGATGTGTAGATAATAAATAGAAATGAGTGGAATAATTGGTTGCCAGTGCCAGTGCACGTTGATTGCGCAGCCGCATTAGTGCATATAGGGTCAGAAGTTTCAGACTACTTCCGCTCTTTGCTATGTGGTCTTTCGTGTACTAACTGCGCAGACATGAAAAAAAATCGGCATGCACAGACAGTATCATTAAAAGGGTAATCAGGGGGTTAACCACACCCAGGGTGTATCTATGTATGTGTTGAAGGTGTAAAAAGGCTTTGCATATCTGCCTCGGGGTGTATGTCCTTCACCTATTGACTCCTGCTCCTCCTCCCTTGATCTATCTCACCAGAATATGAGGAAATAGAGATTCCTCTCAACCAAACAAGCAACGGAAGTTTCACCCGTGGGGAATCCCGGGGGGAGGGGCCCATTGAGCAGCTGCCCCGAGGATGCCTCCTATCCTTAGAATGATCAGGGGAGGGAGTGAGAGCCGAGGAAGATTAGGAGATAAGAAGGAATAGAAGTAAAAAAGAGGATGAAAAAAGATTATAACCAAGCTTGATAAATATTGCGAAAACTTACTTTTACCAAAAAGTCAAGAAACAATAAACCATACATGTAGTAAATGGGAAAACCATATTTATACATTATGCAATTTATGGAGATTACATGCAGAATGTGTTATAGATCACATTAATTATACAGAAATAACAAAACAAAAAGTTGCGTAAACCGAAAATTCTGTCCTAGTTGACCAAGTCTTTACTGTGTTAGTTGTCTGTCTATGGTGTCCTTGCTTGACCTGAAATATCTGATTATTATATTAGGGAGTGTTTTAGGTTGTATGACGTGAATGACTGCATCATTATCATACAGTAGAATATAATGGTTGTATGAACCTATTTAGGAATCCTGGAGTTTATTATCGGGTCAAGTTGTTGGAAATGATTAATGAACGAGCAAGTAGGGAGGAATAAGAGGCCAATAAATGAACAAATGGATAATAAGTATATATTGTAAAAAAGGTTTGTAAGACACCTTCTCTTTCAGACCTGAGGGAGTAGATGCGTCCAATAAGAAGATCCATTTTGTTTCTCTTTGTAAGAGTATACGGTCTATGTCGCTCCCTCTCGGATTTGGCAAAATCCCTTCAAGCGCCATAAAAGAGATACAATTGCTGTTAAAGTTGTGTTTAGTCCCTATTTGATGACTAATAGGTATTAGTAGTTTCCCGGTAATAATGGTGTAGACATTCTGGTAAATCCTTTTCTAAACGCTATTTTTTGTCTTTCCTACACGGTATGACCCACATTCACAGATCATTAAAAAGATAATGTCTGTGGATGGACACTCAACATACTGTTTTGGTTGAAACTTAAGGTTATTCGGAAGTAATTTGATTTGTTTATCCATAATCCACGGGCATTGATTACCCATCGGTATATCTTCAAAGTGGCTGGAAAGGAAGGAGTCCTTTAGGGAACAAGACTTCCTATAGGTGATACTCGGTCTCTCAGTGAGATATTTGGCTGTATTTTGATCACTTCTAGGAATGTGCCAATGTTTATTGAGTAAAGATGTTTTTTCTTTGTGGCGTTTGTTGAAGGTGGTAACTACCTTATTGGTTCCATCTCTTAAACTAGTTTATGTTGGACCAATAACGAAACACAGTCAGTCTTTTTCACCTTCTGATAGGTTTACTGTATCAGGTTTAATGTATGATAGGTTTAATGTATGACACCTTTACTTGGGACATGTTTGCTTTACCCTCTCGCCAGTAATCTTTCTTTTAATGCTTTTGCTTCTTTTTCAAAATTGTGCTCGTTCATGCAGTTACACCATAATCTTATGTACTGACAGTATTGGATGCTGTTTTTTAAAGGTTCTGGGTGCGCCCTGGAGGCATGTAGGATTGTGTTTTCTGCAGTACTTTTCCTATATAGGGTAGTGTTGATTTTCCCTTCCTGAGTGGTTCTGATAAAGGTGTCCAGAAACAGAATTTGTTGATAATCGTATTGGATTGTAAATTTTAAATTTTAAGTTGTAGGTGTTATCTTGAATTGTGGAGAAAAATTCTTCCAGTAGTGGTATTGAGCCTGTCCAGACAATGAAGGTGTCGTATATAACGTATATATGTTGGCTTATGACTGGGGAAATCATATATTAATTTTGATTATGTATATATATAGAAATCCTTTGTTATGTGTAATGGTATATTTTTTTATGATCATTTGATGTTGATAATACTAAAACCTTGGTTGAATTACCATAGAATCTGGTATTCTCATAGATAATAAATAGTTTGTTTACTGTATTTACGCAATATATGCTTTTATTATGTAATGTGATATGCTTCTTTCCATAGTGTATACTCATTTAAGCAAATTAGGTCTTTTATGTGTTCCTTTCTATAGTTCATATCTACTCAAGTCTCTATATCCCCTGAAGTAGCCATCTTATTGGCGAAACACATCGGGAAATAACTGAGACACTCTAACTCAGGGGTGCCCAACACATCGAACGCGATTTACCAGTAGATCCCAAAAGCAACGCGTGTCGATCGTGTAGCCTTGCCTCAGCTCACTGGCTACGTCCACTTACTGTGCTGTGGAAACAAAACAGACTTTCTTTATTTCCCTCCGACCCACCTCCTTCTTATTCACACCCCATGAAATGGCAGCAGTGACCCTTTCCCATTGCAGGCTGCTGTGTTAACTCTGACAGGAGGTGAAATATTTGGCTGCCTCTTGCAGCACCCTGTGGTGTAGTAGAGGGGTTGGCTCTGAGGTGACTGCAGGGGCTGCGTGTAAATTATCAGCGGTACACTGATAAGCCTGTCTGCTGACAATAGTGATAATAGACTCCTACATAGTGGAAGCAGGGCTGCGCATGTGACCTGCTGGGTCTCCACTTACACATCAAGTAGGAGAGATAACCGGGGGCTTGGTCAGACCAAAGATTGCGCAATAGGAGCTGCTACCAGTACGGGGACACGGACAGCACAAAGCTTATGGCAGGTAGTGGAGGCACCAGGTTGGGAGCATTGCTGCTGCTCTGAGGAAAAAATGCATAAAAATTTGAGGAACTAGAGCCTTTTTTTTACACAATCACTTTGTGGCTAAAAAGTAATTGGACAAATTAAAAAGCTGAAAAAAAAATGTTCTTTTCCAATACTTGGCTGAAAACCCTTTGCTGGCAATGACAGCCTGTAGTCTTGAACTCCTGGACATCACCAGATGCTGGGTTTCCTCCTTTTTAATGCTCTGCCAGGCCTTTACTGCAGCGGCTTTCTGTTGCTGTTTGTTTGTGGGCCTTTCTGTCCGAAGTTTAGGCTTCAAAAAGTAAAATGCTGGTGGGACACAATGGATTCCATTTCGAGGATCTCCCTGAACTCTGCAATAATAGAAGCTAATTATAAGGTAGCCCTTAGGTGGTATCTCACCCCAGACAGACTAGCAAAAATGTTCCCTTCAACTTCTCCCCTTTGTTTTCGGGGCTGTGACTCTAGAGGTTCAATGCTGCATATATGGTGGTCATGTCCTATAGCCAGAAGGTACTGGGCAGAAGTGTTTGATCTGATATCCAACATTGTCCATCTAACGATTGGCAGCACTGCTGAAGCAGCATTGTTTGGCAGGCTTGATATATCCCTACCCGGTCCCTTAAAAAAGTTGATTAGATTGATATTACTGGCGGGTAGAATATCTCTGGCCAAGGCGTGGAAGTCTCCCTCGATATCTTTGGACCCTATACACTCTAAATTGAACTGGATAATGGTCAATGACAGATTGACTCACACTCTAAAGAACACGTTGGATAAATTCGAGGATATATGGGAACCTTGGATTGTTTTTACTAATAAGTAATGTATATTTTCGGCCACCAATACGAGATATAATATGTCAATGTTACTGATCTGCTCAACTTCCTCTTCCCTCCCCTCCCCTCCCAGTAGTTTCTTTGTTTTATGTTTGTCCTTTTTCCTTTTTTTTTCTTTTATTTTATTTGTTTGTTTTTGTTATATAATGGGGACGTAGGTTTGGTTTTGATCTACTGTTCAAAATCCTCGCTGGGTTTAGTTTTATCTTTACCATCGTTTTCAGATGGAATAGCATATGCTCTACTTTTTTGATCTCACATAGTCTTCTCTTTAAAACAGACTAGAGCAATAGCAATTGTGTGGTTCTTACCTTCTTGCTCCCTGTTTAGATAATTCTGTTAATATCCTGTATCTTATGTTGACCTAAATGTACATGTATCTGTAAAAATTCAATAAAAATATTTAAAGACAAAAAGTAAAATGCATGCTCAATTGGGTTCAGATCAGGTAACTGACTTGGCCATTAAAGAATATTCCACTTCTTTGCTTTAATATACTCCTGAGTTGCTTTGGCTGTATGTTTCTTTCTATTCTAGAGGCTTATGAGTGGCTTGCACCTTGCAGTGCACCCTTTTGTATTTACTTTCATGCAATCTTCTCTTTATGGTAGACTTGGATATCGATACGCCTACTTTCTGGAGAGTGTTGTTCACTTGCTTGACTGTTGTTAAGGGGTTTCTCTTCACCATGGAAATGATTCCGCAATTATCCACCACTGTTGTCCTCCGTGGATGTCCAGTTCTTTTGGCGTTGTCAAAATCGTCTACATACAAGCCACCCCCCCTCCTTTAAATCAGCTCCAGGCCTTTTATCTGCTTACGCCCACACCAGCCCATGAAATAGCCTTCGAGTCAATTGTAAAATTACTTTTGAGCCCCTGAAATGAAGTCATTGTGTAATAAAAGGCTTTCGTTTCTCACATTTTAATGCAATCTTTTTGTTCAACCCGCTGAATTAAAGCTGAAAGTCTGCAGTTTAACTGCATCTGAGTTGTTTCATTTAAAATTAATTGTGGTAATGTACAGAACCAAAATTAGAAAAAAGTTGTCTCTTTCAAAATATTTATGGACCTAACTGTATGTCCAGAAAATCTCATATATATAGTTTAAGAAGCTATCGAAGTAAGGTAATGGCCAAAAATGTACAGAAATGTATTGTGCCATACATGCTGTTATGCAAGGTAAACAATATATATTTTAAATATAAAGTATACTCGGTAAATATATAAATAAATATATGTTTAGCATTTTTATTTTTGGTAGATCATTCTGACTTGGTCATTTTAAAAGTAGCTTGCAGGCCAAAAAAGTGGGGGCACCCCTGCTCTAACTCTTTGAGCATAACATTTAAATCCTTATCCTTGTAACATTTCTTTTATGTAGTTCATTCTTAATGACTCATGTAATCCATATGTGGTAATATGTATTTAATGATATTACATGTTTATCAAAACTTTTTCTTATATTAATTTATGTTGTGATTTACCACTAAAATTGATTTAGTAAACACTTGACTCTCACTAAAGCCAATCAAAAGCCTGTCTTATCCTTTTTCTTCCCATGTTTTCTATAGCAATTTCAGGCTTGGCAAGAAAACAATATTTTAACAATTTTCTTAGTGAACAAAACCCTCTTCCCCGTCTGTCTCCAGTTTAAATATATCAATTTACATTCAGTCTAATCAGTGCAGGAGAGGACATCACTGGATAAATCAAAAAGAAGCCCAGAGTGAAGCTTAAGGGCTGGCTCACATTATAGGAATGCAGAGTTTTAATATTTGCATGCCAATTGCATAGCAATGTAGCACATTGCACAGAATTTTATTTAAAGCACTGTGGACCGCAACACACAGTTACAGGGATTCTAGTAGCACCTTTCAAAGTTTTGTTTGGAGAGGGCATTAACAAAGAATGGCAACCCAGCATAACAACTTAACTGCTATTCCTTAAACACAACACACCAGTGTGACAAGCCATTTAGAAATATGCAGGGAGTGTTGTTTTGTTTTTTTGGTTTCAATAGATTTTTATTGTTTGTTTTTTTATAACAATAGGCTCCCATGTGCTAAGGAAGAAAAAGAGAATCAACTAGTATACTAGCACGATAGAAAAGGCTGCAAAAGCTGGCAATGTTTTAATATTGTGAGATTTTAACTTCCCTGACATTGACTGGAGTAATGCCACTACAGGTACAGCAAAAGGGAGGAAATGTATGTATTATACAAGATAATATTATGGTACAGTTTATAGAAGCCCCAACTAGAAAAGATACTCTGCTGGATGTGATTTTTTTCCAACAATGTAAAGCTTATAACCAATGTGTATATAAAAGAGAATCTGGGTAGCAGTCACCATAATATGATTTAATTTAATGTAAGCTGTAAACAGGAATCAAAAACAGGAAAGATAAAAACATTAATTTTAAGAGAGCAAATTTTCCATTAAGGGGGCTCCCTGTGACCTGGACTGGGAGAGAATATTGACCTCAAAGAACACACAACAGAAATGGGAATGTTTCAAGACTGTTCTACTTACTGAAAAATATATTCCAATGGGTAATAGGTTTAAGAGGCTAAAATTAAAACAGCATATGTTTTAAAAGCCATAAAGAATAGGAAAAAAGCATTCCAAAAATATAAAAATGAAGGATCACCTTCATCATTTGAAAACTTTAAAGAATATAACAAAAGATGTAAAAAGGAGATACAATGTGCAAATCTTCAAAATGAAAGAAAGATTACAAAGTAAAGTAAAGTAAAGCAAACCTTCCCAAAATGTTAAATATATTAATAGCAAAATAGATCTGAGCATGTTGGCCCCCTAAAGGATCTCTCTGGGTTGGTAACAGGGTTTAAAGAAAAGGCCCATTTACTAAATACTTTTTTAGCTCTGTGTACACAAGGGGAAATGACAATGCTCAAATTGCTAATAGTAATGTCATTGCCTTAAATGAGCCACAAAGGCTCAAAATTGATATGATTGAGAAACATTTGGGCAACATGTCCTCAAAGAGCGAAGCTCAGTTATTTCAAAGCCAGTGTTTTTAATTTTTATAGACTTCAAAAAGGGAGCAAAGTCATTACCAAATAATAACATACCAGTAGATGTAACATCCATAGTTGGAAAGGTCCTTGAGAGTTTGACAAAGAACCACAAAGAGGGGTTTCTGCTAGAAAATAATATTATAAGTGATAGTCAGCATGGATTTGAGAAAGACTGAAGTTGTCAAACAAATTTGCTCTCTTTTTATGAGGAAGTAAGTAAACAGGTAGACAGTGGAGTTGTAGTTGATATAGTGTACTTGGACTTAGCCAAAGCATTTGACACAGTACCCCACAGATGGGTAATATGCACGTTGGGGTTAATAGGCTTAGAAAAGCCAATCTGTAAATGGATAGAGAACTGGCCTAAAGAATGGTCTAAGGTTATTAGTGGTGTACCCCAGGCTTCAGTGTTGGGACCTTGTTTAACATCTTTATAAATGATTTAAAGTTTGGGATTAAAAGTACCATTTCTGTGCAGATGATACCAAACTATGTAATGGAATTAGGTTCATACAGGATATATGTAATCTACAAGCAGACCTGAATGTGTTGTTTGATTGGGCAACTAAGTGGCAAATGACATTTAATATTGAGAAATGTAAAGGTATACACTTGGGGGCTAACAACATGTATGCTCCATACTGTTTAGGGGGAATACATTTGGGGGAGTCAGAAATGGAAAAGGATCTGGGGATTCTGGTAGATCATAGACTTAACAACAGCATGCAATGCCAAGCTGCAATATCTAAAGCTAGCAAAGTACTTTCTTGTATTAGAAGAGGAATAGACTGCAGAGATGGAGACATAATCCTGCCCCTGTACAAAGCATTGGTCAGACCACATCTGGAATATGCAGTCCAGTTTTGGCAACAGTTCTCAAAAAGGATATTGTGGAATTGCAGAGAGTTCAGAGAAGGGCAACTAAACTAAGAAAAGGAATGGAGGAGCTCAGCTATGAGGAGAGATTAGCTGAACTGAATCTATTCTCCCTTAAGAAGAGATGTATAAAGTGGGAATATGATCACCCTTTAAAAAAGATTTACATCGTTCATACAGAGAACTCTCTTCCCAACTATTACCTTTAAGATTGTTACATAGAACAAGAGGGCACTCTTTGCATCTTGAGGTAAAGAAGTTTAAACTCCAGATTAGGAAGGGATTCTTCAGTGTTAGGTCTGTGAAAATGTGGAATCGGCTCCCTTAGGAAGTAATTTCAGCAACTACTATAGATTGCTTAAAGAAAAAGCTGGATGCTTTTCTAGAAGCACAGAATATCACTGCCTATTAAATCTTAGTAAAGATAAAAGAGACTGTTCCAGGGAGCATCTGATTGCCTCATGGAATAAGGAAGCAAATTTTTTTCCCCTGTTGGAGCAAATTGTACCAGGGTTTTTTTGCCTTCTTCTGGGTCAACTATGTCCATAGGGTTTTATATCTGGGATACGTTTATTTCCCTTGAGGGTGAACTTGATGGACTTATGTCTTTGTTCAACCTGACTTACTATGTTACTATGTAACAAAATACAATCAATATCGAAACTTCAACATTCCTTCCTACACATATAGTACAGAAGCTACACTTTGTTCAAAACTGTTCAATATTACAATTACCAGTAATTTCCAAACAAGGAAATAAACCAGGGAAACATAAAAAATGGGGTGGTTCTCTGAAGGGTCTCCAATTATAAATAAAGAGATGGACACATGTTCTGTTGGTATTCATATTAAGGACATATTAGGTAATATTGTTTTGTTTTTTTAAGTATCACTTTAACCACAGAACAACTATAATGCTGCTTTAAAACCCAGCTGCTAATAATTGTTTAAAGTTCAAATGATTTGTTTAAAATTTGTTTCTTCTGCATTTCTTTAATTAGCTATATATTACTGTACTGTAATGTGCCTGGCGCATGAATCACAACCAACTCCAGTTATCCTTTTAGCAAATTTGCGTGATCCTAATACAGGCCAAGGGTCAAACACAAAAGGTAAATCCGATACAGCGCGGTACAGAAAGATGAGGCAGAAGGCGTAGTCAGGGACAATCCGAAATCAGGGCAGGCAGACTTCATGCAAATAGTCAGTAATCAGACTGGGTCGCTGTGGGAAATAAGTCCGAGCTGGTAACAAGACAATAGAGGTTAGTACTGAAATTGAAGAACGCACCCAAGCACACTGTAACACGGAGGCTATAATGGACAAGGGTGCTGATGACAGGGCCTCATTAAATGGGCCGAGTGCCCAATCACATTACATCACCTGGCGCCATTGGATTCGTGAACATACTGAAAAATGAATCTTCTGCGGCCCACTGGGTGCTTGCAACAGGACCCCTGGCCCGTGCTGTACTGTGCACGCCTGCAGGAATGCTGAGGGTACATGCAGCAGTACTGTGTATGTCTGCAGGGACGCTGGGGATGCCATTCAGATGGATCCCTCCACCAGGGAGAGGAGACACGCTGCAAGCAGAGCAGCCGCAGCCTCGGCCGCGCTGCCTGCTTCAGCGGTGTCCACCTCGCTGCTCGCGATCCCTAAAGGACACCGCAGGCGCAGACGATGCGGGAACGCTGGCCTGGTAAGTACCTTACATGTACTTCCCATAACTAGGAGAGAGCAAAACATGATCCCCCTCTGTGTCTGCCTACCCCCTCCCTCACTTTCCTCTCTCCCTCTGTACTTTCACCCTTTCAATTCTGGATCAAGACACATCAGCTTCAGTACACATCGGATGCCACTGTGACACTGCTCTCACTTGGTTTGCCTCCTATCTGTCTAACCACTCTTTTCAAGTTTCTTTCAATGGTACTTCCTCCTCTCCTACCTGTTGGTGTTCCCCAAGGGTCAGTCCTTGGGCCAGTTCTCTTTTTTCTGTACACCTCCACACTCGGTAATCTCATATCCTCCACAGTACCATCTGTATGCAGATGACACTCAAATCAATCTACCCATCCTGGACTTGTCTCCCTCAGTCCCAAATGAAGTTTCATGTTTGATCCATGATGAGATGGCCGACAACAGGGATAAACAACTCATCATCTTTCCCCTCACAATCCAAATCTCCCCCTGACTTCTTTCTGTCAATTACACTGTTAGTCGGCCCTCCCCTCTGGCACGTTGTCATGTTACCTTCGATTATGCCCTCTCCTTCACTCTTCACATTAAGAACATCTCAAGGTCCTGCCAGTTTCACCTGCACAATATCTCCAAAATCCACCTCTACCTGTCATCTGAGACCACCAAACTCCTTTTACAAGCTCTTATCATCTCCCATCTGGACTACTGTAACATTCTCCTCCCTGGTATTCCACCAACCAGACTCTCTCCTCTACAATCTATCATGAATTTTTCAGCCAGACTTATTCATCCTTCCCACCACTCCTCCTTTGCTGCCTCTTTTTGCAGTTTTCTCCATTGGCTCCTTCCATTCACCTTAGAATCAAATTCAAGCTCTGGAGAGTGTGCATGCGCCGGCGTCTATGGCAGCAACCCTGCAGACTGCTTGGCTCCCCTTCGACTCTCGGCGTGGCCTGCACATAGCAGAGACTCGGCAGCTGCAGCGGATCCAGTAGGGGGGGAAGTCCTCTGGCACATGGCCTACTTTGTATCATGGTTAGTATAATGTGCAGGAAGGGGAAAGACTGGGCTCCTCATCCTCAGACTCCCAAAGCTCAGCTCAAGATGGCCGCTGGCCGGGACTCCTGCCATGTGGCTCTACCCACTTTAGTGGAGCCACACTTCAGCATGCCTCAGAGACCAGGCAGGAGCAGTGGGATCGGAAGCGGGGGGGGTGGAATGGCGATTCTCCCCCTCCATCTCCAGCACCACATCAGATGGCAGCAGGCTCTCTTGATCATATACACGTGCTCCTGGGTTCTAAAGACAGTGTGTCTGTCAGCAGCCCCTGCTCTACAGGCATAACAGAAAATGACCAATCTCCTGTATAGGGCCCCTTTCTTTTCATATGCACAAGCAACAGATTTCTCCCCCTAACGTAGGATGCTTTACCCACAGATTCTCCTGCCACATTACCTAAAGGGGAAGATAGATTGCTCTCTCACTTAGCAGCTTCACTATAGTCAGAATTAGCTAACACCTCAGCCTCTATTAGAGCTGATCTTTGGCAAGTCCTTCAAGGTTCCACGCTCGACCTAACTGAACAGAAAATGGATGACACCACTGCAAGAGTTTCTCAAAATACTCGCCATCTATCAGTATTTGACACACAACTGGAGGACTTAAACCTCAAAATTGATGATCTTAAAAATCGTGCCCGCAGGTAAAACTTCTGCGTTCGTGGGCTGCCTGAATCTGTCAAGGAAGTGACAGCTGCAGTCAAGCAATTCCCCAAAGCTATGTTACCCGACTTACCGAATGCGCAGCTTGAAATTGATAGAGCCCACCGGGCGCTAATCACCCCTAGGCTGGATGGTCCTCCCCGGGACATAATTGTTAAACCTCATTACTTTTCCACTAAAGAAGCTCTCATGAAGGTTGCAAGAAGCCATGATTCTCTGATGATGGATGGCTTTCCAGTACAAATTTTTGCAGACCTTTCTCCATTCACAATTCAACACAGAAGGGCTCTTAAACCGCTGTTGCAAGCTCCTATGTTTCATAACATTGAATACCATTGGGCTTTTCTGCTCAAGCCCCTTTTCCAGTTACAGGGGAAGACTTACGCCTTTTCCACCTTTGAGGAAGGAGAGAGAGTGTTGCGGTGGTTGGATTTGCTCCCTAATGACCCTACCTACCTGATTGGAGGGTTGAAGCTGCCTTGCAGTTTGCTTTACTACTTCACTCCTCCAGGATGACGATCCTTTCATTGGGATATGCCTGCCCATTCAAGACTTTTGTTGTTAAGGATGGATTTCCTAATTTCTTTTTTTTTTGTTATCTTTCTGTGATTTATGATAGCTTTATCTAATGCATAATAGTTTTTACCAAATGCTTACTGTGGCTGCCGAGTCCACCAGTTGCCTGTGGTCCTTAGGGGCTCTTGTTAATGTAATTATAACTTGCCTTGTTAATTTTCAGGTACTCTGGCTTCTCTTACAATTTTGAGAGGGCTGGGGGAGCAGGGGTGGGGGCTTGCTCATGCCCTCCTGTTTTTGGTTGGTACCAGTAGTGGTATTGTTCATATTTCGATCCCTGCCGGTGTATCCTAATCTACTTGGAACAGCTTTTGGTCCCTGTAGCAGAGGGGTCCTGGACTGGCTCCCATCTGTTGGACCTGTATGGGTTTGGGGGGCAGAGGGCTGGGTTAGGTTCCCCTAACTGTACTGTACAGTTTTTCTGTGGTTTTAATGTTTCTTGTCTGTTGAAGCCCAGGTCTCCTCCCCCCCTTAGAGGGTTCTATACCCGACTACCCACTTGCCGCTAGAGCTCTTTGTATATCTACCCCATTGGTAGCACTCTCCCACAATGTCCAAGGAGTTAACTCTCCTGCTAAACACGTCAAGGCCTTTTACTACTATAACTCCCTTAAAGTAGATATTTTGGCCTTACATGAGACCCACTTCTCTCGCTCCTCCTCGCCCTGCTTCTTTCACAAAAGATTTCTACTGTTTTATCAAGCAAATTCAGATAAAAAGAAATGTGGGGTTATGATCTGTTTTTCGAGGAGTATGAATTTCTCTCCCCAAGAAGTAGTTGGAGACCCAGGTGGCAGATACTTATTAGTTTTAACCATTGAAGGTCACATGTTGACCGTAGCCTCATACTATGCTCCTAACGAAGGGCAGCTTGAATTCTAGAGGATTCTCTATTGATTTTGGGAGGTCCTAATCTGGCGCTGAATCAGGTTTTAGACAAGACCAACATACCTAGATATCCCTACCCTCCTAAGAAAATCCATACATTTTCTAAACTACTGAAACAGTATGATCTCCTTGATGTTTGGTGGGAGATTAATCTTTGGGCTAGAAATTACTTTTTATCGGTTGCTTATAATTTATATTCCTGTATAGATCACATGTTTTTACAATCTCGTTTGATTTCTCAGGTGACCAAGGCCCATATTCTGTCCATTCCATGGTCAGACCATGTTCCAGTGGTTGTAGAATTTAAGGGACAGAAAGTTTCCCAACAAGTGTTCCGTTGGAGATTCAATGAAAGCTTCTTAACTGACCCACTTACCCATGAGGAAATAACTAGATTGATGGGTTCCTTTTAGTCAATAACCCGGAGAATACATTTCCTGCTAATAATAGGGAAGCCCATAAGTTGCTCATTAGAAGTGAGTTAATTAGAATTGATGTTCAACAGAAGAAGACCAGAGACAAGATTATCAACTCAAAATTAAAAGACATCCATAGTTTACAACTTCAACATAAAACTAATCCCAGTTTGGATCTTCGTTCACAAATAGAATCTTTACACTTTGAAATTAATCTTTTGTTAACCACCAAGGCCGAAAAAACCCTGAGATGGGTATGTCACTCATTTTATACCTGGGGGGATAAACCTGTAAGATTGTTGGGTAATAAACTAAACCCCAAACCCAAATTACACGCCCTCCCAAAGATTAAACTTAAGGATGGTAGACTTTCTCAGAATCTGGAGCATATTATCTGCCTTTGAAGTAGTTCCTTATATGGTGAAAATATAACTCCTCCACAGGCAGCCTTAGAGGATTTTTTCAATGGGCTACATTTGCCCAATTTTAAGGTCAACCATAAAAACATTCTTGAGAAGCCTTTTTCTGCTGAAGAAGCCTTCAATGTTCTAAAATTATTTAAAAAGGGCGGTGCTACTGGTCCGGATGGATTCTCCAATAAGTAATACAAAGCCTTTGGTCCCCAATCGATTCCTCATCTTGTGCAATATTACAACTATTTGGGAGAGGGCCACTCTACTTCATGAAGCCAACTGTGCCTATATTAGTTTCATTCCCAAGCCGGGAAAGGACTGCACAGATGTCACTAATTACAGACCCACCTCGCTAGTCAATTTATGATGATGATCTGAAACTTATGACCAAGATATTGTCAGTTCGTTTAAATTCGTTCTTGGGAGTCTATATTCATCCAGACCAGGTAGGTTTTATGCAATATAGGCAGGATCATACGTGTCGTTCTATTGATTTAATATCCTTGCTTCACTCTAACTGGGACAATGGCCCTAAGAGAGAGGCAATGCTACTGTCAATCGACCTACAAAAGGCCTTTGATAGTGTGTCCTGGTCATACCTATTTACAGTTTTGTCACTCATGAACTTTGGCCAATTCTTTATCAATATCCTGCGAACCTTATACAACAATCCAATACCAAATATCTCATGAGGCGGCTTCCTCTCTTTCAATATTACCATCAGAAGATGTACAAGACAAGGCTGTCCGTTATCTAGATTTCTATTTGCTATAGCTATCGATCCTCTTGCCAGAGCTATCTGAGCAAATCAAGATATTAAGGGGATCCAGAGTGGCCAGACGGAACATAAATGTTCACTGTTTGCACCCCCTTTCTCAACAAGATTTATGCTGATCTGAAACAATGGTCTAGCTCCCCCTTGTCCTGGTTGGGTCGTATTGCCTCAGTTAGGATGAATGTCTTGCCTAGGATTTTATATTTCGTTCACACCCTCCCTATCCAGGTCCCACTCTCGACTCTCAATTCCAAGATCATGAATTTTATCTGGGGTGGCAGACGGAGTAGAATCCAAAAAAAACAATATGGGCTCCCAGGTCTCAAGGTGGTTTGGGGGTCCCCCTTCTCAAATATATAGCAGTTTAAATCTCACAACTATCTCATTCCACGCTACGGGGGTGAGGCCACAATGGGTAGAGTTGGAAGAGTCAGCTTGCTTACAAGGGGAAATCGCCTACTGCATGTGGTCCCCTAAAGACAAAACTAAAGTGGTTAGGGGGTGTTTCCCCCTGTCCCACTATCTTCTATTCTAGGGGAAGTTCCGTCACTGTTCTAGACTCTGTTCCGCTCATGTACCGTTTATTCCGTTATGGGACAATCCAGAGTTTTTTCCTGGTAGAAATCAGGGTAGCTTTAAATAGTGGATTGATAAGGGCTTCTACCGAATCAAGGATATTATTGATGTGTGTGACATTTTTAGTTTCGACTATCTAGTCAGTAAAAGGGACCTCCCGAGACAGGAATACTTTTGTTACAGACAAATTAAATCATTTGTCTGTTCCAAGATCAGGCAGGCCCCCCAACCTATGTGTTCTACTTCATTTGAAAGTTCCTGTAGTTCTATTGCTGATACCAAAGGTCAAATCTCAATAATTTATGCTGCCCTGGCAACCCCCCCACCACCGGACAAACTGAAATACATAAA
>NC_092859.1:54098314-54099771 GCF_032062135.1 Pyxicephalus adspersus
CTCACATCACTTTGGCTAAATCGTGGAAATCTAATGTGATTTTGCTAGACCTTGATAGGCAAACGCACACTCTCAATTATACTCTAGGAAAATTCGATGTGATTTGGGATCTCTGGAGGGAATACAGATCACACTAGATGGATGAAGCTTCTAAGAAAATTAAAGTATATTTAGAGTCCCCTATCCCCCTTCCCCCTGCCCTGTCTACACCCTAGGCCTCATATTGGTTTGGCCTTCTGGCATAAAGGGTTGTTTAATACAGTCTTATGCAATCCCCTCTTTAGGTTTAATACTCATTACATAATGTTATTACGTATTTTGTAAGTTGTTGAGGCATGTTTGTCCATCTGTTATTATTATTGTTTATCATTATCATTTTTTTCATTGTTGTTATGTCATTTCCTTTTCTTTGAAAAACTGAATAAAAACATTGAAATAAAAATTCTAGCTATTGTGCTTTGCCTTCAAATAACTCCACAGTTCTTGTTCCACCTACTTTTCTCACCTGATAAAAAATACACCCCTAGCCGCTCTCTTAGCTCCTCCAATGACCTAGTAATAACTTCTTCACTCATAACCTCGTCACACGCACCACTTCAAGATTTTTCCAGGGCTGCCTCTACTCCCTGGAAATCTATTTCTTGTCCTATTCAGCTTGCTCCTACTTTCCACATATTTAGAGTACTTGAAACCCATTTTTTAAACTTGCCTACACATCTTCTTCGGTCTCTAAAACTTTTACTACTCACTCTTCTTTTCAGATCCCCCCTCCCATTATGTCTCCTATCCCTTAGATTGTAAGCTCTTCTGGCCAGGGTCATCCCCTCCTCCTGCCATTGTTTGTGACTGTGATTTGCTACCCCTATTTTTGTACAGTGCTTGGTAATATGTTGATGCTATATAAATACTATTATTAATAATAATAATATTAGTTAAGCCATATATTGGTTGGACACGTTTATGCAGCCATCAGATGACCCGAGTGGGTCGTAGGAGAAAACAATTTTCTTTGGATACTGGACACTATTCCAGTCCTTTAGTGTCAACATGGGGATGTTGATAGTTTCACTTCGGGTCCAATATAAAATAATATTAATTGATATGTTGGACTTTGTGCGGTACACTAAGGGAGCAATTTAGGCAGCTAAATACAAATTTATAATGTGCATACAACTCAACTCTCTGTTTAAAGCGAACCTAAACCCAACATTTTCACTTTACATAAAAGGGTAGACATGTAAAGGAAAAATATTTTTTTTTTTTTTTTTTTTTTTTTTTTTTTAAGTGTAGCACTTCTCCCTTTAAGTCTTGATCACCTAGGCCAGGGGTCGGCAACCTGCGGCTCACGAGCCACATGCAGCTCTTTAGATGTGAAGCTGCGGCTCTTTAATTCAGTCTGTCGGAAGCTATTCTATCTCTCAGCCTGGCTTTCCACCACACCCCTCCCCCGTGACACT
>NC_092859.1:54100438-54106797 GCF_032062135.1 Pyxicephalus adspersus
CCCTAATCTCAGACATGCGCAGAAGGGGGATTTTTTCTATTAATGGAAAGAGATGCAGATCTCATGCAAGAGCAGTAAGATCGGATCTTTTTTTCCCCCTTTACAGCTGGCTAGGTCTCTCGATCTCTCACCTTCGCAGGGCGAGATTGAGTGACGTGCGAAGACCAAGGAAGAAGGGAGTGAAGAATAAAGATAGCAGCCCATAGTGCTTCCTCAACACCTGGACAGAGGAATTCTACGAAGACATGGGACTGGATCGCAGGTAGGACCAGCACCATCAAGTGATCTGCAGGATTAAAGGTGTGATTTTTTTGTTTTCGGTTTAGTTCCCCTTTAAGTTGAAAAAGGATTTTCCTAAAAAACTTGACTTGGTTATTTTATTTATTTAAAAACAAGTGTTGGAGCACAATACAAAAAACTTGGACTGAGTAGACCTAAAATTAATCTTCTCTTTCCCACAGGGTCTCTCTTTGGGTGTCTATGTCCCAAACCTCCTTGACATGCACACTGCCTATTGGTGGTCAAATGGTGTTTTCTGAATAGAGGAGTCAGCAGCATTTACATCAGCAAATGTGGAACATAACTGCATCAGCTGCCCCAAGGTCCAGAAGTGCTAGAAAGAGATCTGAGAAACAGAATTAGTTGAGAAAATGTTCCACCACAAGGTAATAAACCCTAAAAAAAACATAGGATGGTTTAGAGGTGTAATGGGAGGGAGGGCAGTAGATAGTTGATACCCTGAGATAAAATTTAAGTTCAACAACTCCAATTCAAATATTTTTATTCACTTTATTAACACAACTCTTGATGGGAGATAGCATATTGTGAAAAATATGTAGATCCAGAAAAGTTGAAGATTAAACCCCAAAAAGACAGCAATCTACCACCAATCCTGAGGAGCCCTGACCTTTGCAAGATGCAATTACAGAAATTTTACGGATGTCCCTGGCGTCTTGGGGCAAGCAAAGGGATAAAATGTGTGCACCTAACACTGTTGAAGGTGACCAGGCTTACAACAGTGCCTAGCAAAACACCTATTCCTAAATGTTGACCATGGACAATAAAGAGGAAGTAGAATACTCATCATTGCTCTGTACTTTCTGCAAGTATGGCTCTTGTCAAAACATTTGTAGTGCATCATACAATTGCTCTACCTGCCTGTATTGTGCTAGATAAGAGTATTAAGGGTGGCAAACCTGGAACTGCACAGCTCCCAATGGGTTCTTCTCTCCATCATATATATGGGTTAATAGTCAATGGCCACAGGAATAAAAGTGTATTTATGCATGAGGGGAAAGGTTGGCCGGACCAACAGGTTTAAACCTTTCACTTAAGTGACTTAATCTTCCACTTCTCTATCAGCAACTACCTAAAAGTCATGTAAGAAAGGGAGGGGGGCGCAAAACAATTTGATATCCCTAGAGATGGCTATGACATGCTAGGAGAAAGCGGCCTGTGCAAATGACTCTTCTAGCAAGTGTAAAGGCATATGTGAATAGAATAAAAAAAAAAAAAAAAAACATTAACCAATTATGGGGCTAAAGTTTAACTAAAGTAAGCATGTTCATTTACATGTGTGCTGGAGAAACCCACAAGAAAATCTAAAAATAATTAGTTTCAACTTCAGAAAAACAGAGCATAGGTACCGTCATTCAGTAATTAAGCAAGCTAGGCCTAAAAATAAGGGTTTTACCCACACCCACCGTGATGTAAACACATTATGTTGCAATCTGCTCCTGAGTAAAGGTTGACAACACAGCAATTTCTATACAGCTGAAGATGTGTTATCAACTTATTGGAAAAAGATTTGAACAATCTAGCTGCCAGAAAAAAAAGTATTTTTGAAAAAAAAATGCTTACTTAAGTAAATACTGCAATGTTGACCACCGATAGATAACTTTATTACTTATTATATTTTTAGCTTTGTTCATATTTCTACTTAAAGGCCCAAATGAATCCGGCAAATTCGAATGGCAGGTTAATAGGCAATGGGTTGTGCCCAACAGAACACATGTAGTGTGTGCACTTTTGTTGATATCCCCAGCACAACACATGGTATATAGAGGTATTGTGTGTTATATTGTCATACACCACATCCCTAATCACAATGTGCATTTGGGTGCCATCAAAATGAATGGCACAGCACCAACATTTGTCACAAATAAAGTAGTACAGTAACAATTCTGCAATGTTTTGAAGTAATGTAAAGATTTTAGAAGCTCTATGACTTTGTTTCCATCTTAAAACAGCTTGGTTTTATTAAAAATAAGTCAAACCAAATACACAAGATCTATGAAGTTAAATGAACTATACAATAGAAAAACGACTCAATTTTTTTTTTTTTTAGATTAACAAGTAATCCTGACTGCTCGCTGGAATTCTATGTCCAATATGCTGTTTAGCATGATCAACTTACAATAGAAATAATATAGTTCAACTTGAGGAAACATTCAAAAACAAGAAAATAACATCTGGCAACTTGAAACATCCAGGTCTTAATGGTACAAAAAAATAGAGTTAGAGAGCGTCCATGGCTCAGTCACTTGTGTGAAAATTACCATGAGTCCATGAAGTAGTCCCTCTGTCTTCAGAAGGAGCCATACGATCCGGTGCCGCCATAACCCCCAGCTCCTTGGTAAGGGCCCGAACTGTTATTGCGGCCCAAGCTTCCCGAGCCTTTCATCGGACCATAGGTGGACACATGCTGGGAGTAGCTGCCGAATCCATTGTAACCGTTACCGTAGCCACCGTGATCTCCGTAGCCCCCGTGATCCCCGTAGCCACCGTGATCCCCGTAGCCACCATACGAGTTGTAACCTTGGCCGCCCCCACCGTAGCCTTCATATCCTCCATAGCCTCCTCTACCCCCAGAGAAGCCGTTCGTCGAGCCTCCTCTCCCGCGTCCGCGGAAAGACTTAGAGGGAGCCTGGTGGATCTCCTCCCGGGGCACGGCCTTCTTCACCTCCACGCGGTGCCCATTGATGGGATGGAACTTCACTATCGCCGCCTTATCAGCAGCGTCGTGATTGGTGAAGTGGACGAAGCCAAAGCCGCGCTTCGTACCGGACTCTTTATCGGCAATAATCTCCACTTTGTCTACCGGGCCGAATTTAGAGAAGTGATCTAGGAGGTGTTGCTCCTCTATGTCTGCTTTCAGCCCTCCTACGAACAGTTTGTTGACTTTGGCGTGGGCCCCGGGCTTAGACGAGTCCTCCCGGGAGACGGCTCTCTTCAGCTCTACGTTATTGCCGTCCAGCACATGAGGGGAAGCCGCCACCGCCGCGTCCGCTTCTTCCGCGGTGGAGAAAGTGACGAAGCCGAAGCAGCGGGAACGCTTTGTCAGCGGGTTCACCACCACGACACAGTCGGTGAGTGAGCCGTACGCCTCGAAGTGACTCCTGAGGCCGGCCTCTGTGGTCTGTACGTTGAGACCCCCGATAAACAACTTGCATAGCTGTGAGGTGTCCATCCTGCTGCTCTCTCGTCTGCTCCAACAATGAACTTACAACACGTTGGGATCAATTTTTTTAGCGCGCAAGTAAATGCAAACGCTGATTTTTACGTCACGATCCTGTAAAAGAACTTCCGATCACGAGGCTAGTGTGAGAGCCGTGACGACAGGAAGTGAAACGTTTGTAATTACTCGATGGTTGTAACTGCACAGGCGCCATTACAAAATATGCGATTTATAACTCTACACGTGAGGAAATAAACACAATTATTAAAATCCCTTAGAAGAATAATAAGGATTTCACCTTTATTCAGGCTTCTGTTTTTATAAAATACCACACCCTAATGTTTCTTTAATCACTTCCTGGTTTGTGGTGACTCCCCATTGTGCCCCTGGCTTCTTGTCACGTGACCCCAGACTAAAACCAGTGTGAGATGAAAAGTATGATCAGAAATGGCAGAACAAATAGCAATTGCTTATAATACATAGTGCAATAGCAAACAAATCCAGACAGCATTCAGGACGCTGTGGTGTAAGGACAGTTTTAATGACACAAATACATTTTTGTGTGTGTAATTTTATTTACTAACCATATGACAGCATCTTCTGCAAATTTCCTATTCTGTTTAGTTCTTACAGCAGAATTAAAGCCATGCAACTTACCTATCTATGTTCCATTGCAGGATGCCACCATTTTCCTTTTCTTCTCAGATGCTATCTTCAGCCATCTTGATTGGCCATGGCAGGATGACATACCTCGAAGGCAGGCTGGGGTTGTTTCATCCCTGGCACTTGCAAGGAAAGCTGGGATTATTACCTGGCAACCAAACCAGAAGGTCCGTTCTGCTTCCGCAGCTCAGCTTTGTCACCAGAAACCTGGAGCAATCAGCCAGGCGATGTCCCTTCTGCAATAATGAACTGCCAAATCAAACATTTGTAAAAGTGGAACTTTAGTACTTCAACACATGTCTAAAAAGTTATATAAACCTTAATACTCAAATACACGCCTCTTAATGTGAGAACTTTAGGAAAAGGTACCCCATGGGGTGGGGGTTCACAATAAGTTGGACAAGGAGTGAAATGTATGCTGGCAGTTGATCGGCTACTTCTATATGAACAAAAAGCATTTACATGGGCAGAGTAACCACAAAGCTTTCATTGGCACTTCTCAAAGAATTTAGGGTGCTCTTATTAACCTAGGAATTTTGCAGGACAGATAGTGATATTACATACAGCAATGCAGAATATAAGGGTATGTATTTACAGTTTTGCACTCTGTAAGAGTTTTACTGTAAGATCTGCTCTAACATTCATATTACGGTTTACAACCATTATTAGCATGTACAGTCCTTTTGTTAGTGGGCTCTATTCAACTACTACAATTCAGGGCATCACTCGTGTTGATAGAGCAGCAGCCTGTTTTGTTCTATAGACGCAAGTATTGCTGGCAATTGTAGTAGAAGCATCACTCGCGTCTATAGAACAGCTCTCTAAGCTCATTACAAATTATTACTTTCCAAAAACAAATTTTGCATGTTAAGCAATACCCGTTTGTTTCCATATAAAAATGTTTAATATTTAATTAGAAGGAAAACATGCCAATTTTTTCAATAAAATTCAAGTTTGGCCCCTGACTTAGTCTAAGTTATTAATTTCGCCCCACTGTGTATTTGAGTTTGACACCCCTGACATAAAGGAACAACCAAGTTGATTGGTGGGATTTATGTCTGTTTACCAACATGGGAGGCCACCACTGTAGAAAGAAGCAGGTGTGGGGTTGGGGGAGATAATTTGCATTTATGGAATTGAAAAGGGAACTTTTTTTTTTTAATAAATTATAAACCAATTCTTAAAACAGTTTTAGCCAAGGCTGGCCCCTGCCTCCTTTTGGAGGCTTTGATTTAGCACAGTGTTAGGAGAAAGTAGACTAATACCACTGAGGGTAACCACACATAATTAAAAGAAGAAAAAAAAGAAGTGTCTTTCTAGGTTGATGGCCTCATCCTATGGGTTCGGGGTAGATGAGTGTTTTTCCAATCAATGGTGTCTTTAAACAATTTTTTTTGCACCCAAATCCTTATCGATGCAGGAACTGCTGAACAGAGTAATCTCTGACAGTATCTAGATATTCTTCCACTTATATCACCTCACAGGCAGTACCTCAGGACACACATGAGACAGAAATCTAGAAATCAGTGTAACGCTCAGGTGGTTAAGCTCATTACAAATTATTACTTTCCAAAAACAAATTTTGCATGTTAAGCAATACCCATTTGTTTCCATATAAAAATGTTTAATATTTAATTAGAAGGAAAACACCCCAATTTTTTCAATAAAATTCAAGTATGGCCCCTGACTTAGTCTAAGTTATTAATTTCACCCCACTGTGTATTTGAGTTTGACACCCCTGACATTAAGGAACAACCAAGTTGATTGGCGGGATTTATGTCTGTTTACCAACATGGGAGGCCACCACTGTAGAAAGAAGCATTTACAGGTGTGGGGTTGGGGGAGATAATTTGCATTTATGGAATTGAAAAGGGAACTTTTTTTTTTTAATAAATTTTAAACCAATTCTTAAAACAGTTTTAGTCAAGGCTGGCCCCTGCCTCCTTTTGGAGGCTTTGATTTAGCACAGTGTTAGGAGAACGTAGACTAATCCCACTGAGGGTAACCACACATAAATAAACAAAGAAAAAAAAGAAGAAGTGTCTTTCTAGGTTGATGGCCTCATCCTATGGGTTCGGGGTAGATGAGTGTTTTTCCAATCAATGGTGTCTTTAAACAATTTTTTTGGCACCCAAATCCTTATTGATGCAGGAACTGCTGAACAGAGTAATCTCTGACAGTATCTAGATATTCTTCCACTTATATCACCTCACAGGCAGTACCTCAGGACACACATGAG
>NC_092859.1:54107672-54112091 GCF_032062135.1 Pyxicephalus adspersus
TATCATGCTACAGGAGTACTGTGCCAAAGGCATGGAAACATAGAAAGTTTATTGGCGTATTTCTTCTGTCAGCTAGATTATGTGATAAAGGGATCCCCAGATAGCGGTAGAGCAGTGGCAGAGCGTGCATTTGTGCTGAAAAAAGAAGCAGACTTTGTCTTAGATCACACACATTATATAGTGTATCAGCTAAACCAAGGGTGCCCAACCTACGGCCCGCAGAGCTGCCAGATCCGGCCCTTTGCTCATTCTCTCTCTGCTTGCTGTCTTGCCGGGGATGTGGAGTGGACATCTCTTATGTTCCTCTATGAGATCATGCTGCCAAGAGAGGGAGAGAATTGGCGTGTACTATAGACCTGGCAACCCACCTTGTACTGTGGCCGGTGAGTTTTATCCCCCCCCCCGACGCACTGTACTGTACTGTGGCCCCACTGTACTGTACTGTACGACGCACTGTACTGTACTGTGCCCCCCGACGCACGCACGCTGCCCGCACTCAGGTTGCATACCTTCACACGCCGGGATGCGAGGCCAGGGGACGCAGATGCCAGGCATCGCCAAAGGGATGCCAATGCCGGCCGGGCATCACCAAGTGGACCTAGAAGTTGGGATCACCAGAGGACGCTGCGGGTTCGTGAGGACCAGGTAAGTCCTCAGTTCCATCCCGAGTGTGGCTCGGAGTTACCGTTTTCTGTAAAGAAATTTCACCCCGAGCCAGGGCGGTAAATCATGCTACACTCTTTCCTTGTGTTGAGGGTGCCTCAAGACTAAAAGATTTACATGATTACTATAAATTTATACAAACTGAGACACAGGGATTAACAAATGTATCATCTAATCATTTATCTAACTAATCCTGATTTTGAAATGTTTATAGATGGCTCCTGATACTACACTAATGATGGGTAGCTACCTACTGGGTATGCAGTGGTATGATGTAATAAACCAGTTTACCTTCCAACATGTCAGTTCAGGAAGCCAAATTGCAAGCCCTGATTAATGCATGTACTAAGCATGTGCCAAGGTAGAAGAGAAACTGTCTAAACAAATACCCACTATGCATTTGGCATAGCATAAGACTACGGTCCCCGTGGAAGGGCAGGTACTACATGACATCCACAGGTAAGCCATGAAGAAATGCAAAATTAATAGGAGAGCTTCTTGCAGACCTACACCTTTCAGAGGTAACCACTGTAAAAGTACTGGAGTTTAAATAGTAAAAAGCCTGTGAACCTAGAAGTTCAGTGGAAATGGATGGAGCTGGGGAGGGGGGCACAGAAAGACAATGGTCAGATTCATTGCTTGCCCCAATCATTTCACCCTATGATGACTTACTTCTCTAATGGGATGACTCACTTTGGTAAGAATCCAATATTTGCCACAGTAAGGATGAACTGGATAGCTCCTGAATTTACTGCTGCAAGATGCACTCTTTCTTTCCTTACCTGTTCATGCCATAATCCTGGCCAAGTAGTCAAGACATTTAGTAGTAGCCCTTCCAAAGACTTTAAATGGATGTTCTAAAACTTCCAAAAGTGGTAATATTAGAATATGTGATTGTATGTGTATGTCTATCCAGTAGCTAAAGTCACTGTTAAAATAGCAGCAAAGAAAATTACAAACTGAAGTTATCTAAAGACTTGAGGTCCCCGAAGTGATAGAGCCAGACAGAGGATCTCACTTCAATGGGGTAGCCTTATCACAAATAATAGGTGCCTTAAATAGTACACAAGTCTTCAACACACAATATCATCCTCTAAGTAGTGGGAAGGTGGAGAGACTCAATGGTATCTTAAAGTTGAGAAACATTGGGTTGAATGTCCGCCTATTGTACAACACCTAAAGGGAATCTCACGTTTTGAAATATTATTTGGGAGCAGGACTTGTCCTTTCCCCAACAGCTACAAGCACTTCATTCTGATATGTGGCCTCTTTCCAAAAATGCCTAAAATATGCATAAATATGTGTTTGACTCTATTCCACATCCATACTCAGTTGCTTGATCCACAAAGCTCAAACCAGGAGATTAGGTGGTGATAAAAAGACACACCAGATGAACCTTGGAGCCCAGGTTGGATTGACCATACCAATTTCAACTCCATCTGTCCAACTCAACAGTAGACAAAACTGGATACACGTCTCTCTCCGCAAGAAAGTGATTTTGGAGGATCAAACATGAAACATGTTTTTTTATATGTTATTTGCCAGTTTATTATTTATTATTTGCTAATAATGTTGGAATGTGATGGGTCCAGAATACTCTTTTTTTAGACAATATGTGGTAGAAACACATGGTCCAGACAACCAAGCAATACACCAATGATTCATGTTATAAATGTTATAAATGTGCCTTGATTTTACTTACAGTAGGGAAATACTCTCTCCTTTGTAAAAAGACCCTACCTGAAGACAAAGCAGAATGTCCTGTACATGTAACCACTTGTTTGATAAAAGGAAGGGTACAGGCACAGTTATTCAGTGAAACAACTGCTTTAGTTATTAAAACACTGTAGGAAAAAAGTGATATAATTCATAAATTAGGGGAGGAGTTGGAAATGGAAAATTAGTATGTTGGATGCACAGATAGGATTTAGAATGTGAAAAAAATCCCATGTTGTGGGTGCATGGCAACAGGTCTAAAACTGACAGGTGGTGGCAAAAAAATTCCTTATGAGATACCCTGAGGAGGGCAAAATGACGGAATCAATTTGTAAAAAAAATACTGTTAGTAAAAAGATAATGAGTGGAGAGCCCTTCAAATGAAGTACTACAGTCCTAATAGACATTTACTGGCAGTGTGGGACAAGGATAAGGATGATTGGAACATGTCATGGTTATCCTGGTTAAATTCTGCAAACATGGTAAGTAGAATATCCTGGGCCTTGCTCAAACCAATCTTCACTATTATATTTGTTTCTCCCTCTGTTATGTCATATTTTGGTTCTTTTTCTGTGGCATTAAAAATACCCATCACAGATTTTTGATAAATTGGGCCCGAGACTTGGGTATAGAGTTTTCAAGCTCTGAAGCAGACCAGGTTCTATCTATAGCTCAGTCCTCATTCATCAGTTCTACGTACCAAGAACAAGCGACAAGATCTTAACTAGGTGGTACAGAGTGCCGTTCCGGTTCCATTTCCGGAGACCTTGCATGTCTGCTGGAGATGCCATGAGGAACGGGGCCCCTTTATGCATGTGTTCGGGAATGCTCAAGGATTCAGCCATTTTGGGAACGTATGTATGGGCTTCACCCACGTTTCATGGATCTCTCGATCCCGTTTGAGTCATGGTTCTTTCTGTTACACTATACTATGATTCCAAGGAAGACTTATCGTAATTCTCCCCTTTTTGGACTAATTGATGCAGCACGTGCCTGTATTCCAACACTGTGGCGGCAAACGGGGACTCCCACTATAGCCCAGTGGTTCCAACAAGTTATTTACATGTATATAATGGAAGATCTGACTGCATCTATAAAGGTTATGGAAACCAAACACAATCAGAGATGGTTTTACAGGGTTCTGTTCCGAGATTCCTCAGACTATGTGTCCATAAAATATGTTCATTTACTGTTTTGATGTGGTCATTCTAGCACCAAGATATCCATTCTCTATATCTTGTCCCCCCCCAAATCTACCCATACCTAAGCTGACCCTCTCCCTCCCCTGTCCCTTCCAAATTTCACAATAGTATTATCCCAATAATTTATAAAATCCTGAGTTGAGTTCTCCAGGACCAAACATTATTTGTGTGCATCCCAAAGGCGATGCTTGATGTTCTATTGTACTTGTTTTGACTGCTGTATTTTGCACACATTTTCTGTCTATGACTGTTATATTGTTTTGTAAATTTTGTTGTCCTTGAACATTCTCAATAATGTTTAAATTCAAAAATATTCATAACAGAAAGGGAATCCAATTATGTATAAAAGAACAAGGTATCCACCCAGTTCTCTGACCTCTAAATGCTGAATGGTTTTGCCCTGGGCAAACAGGTCCACAACAGGTGCCATGCCTAAAGTAAGTGTTTGTTTGGTCAGTAAAATTACCAAGAGGGGGCAATAAGAAGTAAAATTATTTTTTCATAGACTCCATCTTGCTTTTAGCCTCCATTTTGTAGCATAGTCGTCCATGAGAAATAAATCAGGAAATCTGACTGCATTGGTGGGGTTGAACATCCTGAACATCTACTTAAGTTCCTTCTATATGTCTATTTACCAAATTGTCAGTAAGAACAGTGACAAAGGAAATGGTTACCTGGGGAAGAAGGGGGGGGGGGGGGGGGGGGGATACATTTTTTAAGGCAACTCAGGTTTCCTGAAGGGTCTTTTTTCACTTCGACCTTTAATTACTTTTCTGTACTACCTACTGTACTTTGTATAAATAACACCTTCTTTTCTAAATAAATTAGAACAGCAACT
>NC_092859.1:54112936-54130980 GCF_032062135.1 Pyxicephalus adspersus
TGTTCAGACCTGAGAGATGTGTTCTGTGGCTCTTGCACCCCCCCCAGCAGGGTCCTTCTCCTGTCGCCAGAGCTGCGGACCACCCAAAGGGCCGGAGAAATATCCCTACTGGGCCATAGTTTGCCTATGCCTGGACTAAAATAAATGGAAACAGCTGGCCTAGGGCAGCCAAAAGCAACCTGTTGCATAAAGTAACTGCTGCTACAATCTGTACCCGCCTGCACAAAGTCAGTGTTCAAATTCAGTTTAATGGGAGCAGTTGGGAAAATTGCTGCAGTCATCTGCTGGCCTGAAATTAGACAGTGACACAGGAGGAGAGGACCATGCTCCGAAGAGCTTACAACCTAAGAGGTGGGGGAACTATCACAAAATAGGAAGGGAGATATGGAGTGATGGGAAGTAGGGTTTTAAGAAACAAAAGAAGACGGGTAGGCAAGTTTGAAAAGATGGGTTCTGAGTGCTCTTTTAAAGGAGCAGAAAGTAGAAGCAAGCCTAATAGGACTTGGAAGACCATTTCATAGAGTAGGAGTAGCTCTAGAAAAGTCTTGGAGGAGTGCATGTGATGAGGTTATGAGTGAAGTCATTAGTAGGTCATTTGAGGAATGAAGAGAGCAGGTAGGAGTGTAATTTTTTTTTTATCAGGTCAGAAATGTAAGTAGGACAGGAGCTGTGGAGGGATTTGAAGGCAAAGCACAGGAGCCTGAATTTGATTATAAGGTGAAATGGAAGCCAATGAAGAGAACTACAAAGAGACCCAGCATCTCTAGACTACCCTATCAAGTAGTCTTCTGATTAGACCAAATATAAATCCTATTATTTATATAATAGGACCAATTATAGTTTTTTTTGTTTTCATATTTATACCCTTTCACTTCTATCAGACCTTTGTCAGTGCAATCAGGAGCTAAGTCTTCCAATTGATTTTCGTTTAACTACCCTGGTATCACCAATCTGAACCATTGTGGGCTGATACTGTAAGTCACTCCAACTATTATTTTTACAATATATATATATATATATATATATATATGTATATATATATACAGTAATCTTAAGATGACACTACTTAAAGACATATTTTTACATGCTAAAATCAATTATCACTATGGTCTTTATATGAGTATGCTTTATAAGCTTATATGGTACAAACAGATTTGACTTTGTCTATTATTGACTATATTATTATTTGTCTATTTTGAATTATAATTGTTACTTCTATAGTCCCATGTCATAACTTTTGAAATGAGATGTTCCTTTTGTCTATGAAAGCTGCTTTTTTCATATACCAAGAATTAAGAATGCTGTTCTTTGATTTTTGTAGTTGTTGCACAATTCTCTGTATCCCCTTAGGAAGCCAGATAGGCGTAAAGCGTCGGGTGGAAGAAACTTGGTAATTTGATATTTTATGTGCAACTGGAACTTTGTAAAAAAAATAAGCTCATCATGAACGTGTAATATGTTCTTAAATATATTTTGTGTATAAATAAACTTTATGGGCCTGATTTATAAAAGCTCTCCAAGACTGGAGAGGATACACTTTCACTAGGGAACCTGGGTGACCCTAAAAACCTGTAATGGATCTGGTCTAGGATTGAAAACATTTGCTAGCAAATAGCAATTTACTTTTAAGAAATCCATTCCAGATTTTCTGGAACATCCAGGTTCACCGATGAAAGTGTATCCTCTCTAGCCTTGGAGAGCTTTATTAAATCAGGCCTTATGTTTTATCAATAGTTGCAATTTGCCAACAAAAACCTCTTTTTCTCTTAACTTAGTGGAATACCAGGGAGGAGGATGTTACAGTAGTCCAGACAAGAGATGATAGGAGCATGTACAAGATGTTTGGTGGTCTGAGGGGGACATGTCAGTGATGGACAGATAGATTTACAGGGCCAATGGCTGCATTTTAGTATCTGCAGTGTACATTTTACAAATCATTGCAATCAGGCAGTTAGGCTTTTGTTATGTGACAATTTTGAAATTTAATTCTATTTTTACTATTTTATCTTAAACGAAAAAGGAAAACTGCTTTATTGTATCCCTATATTTTAATTCAGTTCTAAAACATGAATGGGGTACTTTGTTTCCAGACATACAATGATAGCCACAGTTGATGCTGATTAGCCACAAGGCAAACTTAGGGTAAGTAACAAAGCTATGCACACAATCAGACGACGGTTTCACAAAGCGCCAAACCACGCCCATGACGTCATGTGCAAGAGGCGGGGTTCGGTCACTATACGCATGTGCAGAGTTTCTAGTATCACTCGCACACAGATCGTCTTTCTCAGTAAGCGGTGGTAGCTGTACGTATCAGTAGGTAAGATTGACTGCTATTTGATGGTACGCGGTTATTATGTGGTTTACTATAATATTGTTGGGCTTAGGTGGTTATTTAATAGTCTACGTGACTCACTATTTTTAATTTTCTGTAAAGTACATGGAACTTCCGAATGGCTTGCCGGCGCCTACCTTTGTTTCCTTGTTTGATGTAGGAAAAAAAGCAATGTGATATATGATAGGTTTTCTATACGTAGATTTTTTTCCCTTGCTATGCTGTTTTTAGCGTGTATAGGTACATCGTGACTTCAGTTTTATGGTTATGTTGTAATAGGCCACTGTAAGGTTTGCTGGGTTGTTCCGGTGGCTTTGTTTTGTTAGCGGTGTGTTTGGGTAATGGAGGAGCGGCCGCCATTTTGTCTTTGTGACGCTGTTCTGATCTTTAGTCACGTGGCATCCTGCAGTCTCGGCTATCCGCGAGGAGAGAAAATGTCCGAAGGTGGGGAAGGGTACGTTGTGAAGGTTCGGGGTCTTCCGTGGTCCTGCTCCGCTGATGAAATTGAAAGCTTTTTTGCAGGTAAATGACTAACATTAGCGTGTGCGCGCCATATTTTTATAATAGAATATATTTTCACATTCTTAATTGGCCCTGACTTACTTCCTGTGTGCTCTTTCAGAATCGAAAATCCTTAATGGTGCACATGGCATTCACTTCATCTATACCAGAGAAGGAAGGCCAAGTGGAGAAGCATTTGTGGAGTTTGAAACCGAGGATGATCTTAACCTAGCTTTGAAAAAAGACAGAGAAACCATGGGCCATAGATATGTGGAAGGTGAGTACTGTATTTGTTAACATTTAGGCCAGTACTATATTATTGAATAATGTATGGCGACCATTGAGAGCGTTATATTTTATGTGACCTCTATAGATATAAAAGACATCAATACTGCTTTGTCCATGAATTACATTAGAGCTGTGTGCACTTAGAAGCTGCATCAAGTCAGAGCCCACCTGACCTGATCCTTCTCCCCCTCAGCCTTGCTCTTTCAGGCCCCTATTTCTTTTATTGGATTGTTTTACTTATAAATGCTCAGCATGATATTTGATGTTTTCAGAACACACCCCCATCTGTAATCTGCAGTATTGAGACGCTGAGGCCCAGTGATGATTTATGCAGCACTCACACTTGCTGCAGTGCTTAAAATTACAAGGGGCATTTCTCTTAGAGGAGCTCACAGTCCAATGTCCTTACCATAGTTATGCATTGTTATTATCATCATCTAAGTTCAATGTTTTTGTAATATGGAAGGTGACGTGCAAACACGGGACATAAAAATTTCATTCAGATGTCCTGGCCAGAGATTCTAACACGTCAAGGTCTCAAGGTTCCACAGCATGCCCCCTTACCTAAAACAACACACTTCCAGTTCATTAGACACAAAAATATAATCTGTACATTAAATGTTCCCCTGTTGTTTGTAGACCTTTAAAACGGCTACTAAGATGGATTCCAGGTTCCTCCATCTTGATTTGCAGATGACCTTATCGTGTATGTCCGACTGCCTCTTGTTTCTGGTTGGTAGCCAGGACACAACAAATACACAACTTATTCCCAGCTCTTTGCTTTGTGTTTAATGGCTGGTCAGTACAGTGGCTTTAGAGGAGCTGATACAAGGCGATGAGCATTATTTCTCTATTGAGCCAAATGGGTAGTGTAATCTCTTACTGCAAGGAAGACATACATGGACGCCAGTGCTGAAATTTAAAGTGTAGTTTTTCAAAATGTGCTTCTCGTTCTTTTTTTGTCCTTTTAGCAATGCATGTACAAGATGTTTAATTCTACTAGTAATCTAGTGTGTCCCTAATGTTCTGCACTGAGCTGTCAGTGTTGCAGTGTGTGTTCTCAGGCTTTTTCTAAGGCTATTGTGCTTACTAATAGGCTCCTGTTATGACTATCATCAATGATCATTTTACTATTGTGGGTGTCTATACATATAATCATGATCTTATTTGTGTATATTTACAGTTTTCAAGTCCAATAATGTTGAAATGGATTGGGTTCTAAAGCATACTGGTCCTAACAGTCCAGACACGGCTAATGATGGCTTTGTACGTTTAAGAGGCCTCCCATTTGGCTGCAGCAAAGAAGAAATTGTTCAGTTCTTCTCAGGTATGTTCTGTGCTTAATAGTCTGCTTCTTTTTTCCTGTTCAAGTAAATATGAATCATTAAATCTAGGGATGTTCCTCTGGCCTCACATAATAAATTTCTTATTAACTTTTTTTGTGTAGTGTGTGGCCGGCATTAGTTTATTCTTAACATTCATATGCTGAAATCCTTACTAAGATGGATTTGGAGTTTTTGGTGTGAGTTATTGTGCCGTGTTTTCTTTTCTTCTTTTTTTTTTTTTTTTTTTTTTTTTTTTTTTTTTTTTAGGAGCAGGAAAAAAGGAAAATTTTCTTTCACACTCTGTCTAAATTCTCAAGAAAAATGTTTATTAGTTTTTGTAGAAGAACCCTCATGACAGTGTGCCAAATGACACTTTTTTCCAGTCTTTATGTATATTTGTTGACCCAAACAGAATTTCATTGTTTTTGTAAACAGTGTTGGATAATCCCCAGTGCTGCAATTTTGAGTTTGTCCTTTTTAATTTCTTTCCAGAGTTAAATGCATATTTTCCTTCTCATTCCAACAATCTCCATTGCTACCCAAAAATATTCTGCTGGCTCCTCTTGGAGTGCAGCTCCTTTCATTCCTGTGGGTGAGAGCCATATTTCACATTCCACATGACATTAAAATAAAGCTTGCCAACAGGAATGAATGTGACCAATATTTAGACCGAGAACAAGGCAAGTATTAACCAAGCACTCTGCACTGGTGGTGGAGAATTTATTTGAATGATAAGTTTGGCTAATAAGCACATATAGCTGTTATTTGTTACACCACTTTTTTTTTTTTATTTTGTCTCCAAACTTTTTATCGCCCTTGCATTTTCTATGAGGTTTATTTTGGTAAATAGAGAGAACAAAGTAAACATTCAAATGATATAAATCTGAAAAATATTAAAAAAAGAGTAACTAAAAACGGTATTGTATTTCTTTTTGTAAATGTTTTGATGCCCTGAATGTACTGGTGTTATAAGAATGTCTGTATGGGTTTGTAAAATTTTAATGTTTACCCCCCCACTGGGGTTATTTGTCCTTGGGTTGAAGGGTTGGAAATCGTGCCAAATGGGATAACATTGCCGGTGGACTTCCAGGGGAGGAGTACGGGGGAGGCCTTCGTGCAGTTTGCTTCACAGGAAATAGCAGAAAAGGCTCTAAAGAAACACAAGGAGAGAATAGGGCACAGGTGGGGATGGATGGTTGGTTGTCACTTTTCTTATGGTATAGTTTTATAAGGAGCATCAACTTAATCTAATGTAAATGAAAGAACATGTAAAAAAAATGAATTCATCTTGACTTAAGATATGTGCTTTGAAGTAAATTTGTTAGTGTTGCCATAAGAAAATGTGATACATTCTTTCTTTTTTCTTTTTTTAATATATTTATTTTAATGTTTATGGTGTAAAACTTGTCACAATGGGTTTATCTATTTGCACCCGTAATTGTTGACTTTTTTTAACAAAAAGAAAAGCCTTGTGCTATACATACTTAATTCAATCATACCATTTAAAAACACAATTCATGTGATATATACTATAAAGATTACTGGTTTTAAAAACATATTGATGCATTTCTATAAATTTTACGAAGAGCAATAAATGTAGTAAAAAAAAAAAAAATGTTTGTGTATGCTAATAATTATCATCTCCCTGCCCCAATTCCCTTTAGGTACATTGAGATCTTTAAGAGCAGCAGAGCAGAGGTTCGTACACACTATGATCCTCCAAGGAAGCTCTTTGGCATGCAGCGCCCAGGACCTTATGACAGACCGGGTGTTGGGAGAGGTTACAGTGCGTTGGGGAGAGGATTTGATCGCATGAGACGCGGTGCCTATGGAGGAGGTATAGTAGTGTGTGTGTGTGTGTGTGTGTTTTTGTTTTTTTGGGGGGGGGGGGTTATTTTTGGTTTTTTTTTTATTTTATTTTTGACAAGTGTTAACTTTCTTGTAGGTTATGGTGGATATGAGGAGTACAATGGATATAATGAATATGGTTTTGGAGCAGAACAAAGATTCGGAAGAGGTATGTCAGTAGGTTGCATTCTTGTACATGGCACTTCCCCCTTAAGTCCCTTAATTTTTTTAATTTTGTTTTTTAACTTTTTTTCTTTAGCAGTGTCCGATCATAGATATGGAGATGGTTCTAATTTTCAAAGTACGACAGGTCACTGTGTGCACATGAGAGGTCTTCCCTACAGAGCAACAGAGACAGACATATATACTGTAAGTACAGAACAATTTTGTTTAAAGTTCAGATTACTGTTACTAGAAGCCTATTGAACTTTTTGCTTTGGATATATCCTCTACATACACAAACTAGTTGTTTGCTGCTCAAGGCAAACAGTTATTGTGTGTGTGTATGTGTGTATGTGTGTGTATAGCGGTCCTCCTGACACCAACTAGGGTTTAGTGCTGCACTTTACAGTAAAGGTGATCGTTTATCTTTTCACCTCTTCATAGAACTGTGCTGTGTACAGCGCATGTTCATCCTGTCACTGTAAATAGACTTGAAAGTTAATTTCTAGTAAAAGAAATTTGATATGACCACATCCCGGAATTGCCATTCAAACTGATTTAAGTGTGTTTTAATTTGCATAAACTAAATGTATGTTTAGGGTATAACTTTTGATCAGACATTTTAGAAACTGTTGTCTGTATTGAAATTCTTTGTTTAAAAAAAAAAAAAAAAAAAATATTTACTAGATCTTTCATTGCTTCCTGCTTTATTTTTAGACTTGGAAATCTCAATGAAAGACTTTAAGAACTGAAGTCTAAAGCCATTATGTTAGGACCACAGAACACTACTTTTCTCCTATCTTTAACATAGAAGGTGGTTTCTGTAGTCCTCCAAAATCTTTAAGAACTGTGTAAGGTCAGCAGGTCTCCATTTTTTTTATCACTAGTTTGCTTGTAATATTTAAAAAAAATAAATAAAAATCAACCGTTAGTATACATGAACATTTACGCTTGAAAAGCATGTCTTAAATGAAAAGAACCTAAGGGTAAAAAAAAAACCCCAACTGTAATGTATTTTTCTGTTTTTAGTTCTTCTCTCCTTTAAACCCAGTGAGGGTTCACATTGAGATTGGGGCAGATGGCAGAGTAACCGGAGAAGCAGATGTTGAATTTGCTACACATGAGGATGCAGTGGCAGCCATGTCTAAAGACAAAGCTAATATGCGTGAGTAACCTCAATTTCCAGCTGTATTTTATAGAATGTTTGTTTGTAGAACCTAAATGAACCATCACACCTAGATATTAAATATTGGCTTTAAATAAAACAATCTTGTAACCTTGTAATTATCTAAACTGTAAGATATTAACACATGTTCTAAAAACAAAAAACATTAAATCTTGATTTTTGAATTTTGATGAGAGACCTAGGAATGTTTGACCCACCTAGAGTTTCCCTACTATTCCCTCATACCTTAGTTTTATCATACTTTTCATACTGAAAGGTTAGAAGTCTTTTGTGAAGCTATACAGTTTACAGACTACCTTTTTTGGTCAGATTTTTTTTTATTGCAAACAATTGTATTCCCATGAGGTGGGAATTAAAAAAAATTCAGGGTGAAAATACAACCGGCATTTTAAAAAAGCTAGTAATGATGGCTTCCCTATTGCTTTCTTTATTGGTTTTCTGTAACATTAGGTTTTCACATGGGGTTGTAATAATTGCTATTTGTGAAGACTGTGGGACCTTGGTTGTGTATTGAGTGCAACTTTAGCAGTCTATATGACCTATATATCAAATCTACCTAGGATACTTTGTTTACTCAGATTTTGTTTCCCCCCTCTTAGAACACAGATATGTTGAATTGTTCCTGAACTCAACGGCTGGTGGATCTGGTGGTGCATATGGTGGACAGATAATGGGAGGACTTGGTATGTGTCAGAAAAATGTTAAACCAGACTAATAGAGCTGAAATATGTTTTTAAAATGAGCTGGTTAACCCCCCCCCCCCACGCCTTCAGTCATTAAACATGTACATTATTTATATGTTTCTTTTACGCTACCCCTTTCAGAGCTAAAGTTCCATTTAAAATTCTGGTCAGACAGGCCATTCTTACAGAAAGGGGCAGGGGATGTCCCTTCTACAAAAATCCCTCTTTACCTGCTTTATCGCTCTGGGTTATCTCTCAACAAAAGTTGCTCAGTTTTGGTTGCCAGGATACCCAGCAATATTTTCTCTGGGCATGTTGGTAATGAATGAACTACTCCAGAGGTAGTTCAGCCTGGCCAAGCAAGATGGCCAAAGAGTATCTCCAGGTAGAGAAAGTAGATGCCAACGCCCTGGGACAGGCACATAGTGTGTTGCATATGTTAAAACTTTTTTTTATCCAGGGTGCTGTTATGGGCAGAATTAGAAGATCTGGTCCATGCAGCTTCCTGGGGAATTTTTCTTTTTTTTTTATGCAGGGTTCATCCAGGAGGAGGTACTAATGTTACTATGCTTTTCCTGGTTTTATTTATGACCAGGAGTATAGAGGAAAGGTTAGGTGCCAACCCATCATCCATGCTAGAAACTTCACAGTGTAGTGACATCTGTTTTTAAAAGAAACCTTTAGCTTTTAAACTGTGAGTCCATGTCCCTGTTTCACACTTTGCTGAAAACTGTATCTTTTAAACTGTAATTTTTTTTTTTTTTTTTTTTTGGAAAAACAGGTACACAGTCAAATTATGGCAGCCCAGGATCCCAGGCACTGAGTGGAAGCTATGGTGCAGGATATGGAAATCAAGCTGGCATAAGTGGCTATGGTAAATACTACTAATTTTATGGGCAGACATGTCGTTATGAGTCAATAGTCTCGTATGCATGATGGGTCATCAGCGCTTGGCTTCTGGTTACATTTTGTATAGACTGTTATAAGGCTTCCCATTGGGGTTTGAATACACTTAATGTGTTATGGTGTCACCTATAAAGCAGTTGAATCTTTTAGATAGACGTGTGTGTGTGTGTGTGTGTGTGTGTGTACCATTGTAGGTGTGCTTCGTACATTTTGTAGAGCAAGGATTTTTGTAGAATGGTTTATAGCTGACTAGATGCTGTCCAGCCATCGATGCCTGAGCTAAACCCTAGTTTTTTCATCCATTTATTTTGGTATGAAGTAAGCTTATGTGTATTGACATGGTTGTGGATAATTCAACAACCAATGAAATGGGGCCAGGTGAGTGAAGGCCAGTTCCAATGTATGTTTGAAAGGTTTTAATGCTAAAGTGCTTGTTTCCCTGCACTGTATAGGCACCTATTTAGTTAAGCCAGTGGAGTATGGCACACTGCCTTCTGGTTTTGCAAAGAACCACTTTTATTTTATTTGGGGTCCTCTTTCAAATTGTAATTTCATCCTTTGTGGGATTACTTTGAGTTGTGTGAATTTAGGCTCCTGGTGTGCTGGGCCAGGTAACCATGGAGTGTCTATCCCATCCTGCACTACACGGGTTCAGTCTCTTGGTGGTCTTCTGATCACAAAAGATCCTGAGGTGTGTCTCCAAGTACAATGCAGGACCACTGCTTAAGCGTGAAAGGAGCAAGGATTAAGCTATCGGTGCTTAATAGTGCTTTTTAGTGGCAGGTATATTTAATAATTGTTAGACCATTACATTGAGTAGTAAAGTGATTAGCCAACTCAATACATAGGTGGGTGATTAAACATTTATAGTAGTGACCCTTTTTGCAAAAATGGTCATATTTTAATTCCTGGATAGTCTTCCTAAAGAAAGCATTAGTTTGATTTTAGAACACAAAAGTGAAAAATTGGTCTCGGGTCTTGATGCGTGGGCTCTTTCAGGGGATAATGAGAGCCATCAAACAACTAGCTTATGTTTTAAGTTTGAGGGAAAAATCATCTAGTCATCAATTAGATGCAGTCCGAAATGTCAGAAGTTATTTAGGTTATCAAAGTAAGAAAACTTTCTATTCTCACATAACACTAAGTGGGAAGGAAGGCCCAGCATATTAGGAGGGGGGGACATGTAAAAATATCATTTTTCTATTGGTAAGATTATTCAAAATGAAAGAGGGGCAGTGTTTCTGCTGGAAATAAAGATGGTCTAAAAATTGAAATGAAGTGTGTGTATATAATGGATTTAAATCAGAAGTTTTAAACCAAGTGTAAAAGAATAAAAATAAATGCTGAAAGCGGTAACCCCAAGTCACACTCAGGGTAGTTTAAAAAAAAAAAAAGTAAAATACAAACACTTACGTGGTCCCATCAGCGTCCTCCAGGGTCCTGCCATCCTCTGGTCACGTCCTCTTCCTCGATCTGTCCCCTGGCGAGTGCACTGGCGTTCCGGTGGCCTCAGTGCGTACAGCCGCTGCTGGGGGCGAGGCGGGAATTTCAAATTATTTTGTATTGCATTTAATAGAAAATACCTGTATTGAATGCAATACACTGAATTTTATGTCCAAAAGCAGTACATCTTCTTCTTTCATGAAAACTTATTTTACAGTATAACTTGAAACACAATCATTTCCATGATTACTAAATTTATTTTTTTAACATTTATTATTTTTATATATAATTTTGTTTAAAGTTCATTATACTCGTACAAATTTTTTACTGTAACAATGTACCGCTTTTAGGGGAAGTTAGCTCCAAAATCTGGACAGAAAAGAACTGCTCAGTATGAGAATCGAATAAAATTTCTGTATTTTCTATTATATATAGTTAATCACCATCTGCTTTGAATTTGAGCAAGCCCATAAAGCCAAACTTGTCGGGACCCGAGACCAATTTTTCACTTTGTTCTAAATCGAATAACTGCTTTCTTTGGGAAGACTTTGTCTAGTATTTTTGAAATATGTCACTCGCCTAAACGTGGCTTCACTTTACTGCCCAATGTAATGGTCTAACAATTGTTAAATATACCTGCCAATAAAAAACTATTCTTTTTGCCACTATATTTGGTGGTTGGCAGAAACTAAATTGCTAGAAACCACAAACCAATTTTTTTTTTTTTTTTTTTCCCCCCTCTTTCCTTTTGGTTAATAAGCAACTCTGTAGTTGGGCTGCTATAGGGGCATTGGGATTTTCAGGTCAGCCTGTATCACTATAGCTGAATCATTTTTTTTAAACCAATACAAACATTTTTTTCAAACAATTTAAAATTTACTAATTTAATTTTTTTTTTTTTTTTTAGGTAACCAGAGTGGACTGAACAACAGTTACTATGGCAGTGGGAGACAAGGGTCAATGGGTGTAAATGGAATGGCTGGAATGTCTAGCAACATGAGCATGAGTGCTGCATGGGGAATGTAAATTGGGGAATTTTTGCTTTATTTTTTTTATTTTTTTTTTGTCTTACTTTGGGACTGAGCTGATGGATTTTTTTTTGTTTTTTTTTTTTTAATTGAAAGGGTAACTGTACTTTACCTTCCTTTTGGCTTTTCCTTGCTACCTATATTCTTTTGTACTGAAACCCATGTGCAACCTAGGACAGTGCACGTGGTTACATTTTTCATAGGTTCTAATGAAAAAGCAAATTTTCAATTTTTTTTTATACATGGAACTGTGCAAAAAAAAAGCCATGCCGTTCAGTGATGCTGTACAAAGTCTGGAAGAACTACACAAAGGTCTAGGTAACTTGGGGGTGGGTGTTGGACAGTTAGTCTTGGATTACATTATTGTACAGATGCCCTTTTAAAATTTCAGTATTCTAAATGTCAGATGTTTATTTACAACTACTAAACAGGCAAATCTCTGTTTGGCTTTTGTAGGACACTTATAAAGAAAAACAAAGTAGCTGTGTTACAATTTGTTTTTTGCAATGCTTTGTAATGTAAACATACCTTTTTCATTCTTTGTATTTTAATCCAACTTTGATTCCCATTACAAAAGTTTGTTTTTTGGTTTTTTTGTTTTTCATTTTAGCTTGTAATATTTGTGGCTCAAAGTTGCCCAATAAATTTTGCAAAACCAAACTTAATTCTTTGCACCATGCCTAACTTTTTTTTTTTAATTAAAGAAACTATATTTACTATAAAATGTGAGAGTACATATTTTGAGTGTGTATTGTAACATTTACGTGAAAGTAAATTTATTTGGTTTTAACATTTTCATATGTTTGTGTGCTCAATTCATCTTTTGTCTTTTTGGGGCTTTTCTTGACCTCAGATGTCTTGTATACACATACAAGCCTATGGGAATACTTTGAAAACACATGTTAAGGAAATTCAAATGCCTCAGTAGATATTTGAGCAAAAAATATTATGCTGTTCCTACAGGCCCTTGTCACTACTTTTCCCAATTAGCAGTTTAACTGCCCTTCCTTTAAACCAGTAGTGCCCAACCTCACCCAGGGGCTGCTGTTGACATTGAGATAAAAGTTGTGGGCCACAATACCATCAAACATTAAAAATGTATGTTTAAAACTATTTTAATTTAAAATGAAATTACATTGAAATGTTTCTAGTTACCATAATGTACCTGTACCAAATGAAGGAATTGACAAATCAAGAATTTCTGCATGCCCCATTTGATGCTCATTTTATTAATGATGAGATACAAAACTAAAGTATCATACAGTTCTGGCCGGTTATATGTTGCTCACCATACCAGATACTACACCATACATTGTGTTCTGTTATAGGGGTCCACTAACCTTCTTTGTACCCCAAAATCTCTGCAGTGGATACTTTCAGGGAAATGGAAGTAGCCAAAGGGTACATGTTCTTACTGCTACATCTTCAGGACCCTACATCTCCCCATCACTGCGATAATAGGGTTCACAGAAAGTAAGTGACCAGACATGTCAAAAGAAAAAAGGAGTTTACAGAATTGTTTTGGGGCTTTTTGTGGTATTGCATAGATACTCATTAGTACATTGCTTTTGAAAATGTAGTAATTTTTATCTCATTACTTGATTAAAACATGTAAACATTTCATACAAAACAAGTTAAAAAGACTTTTCAATATACATTTTATGGATTGCAACCCTTTCACTACATACATACACAATTGTTTAACTCTGGAACAGATTCCAACAATGCTAATTTGCAGTTGTGATGCGTTTCACAGATCAGGGTCTGCTTCATGCGCTAAAGGGAGGTGAATAAAGTGAACCATATTTTTACATATATTTATCAAAAAAGTAGTCCTAAATAAATCCAAGACTTGCATTTATCAGCATGAGGTTATAATTTACACATCCATATATCCTGTGCAGAAAACAGCAGAGGTCAGAAAGAGGAGGAGGGGAAGGATACACCTCATTACACAGGGAGCACGGTGGCTCAGGGTTGGTACTCTTACCTTTGCAGTGCTAGATCCCAGGGCACTATCTGCATGGAGTTTGCAAGTTCTCCCTGTGTCTTCTTGAGTTTCCTCTGGGTACTCCGGTTTCTTCCTACTTTGCAAAAACATGCAGTTAATTGGCTTCCCCTCAAAAATTGACCTTAGACTACAGTAATAACATGACTGAAGTAGGGACATTAGCTTGTGAGCTCATTTAAGGGACAGTTAGTGCCATGACTATGGACTTTGTACAGGACTGTGTAATATGATGGTGATATATATATATATATATATATATATACTGTGTAATAACAGCTGGCTTTTCCAAGACACTTTGTACTGTATACCAGGATGCTCAATTTTCTGCTGTAAAGAATGCCATAAGTCAGACCAAGGGCCAATAATAAAAAAAGAAACCAAAAAACTGTGTCTTTGAGTTTTATATCAATAGAGCAAAGCAGTCATCCCATCAATACTCATACAAATAATATTTAAATCACTCAGCAGATCGCATCGTATGATATGTATAGTTTTTTCATAAACTGTAGTGATTAAATTTTAGGGGAAGTTAGCTACAAAAATCCCCAATTTGCAGTTACATTTCCCTTCTCTTACAAAGAAATTGGGGTTCATAGAGAGTAAAGCGATAGCTATGTGTGTCTAGGTAGCGTGATAGGATGGGTATTAAATTTTCAGTTGCCAACATTCCTCTGTTCCAGAGAAATTGAGGGTCAAAGAAGGTAAGTGGTCAGCTATGTGTAACAGGCACCCCAGCAGCCACTCAGTCCCTCACACTGCAGCATCTGCAGGTTTGACCCCAGGTGGCAGAGAGTGGTACTGAGGAAGAGCTAGCCGTACTACAACCTCACTAGTCTGAACATAGTCTTGAAGTTTTGTGAGCAAAAAATTATATATTTGGGGCACCACAGCATAGAGCGATATGACAGTACCCTTACGAATATTGCCATGGATTTAGCCCCTGGGAGTTCCTAACATGCAAACTCAATTTGCGGGCCAAGGTCTTGAAATAGCCCGCCCCCCCCCCCCCCCTTAATGTGAAAATATCCCTGACTGTTATTAGGATTTTCTATTTGTGACCCCGTTTCTGCTAAATTGCGATGTTTAGGGGGCTGAAATTTGGTTTAGTAGCAGTTCTGGTCCCCTGTGTACCCTGAAAATACACAACACTGGCACTCAGTGTAGGAGAAGGTTTACATGGGGTTAATGACCGCAACATGGACACAGCGCTCATGTTGCTGCTGGGATTATCTCAAAGTACATGGTGGGTAGGGAATAGCCACAGGTGATTGCTAGGTATACATGCCCACTCACTCCCCCTCTTCTGGTAGCACAATTATTTAGAGTAACATAGGAGATATGCATGCTCCATCCCCTGCAAGACAACAAGCAGAGGGCTGGGTCTGGAGGCTCTGTGGGCTGCAGGTTGGGCACCCTTGCCTTAAACCATTTACTCTTGTAACTCGGCAGTATTACAAATTACATTTACAAATAATTCCAGTTGGAACATTATTGGTATGTTCGCCCCAGTTTTCCGAAATCACATACTTGGATAATTGTAATCAAATTTTAAATGTTATAATTGACATTTGATTGTGAGTTTCTACAGGGCCTAATATGCTAATCAGCTGAAGTATTATGCACATTTTAGCTAGATAAGGCAAAGTCATTATTGAGTAATGTGGCCCCGACCCTGCCATGGTAGATGAAGCTAGTGTTTTGCATATCTGTTTAGGTGTGTGTTTTCAGATGCACCTTTAACGTCTTTACATTTAGTGGAAAACCGTAGGATGATGCCATAAAATGCACCCTGCTGGATATTTTTCACACACTTAAGCAATGTTTTGATGCAATGAGTCTGATTTTATATGTAAGACATTTAAAGCAGCATTGTTTGCCTATATTGCAAGTGATTCTATACCTATATTTGAACCTGTGACTTTCTAAACCTAAAACCTGCTTTAATGTGACCAGCACTGGGCACTGGCAAACAAAAATTGAACTAAATCAGGGTCTCAATCAGTTCCAAAAAGAGGATTCCAAGAGAATATAAATTCCCATTTTTTTCTAGTTTACAGAAGAAGTCTTACACAGAGGGACATCTAAAAGTAGTCTAGGGTACCAAGGTTACCAGCTAGATTATAATAGTGTAGGGGAAAGAGTGTCTCAGAGCAGCAAATCACTTCTGGTAGGGCTGGATCACATCAATTGCCATGAGAAAGTTTGTAATTTAGGTGAAGGGGGTGCAGGGTTAATGCAGTTCTATGATTAATTTATCAAAATAGGGATCAAAACTTTCTCTTTTCCTGATTAGAACTTGAGCCAGAAACAAAACGTGTCAATGCAATCAACTTGAGTTAACCAGGAAAATATCTCCTGCCCTTTTGGGGAGTGCTGAGCTACCTAGGCAGACTGGCAGTTCATGCTTAAAACTTGCCCTTTCTTGCAATCAACATTTGCTTACCATGTGTTAGCCATTTTTTATAATTCTGTTGGTAAACCCACATTTTTACATCTGTAGTTACTTTTATTCATGCTAATATGCCCGATTTTATGACCCCAAACCACCTGTTATTTTAGAAGGACCCGAAACATATTGCCTCTCAAAGATAGGCAGTACCTGATACTTTGATTCAAGTCTTTCTAACATTGGAATATTTATCATTTGTTGCACTGAATGCTTTGTAAACCACTTTGCATATATGAAAGATATACTTTTTTTTCACTTCCAGTTATCAAACTCTTTATACATTTCTGGGGGGATCTGTTATTCTATATGGGAGTATATCTTGTACATTTGTGTTCAGAATAATAGTAGACAGACATCACTAACTTGATCACTGTATTTGGTAGATATATCTGCATGGCAAATAATTTACTAGTAGGTGTAGAAGAGTATGTAAAATAGCAATGTGGAAGTCAATCTGTAAAAAAAAAAAAAAAAAAACAGGTGTTGGTTGCGACCCTTAACAATAGAAGGCAGCAAATGTTATATAATGCTCAATATAGTGGATTTTTTTCTGAAAGTCTGAGTAAAATTGGTTGTTCCAGTTCGTGTTCAGAATGACAGCATAGTGTTGATTGGAGAGAGGAAACTATACACATAGGTGCACAAAATAATAGTCTGCTAAGCTAAAATGGCAACCAAAACCTGAAACGTGGGAAAAATTGGGAAAACTACCCTTCGAATGGATAGAATAGCCAAAATTACAAAGACTTAGCCAATGATAATTGGGGGGAGGGTTTGGATAATTGTATGGTAATTGTTGCAAACAAACATTGGATTGTGCAGTACTAGTTGTACTGAAAAACAAAAGAATTTGACAAACAATGATGGTAAAAGCAGCAATGGTTTAAAGCGCCTGTTTACCATGCTAGAAGTCTAGCAAACAAGATAGGGGAGTTGGAAGCCTTATTGAGTGAGGAGAATTATGACTTAGTTGGCATTGCTGAATCCTGGCTTTGTTCTTGGTATGACTGGGCTGAGTGGTGGTGTCTGTCTGTATGTGAGAAGTGATCTAAAGGTGAATGTGAAAGAAGAAGTTGTTGATGGAACAAGTGATGAGGTTGAGGCATTATGGTTGAAGTTAAAAGTGGGCTTGAAAAACACACAGGTATTTATTGGAGTCTGCTATAGGCCCCCCAGTCCTAAGGAGAATCAATCAAAGAATTAGAGAATCAACTACTAGCACAGATAGAAAAAGCAGCAAAAAGTGTTTCAATCATGGGAGATGTCAACTACCCTGACATTGAGTCAATTGCACTACAGGAACAGCAAAAGGGAGGGCATTTGTAAATTTAATACAAGATAATTATATGGTACAGTTTATAGAAGCCCCAACTAGAAATAATACTTTTCTGGACCTAGTTCTTCCTAACAATGCAGAGCTTATAATTATGTGCATTTAAAAGAGAATCTGGGTAGCAGTGACCATAATATGATTTCATTTAATGTAAGCTGTAAACAGGAAGCAAAAACAGGAAAGAAAAACATTTCACTTTAAGAGAGCAACTTTTCCATTATTAGGGGTGGCTCTCTGTGACTTGGACTGGGAGACAATATTGTCCTCAAAGAACTCTGAACAGAAATGGGAATGTTTCAAGCCCGTTCTACAAAAAGCACACTGAAAATATATTCCAATGGGTAATACGTTTAAGAGGCTAAAATTAAAACCTATGTGGCTCACAGCTGATGTTAAAAAAGGAACAAGAAAAGGGCATTCCAAAAATATAAAAATGATCACCTTCATCATTTGAAAACTATAAAGAATATAACAAAAGATGTAAAAAGGAAACAAAATGTGCAAAACTTCAAAATGAAAGACTGATTGCAAAGGAAGGTAAGGCAA
>NC_092859.1:54132438-54163563 GCF_032062135.1 Pyxicephalus adspersus
AGAGACAAGTAAGAAACATATGTTTAGGCTACATTTGGACCATAAGATGCAGGGACTTTTTCCCCCCACTTCTGGGGGAAAAAAGTGCGTCTTATGGTCCGAAAAATACGGTACTTTCTTGTATTAAAAGAGGAATAGACGGCAGAGATGGAGACATAATCTTGCCACTGTACAAAGCTTTGGTCAGACCACATCTGGAATATGCAGAGAAGGGCAACTAAATTAATAAAAGGAATGGAGGAGCTCAGCTTTGAGGAGAGATTAGCTGAACTGATTCTATTCTCCCTTGAGAAGAGACGTTTAAGGGGGGACATGTTCACTCTGTATAAATATATAAACGGTCCACAGAGAAAACTCTCTTCCCCATTATTCACTTTGAGATCATTACAAAGAACAAGAGGGCACTCTTGGCGTCTGGAGGAAAAGAAGTTTCAGCTCCGGATAAGGAAGAGATTCTTCACTGTAAGGTTTGTGAAAATGTGGATTTGGTTCCCTCAGGAGGTAGTTTCAGCAAATACTATAGATTGCTTTAAGAAAAAGCTGGATGTTTTTCTAGAAGCACAGAATATAACTGAGTATTAAGGCTTTAAAGTAAAAATACCAGTAATAAATAACAGACTATTGATCCAGGGAACATCTGATTGCCTCATGGAATCAGGAAGGAATTTTTTTCCCCTGTTGAAGCAAATTGTACCAGGGTTTTTTTTGCCTTCCTCTGGACCAACTACGTCTTATAGGGTTTTATATCTGTTATATGTTTTTATATATTTGTTTTATATGTTTATTTCCCTTGGTCGAACTTGACGGACGTGCTATAGGCATGAAGCCACCCTCAAAGTCCCCACAAATGTTGGGAAAATGTGCTGTAAAGGCTACACTTTGCCAAAGAACATTTTGACTGACCTAAAGAGAAATGGCATAACTTTTTGAGGACAGATGAAAACAAGTTTGTTCTTTTTGGATCCAGGGGCTGCAGAAAGTTTGTCAGACGACCCCCAAACACTGAATTCAAGCCACAGTACACTAAAGACAGTAAAGCATTGTAATTGTGAATGTTTCTTATACTATGCTGTTGGGTCTCTTTATCACATACCAGGTATCATGGATCAATTTGAGTATATCAAAATGCTGCGTATATCATGTTGCTTTATGCAGAAATTAGTCTTTCAACAAGATAATGACCCCAGACCAGACCAGACCAATCAGATTTACATTATTCTGACTTCAATCTAATAAAACAAATGCTGTTTCCGAGGTAAAACCAAGAAATGCAGAAGAATGTAGTCCTATCATCCTCCTCTGGAAGGAAGTTGCCAGAAGTTGGTAGATATGCAACACAGAAGTGCCGCAGTTCTCATGAACAGTGGTTATATAACTAAATATTAGTTCAGCTTTTCTAAGAAAAGCAAAATCTTGATTTAGTTCAGTATTATACACTGAATTTTTCAATTTGTAAAGAAGAATGCAGTTGTTTTTTCAGCCTAATATTCCCTTTTCTTTACTCTCTGTAAAGGGAATAACACGATTTTGATACATTTTTTCCCCATGTGTTCTGATTTGGACTAGAATGGCCAGTGTTCCGAGTGCATTTGCATGTATGGAAAAAAGCTATTTTAGCGATTTTGAGCTTTTTGCTTTTTCTGAACACAGCTGTATATTCTTTGTCTCCTAATATATGTTTATTCACTGCCTTACTTTTTCCTATCAAATACAAAGTCAGTATATGGGCAAATTATTTAAGGTACCCATTTTTTTCCAAAGTATAGAGGGGCTTATTTTCATTGGATGAATATGTTCAACCATCCCTTTTTAAGCAGTTGGCCTTTCAACAGCTGAGATGGCATGAAGCAAAATTATTGTATTTAAGCTATTGTGTTTTCCAATTTGTCCCTACCATAGTCTGGTAATAACAATGTCTACGGCCAAGCAAAGCTGAACTAGCTAACCATCTTCAATTTAACTCATGCTCATCTAATATTCAAAGAAATATGTTTCTGTATCATAATTCCTATATATGTGAACTGTGATATAATTTTCATTTTAGGCTGTCCCCCAATGGTCCTGGGAGTGGATTTAAAGCAACACTGATTTTGTCCCAGTTTACAATGTGTCCCAAGAAGGTGCCAAGAAGTTATCAAAACAAAAACCTCCTACAAAGATGAACTTGAGTTTGTAAAATAAATAAGCATATCATTGGCATCAAGTGATCTTTTATCTATCTTTTATACCTCCTACAAAACCAAAGACAAGGAACATCCATGTCTAGTGCCCCTTTGTAAACTGAATTTTTGAGATAAACTAACTAAATGACTAGATAATTTAATTCAGTTTATAAAGTTTCTCAAATTAAAATTTCTATTTAATACTGCCAAGGGGATTGGCTGCTGTCTATCGTCAATAAAGTCCTGTTACCAGCTTTGTCTTGAATATTCAAATACAACCTTCTAATGTTTTTTCTTTTACTGCTGATCTAATATACATAAATGCCTCACCAGTGTGTCTCAACTAGGGTTCCTCCAGAGGTTGCTAGGGGTTCTAGGCACAAATTGCTCCTTGCTTAGTTTACCGTATGTCACTGATCATTTTGGCTATCTGTAAAGGTGACATTCTTCCCACTGACCAGCAATGTAAGGGGCATTTTACCCATTAATCACCACGCTTATGTACTCTGAGCTGTGGATATCGTAATTATAGCAGGGGTTCCCTGAAGACCAAATAATTAAAACACTTTTGATATATCACTTGACAGTAATTGTTTGCAGAATTTATTTATTTTGGATCAGTTTGTGTTTATTAAGTAGACAAAAATGAAAATTTACAACACAGTTACAATCATAGTACAGAGGTATATAAAATGTTTACAAAATTCAAGTTACCTGTCACTAATGAAAAAACAGGCAAAAACAAAACATTCATATTGTAGCAATAAAACATTGTCAAATCATAGTTTTTTGTGAGTATTATCATTTTCTTTTTCGCTCAATGTTGTGCATATTATTTTTCTTCTAATCATTCTGTGAAATACCCTGTATACCTTTTTACACCTTTAGTACGATTTAATGGTATTTTACACAATTGTTGTGTCTGTTGATGTGTGTTGGCATCCTATTGCTAATAAAACTAGAATAAAAAAAATCATTAATTTAAAAAGGTTGGTATAGTGGTATAAATGTTCATAAAAACATTTCAATTCAAGAATCATTAAAAAAACAGCACACGACGGGTTAATCCCTTTCCCCTCCCTTCCCACTCTCAGGACCTAACTAGAAAAAATTCAAGGTGATCCATACCCTATCATTCCTTCTTTTTTTCCCTCCTGTGTAAGCTAAGCACTGATGTAGCCACCTACCTGGAGTAAATTTCTGGCTGTCCACCTTCCAGATGAAGTCCCCCCTGTATGGTTGCTCCCCTCCTTTCTGGAATCTGCCCAATAGGTATGCTGGTGAGACACCTCAATGAAAGCTTTAGATCTTTTATGCATGCCATAGTATTATTGTATGTGGAGCCATAGGCACAATATGTGAATGAATACTTTCTCCTTAAAGGAGCAAACTTGTTGTAGGAGTACCGTATGCAAACATACAAAAGCTTGTGTTCAGGTGTGTCTTGTATTGCAGACAGTAGTGCTGTTTAGTCTGTCAAGGTCTGTACTTGCTGCAAATCTCACATTTGGTAGAGGATCTGAATGATACAAGTAGATCTGTGCTAAGCAACCATATTTTGGCATAATGTGTGTGTGCACTGCTGACAATTGGGAATGTCCCTCTATGCTAAATACTAGAAATTAAAATTTGATTCCCCTTGGGAAAAAACCAAGCCATGTGGGGAAACACCTTTACAGATGGATGCAGCTCACTAGCCAGTCCTATGGTTCTGTTCTGTGTGAGTTTGGACCCCTTATTTGGTTTGCTTATATTGAGGCTCTTGTTTAGTTTCACTATGCAATGTGATTATGGAGACTCTGGCATGAGTACCGTCCAATACTGGTCGCTGAAATGGTCATCTTTGTGTTGCATACTGGATAATAATATGCTCCATGTACAGCATGAGGTTGGACTAAGTCGTAACCCTTCAAGTCCAAGTCGTTGACACCAAGTCTAAAGTCAAGTCTCCAGTCGAAACCCAAGTCAAGTCACTTCATTTATCCCCATTTGTCCCCATAAAAACAGGGCTCTGATCCGGTTCTTGAGCACAGGATAACATTCTGAGTCCACTGCCTTCTCCTCAGACAACTGAAGGGGGACGGGAGGAAGGCAGTGAGGCTTCTGTAACACCACCCTCCTCCCCGCCCCCTTCAGCTGTCAGAGGAGAAAGCCGTGGACTTAGAATGCAAGAAAGGTGGGGAGGAAGGCAGTGAAGCTTCTGTAACACTGCCTTCATCCCCACCTTCCTTGCATTCTAAGTTTACTAAGTTCAGCTATCTCTTCTGACAGCTGATCTGAAGGGGGTAGGGAGGAAGGCAGTGAGGCTTCTGTGACACCGCCTTCCTCTCTGCCCCCTTCAGCTGTCAGAGGAGAAAACTTAGAATGCAAGAAAGGTGGGCAGGAAGGTTGTGTTACAGAAGACTCACTCCCTTCTTCTCCACCTTTCTTGCATTCTAAGTTTTCTCCTTTGACAGCTGCCTTCCTCCCCATCCCCTTCAGCTGTCAGCAGAGAAAGCGAGTCGCAAGTTGAGTTGCAAGTCGCTGGGGAAAACCCCCAAGTCGAGTTGCAAGTCATTCATTAGGCGACTTAAGTCGAACTCCAAGTCGGGCAACTCAAGTTCCATGTACAGGGGTAAGCATAGCCAGCAAGTTCACTAAGCACTGGAGAGTCTATATACTTTAATTTCCAGCTTCTGTTCAATAATAGGCGGCCAAAAATCATGTGCTAAAAAGAATGTAAAATGTGCTCAAAAACTGTTTCCCTGAAAAAAAGATAGGGTATGGGTAGACATAGAGACCCAGCCCAACACAGTAAGCAGTTGCCTCCTTTTATGTGGTTACCCTCCCGCCTGAGACCTAAGATCACTTGCCTTTCCTCCAGTACTCCCTATCGGTGTGGGACAGATTGAAACACCATCCGGGCATCCAGACATATGCTCTGATTTGGGGAAATCCTGAGTTTCAGCTGGGAATGCCACCCTATTAATTCCACTGGTGGAGCAGCCACAGCTTCTTTCGGGTTGGAAACCTAATTTCTGGTAGGGAAATTAGGCTTTACCATCTAGTTCTAAATAAACATCTACCCCCTTCTGATTTCAATATGTCCAGCTTCAATCGTTCATAAGTTTCAAAATGTCTCGAGGTAAGCCTCCTTATTAGAAAACTGCATTCAAAAGCACCTGTTTGTCTCTGGCTGGTTCTGCCGGGCAGATCTCGATTCTCTATTCCGCATTGTTAGCCCCCTCCTCCAATCTCTTGTATCACTCTAAAGTATCCCTCAATGTAGGTCTGATTGATTTGAATTACAAAGTCTTCTTGCACTGCTACCTACCAAGATTGCTCAGTGTTTACCGAGTTCATCCAATCTCTGTTTCAGGGGTAGTGGGATTGTAGCGGACATGGAGCATATGTGGTGGTCTTGCCAGGTTGCGCAGGAATATTGTATGAGAATGTTTGTCACGGCTGATAAAAACCCCCTTATCCCCCAGTCTGGAGAGTGCTTTCCTAAACAGGATTGACATGCTCTTGGCGAAATATGCAAAGAAATTCTGAAATTATGTGCTGCTGGTGGCCAGGACAACTCTGGCAAGGGCTTGGAAATTACCATCACATTAGCTCCAATAACGGCTAAACTAAATTGGATAATGGTAAAGACAAGCTGCCATACAGGATGTCTGTAATCTACAAAGACCTGGATGTACTGTTTGATTGGGCAACCAAGTGGCAAATTACATTTAACATCAGGAAATGTAAAGTTATGCACTTAGGGGCTAACAACATGCATGCTTCATAATGTCTAGGGGGAATACATTTGGGGGAGTCAGGAATAGAAAAGGATCCAGGGGTTCTGGTAGATCATAGACTTATTACCAGCATGCAATGCCAGGCTGCTATATCTAAAGCTAGCAAAGTATTTTCTCGTGTTAAAAGAGGAATATACTGCAGAGATGGAGAAAATATCCTGCCCCTGTACAAAGCATTGGTCAGACCACATCTGGAATATGCAGTCCAGTTTTTGGGCACCAGTTCACAAAAAGGATATTGTGGAATTGGAGAGAGTGGGGAGAAGGGCAACTAAACTAATAAAAGGAATGGAAGAACTCGGCTATGAGGACAGATTAGCTGAACTGAATTTATTCTCTCATGAGTGGAGACGTTTAAGATGTTTATGATCACCCTGTATAAATATGTAAATGGTCCATATAGAGAACGCTCTTCCCAACTATTCACTTTAAGATTGTTACAAAGAACAAGAGGGCATTCTTTGCCTCTGGAGGAAAAGAAGTTTAAGCTCCGGATAAGGAAGGGATTCTTTACGTACAATCTGTGAAAATGTGGAATAGGCTCCCTCAGGAAGTAGTTTCAGCAAGTTCTATAGATTGCTTGAAGAAAAGGCTGGATGCTTTTTTTAAAGGACAGAAAATAACTGGGTATTGAAGATTTAAAGTAAAGATAACAGACTATTGATCCAGGGAACATCTGATTGCCTCATGGAATCAGGAAGGAATTTTTTTTCCCTTGATGGAGCAAAATGTACCAGGGTTTTTTTTTTGCTTGCCCCTGGATCAACCATGTCCATGGGGTTTTTTTATCTGGGATATGTTCATTTCGCTAGGGGTTGAACTTGATAGATTTTTTTCAACCTGACTTACTATGTGACTCACGTGGACCCTTAAATATACACCACATGCTTTTGAACTAACCTGGGACCTGTGGATTGAGCACTGCTCCTCAATTTTGCTCCCTTTCTGATGTGGATTCCGCCCACTCCATTCCCATCCCTCCTTCTTTACTCCTCTCTTTGTTAAACAGGATATGTGGGGACACAAGGTTCTTCTTAGGTATGAGCTGTTTAGTATCAAAAGGTTAGTTAGTAGGTTTCTCTGCGTTATATCATAAAAGCGATGTAATATTTCACCTGTGTTTTTTATCTGTATTTCCTTTGTCAATTTTCCTTTGCCAATTTTATTTTTCCTGAATTAAAACTTGAAATAAAAAAAAAAGTGTAATGGAATATTGTGGAAGTGGGTTGGGGAATATGCTTACGGAAGGTTTTGGGGTTAGGAGGTACTTGGAGCTTGTGGGTGTTAAATAGGGTTGAGCGAGCGACATTTGTAAGTTCAATCTCGCAGTGAATCAGGCCTTTCTCACTTACCAAACATTTAAGCGAGAACGGCCTTGTTTTCGCCATGGAGTCGTGTTCTCGCTGAATGATCGAGGGAAAAAGTGGGGGGCAGGAACCCCCACTATTTCCGGCGGGAATGATTCGCTCCCAGAATGCACAGCAAGGCCCAGCAGCCCAATCAGGGGAGATCTGAACGCAGGCATATATACAGGGAATGAGGGAGGGATTAGTCACTCCATCTTGTGTTCTGTGTGAAGGATAGAAGCAGGGAGAGACGTTCATTGTGACAGGGACACGTTAGGAGCCTTCTGTATATCTGTATATATACAGATATACCAGTTTTTGATGCTACCTGGTCCTATGTACCAAAGAAGCCAGTTTGCTACAGAAAAATGTTTGTCCTATTCTCAAAAAAATACAGATATTTCAGTCTTTGATATCTCTTGCTATTTGCTACAGAAAAAATCCTGTCCTACTATACAAAAGAGCGTTTAGTAAAATAAAAATTCTGTCCTACTATATAAAAAATACAGATATTTCAGTGTTTGATATCTCTTGCTATTTACCAAAGAAGACCGTTTGTTAAAAAAAAAAAAATTCTGTCCTACTATATAAAAAATACAGAGATTTCAGTGCTTGATACATTTTCCTATTTACCAAAAAAACAGTTTGGTACAGGTGCATTTTTGCTTGAATAAGTAAAAGATGAGCAGTAGACGGAGGGGAAGGCATTGCGTTGGGCAACCTGTTACAGCAGGCTCTTCTTCTGCAGCAGCAGCAGCAGCAGCAGCAACCAGCATAGCCGTGACAGGAGCAAAGACAGGAGTTAGCCTGGCTAATGTGCCTGTACCTCCCGATGACTCTCCCATGTTGTTTGACGAACAGCTTGAGGATCTGACGGTGCAAATTTCAGAGCAGGAGGCAGACTTTGAGACCCTTGGAGAGTGTGGTCAGCACTTTCTGGGTAAGGTTTCTGGATCAGTGGCTGCATTTGCAGATGTTGGCTTAGATGAAAATGAGGATGATGATGACAGTGATGTCAGCAGTTTCGAAACAGACGTAGAGGAAAGGCAGCAGCAACAGACTAGGGATGGGAGGGGCCGCAAATCTGCCTCATGTGAGTCCCAAAGAACACACAAACTAGTGGGCACAAGCAGGGGAACAGTCAGTGACAATGTGGCAGGGGGGCAGATGGAGCTGGAGCAGATGCAGGGTACCTAGCAGACGCAGAGGCAGGCAAAGAAACAGAGCAGCAGAGTGGTTGCATGCACCTCTCCAGTGTGGTCCTTTTTCACACTGAAAGACGGTGACGGGTGCGTAGCAATCTGCATCCTGCCACAGGCACATGTGGCACATCCGTAGAGGACAGGCTGGATCACATTTGGGTACAACATTCCTGCTTTCCCATATGCGCGAGCACCACAAACCAAAGTGGGATCAGTACTTGCATTCTCTTGAAGGAGGTGCAACCACGTCATCCTCTCTTCTTCTACCTACATTGACTCCTTCTCCACCTCCAACTGTCATTGCTACTATGTCTAAAGAGGTTGGTGCCAGCCAGACTTCTAGCGGCGATGAAGTATCAGCTTCTGCCTGAAGATTTTGTGGCATCAGACAATGTTTGACGCCGCAAGATGGGTACTCCAGTGACCCCTTCAGCTCCCCTAGCTCCCAGTCCCTTCAGCCCACTCTACCGGAATTTTGCGCAAGGCATTAGGCTATGGGCCCGACCAACAAAAGAGTAATTGAGCTCAATTCGCATCTAGCCAAACAATTAGCTTTGCAGCTACTGCTACCTGATGGCCTGTGCCGAGCGATGGTGAAATATACTAAGCAGGCATTACTTCTCCCGCACAGTTGTACCCAGTTTACATGCACATTTAATGGGTAACCTCTCCCGGGCATTGGCATTCTCGGTGTCTAGCCAAATCCACGTCACTATGGACAACTGGACAACCAGGCACGGAGTGGGACGCTATCTGTCGTTCACCGCTCGCTCGGTGGCCTTCCATAGCTCAGTGGGCGGTAGTCTGAAAAAGGCATTGCAGCCCCTTATACCCCCGCCGAGGGGTGTAATGGAAAAGCATGGGCCAACCCAGTCCTCTCCCTCCTCCTCCTCCTCCTTCTTCATTCCTTCTACCGCCAACCCCTCTTTTTTCAACACTCCTGAAAAGCCAGGAGCAAAGGACACTGTGGTTTAGTGGGCAGGCCACCAAGGCCCCCTCAAGCACACGCCTTGGCAGTGCTGGAACTGGTGTCCTTGGGGGAGAAAAGTCACACTGCCAGAGAACTTTGCACAGAGAGTTTGAGGCTTGGCTGACGCCCTCCCGGCTCACAACAGGCAACGTAGTATGCGACAACGGGGCCAACCTTGTGGTCGCACTGCGCATGGGCTGCATAACACATGTGCCCTGCTTTGCGCACGTACTGAACCTGGTGGTGCAGAAGTTCCTCCGCACGTACCCATCTCTCCATCCCCTACTACTGGGAGAGGAGGGGAAGAAATGGGGGAGGAGGATGAGGGTGACTTTACACTCCATAGCACACAGCCAGCATCAGAAGAAGCAAGAAGGGACATTGGCCAGCATCAGGATTTTCAAGAGGATGAGGAGGAGGAAGATGATAATGATGATGAGGGAGACCATGTTGAGGTTGCTGGACAGGACCCATCCAACCCGCATTTGTGCTGTCACGTCCCAGGCACTGTGCCGGCGATGGAACAATAGGAACTGCTGCAGCTTGAAGAGGAAGAGGTGGGTGATCAGGAGGAAGATGTTTTAGCGCCTACTGAGGGACAGGAGGAGGATGAGCCCAGGGAACCCCTCTTTCATATGTGTGTCCACATGATGCGATGCCTAGGGAGGTACACCCGCATCCCAAAAACTGGGTAATTACTGGCTGGCCACCCTTCTGGATCACCGCTACAAAGAAAAAAGGTCACAGTTTCTACCCAACCTGGCACAAGAGAAGGAAAAGGGGACCTGCCTGGGCAGAATACTATGCGACTGGCTGAGTGAGGAGTTCCGAGGCACCACATTCCGCACAGGGAGCTCAGGTGGACACTGCCTCCACTGCACCCTCCTGTAGCAGCGGCAGCAGCAGGAGTGGCAAAAGGCCACACACATCCAAAAGCCTAGGCCAAGGCAGGGGGGATTTTCTGGATTGCCTGGCGAAACCTGATGCGACCACCTTAAACAAGTGAAGTGCAGGCGCATACCAATTGAGAACAGATAAAGCGCCTGGTGCACAATTAGGTTGGCTCTTTTCTGGCCGGTGATGGTGTTGTCGACAGCAGTTATGAGGAGGATGTCTGTCCTGACAGTAGTGACGCCATTAATTTTTGGGTCAACAGGCTTGAAATCGGTCCGCAGTTGGCACAGTGCCCCTGATTCATCAATAAAATCCGCGCTCGCTGGAAGCGCGAAAGTACGCGCGACCAGCGACCAAACACCCTGTCAGCTGAGCCTGCTTCGGTTGAATTTTTCCGCTAGTTATCGCAACGTCTAGGGGTGGAATTCATTGCCAATGTCATGCTTGCCATTGTGTCAGCTAGCAATATACTTTACATTTCTGCTCCTCCTGGTAGGCTGACAAACTGCAGATGAAAACCCCAGTACTTCCACATTTATAGGTACCATTGCCTTTGCTTAATTTTTCAGCAAAGTATTGTAAGATTGAGGGTTGGCATTCATGTCATCCACTTCATGATGCAAACTAGCAATATCGTTTACCTTCCTACCGTTTCCGGCACCACAGACCACAGCAACAGTGCTGGCGCACAAAACATCTTGGTCTGGCTCTTCACAAATTTCAGATATTTGTCATACACACTTCTGGGTGGCATTGACGATGGACTACACCCAGCTCTAGATGCCAGTTACAAATGCGGTCCCCGCTCCGTCTCAGGGCCCACCGCCTCATCCTCCTGATGTTGCTGCTACCGCCTGTCAGTACTCCATTCACTAAAATTGTACACTTCTGGGTGGCATTGATGATGCACTACTCCCAGCTCTGATTGCCAGTTACCAATATGGTCCCCGCTCCATCTCAAGGCCCACTGCCTATTCCTCCTGATGCTGCTGTTGCCGCCTGTCAGGGCTCCATTCACTAAAATAGTATTACACACTTCTGGGTGGGTGGCATTGTCAATGTAATACACACAGCTTTAGATGCCAATTACCAATGCGGTCCCCGCTCCGTCTCAGGGCCCCTCGCCTCCTCCTCCTCCTGCTGCTGCTGCCGCCTGTCAGTACTCCATTCACTAAAATTGTACACTTCTGGGTGGCATTGATGATGCACTACACCCAGCTCTAAATACCCATTACCAATACGAACCAAGCTCTGTCTCAGGGCCCACCGCTTCCTCCTGCTGCTGCCTGTCAGTGCTCCATTCACTAAATTTGTACACTTCTGGGTGGCATTGACAATGCACTACACCCAGCTCTAGATGCCAGTTACCAATGCATTCACCACTCTGTCTCAGGGCCCACCGCTTCCTCCTGCTGTTGCTGCTGCCATCTGTCAGTACTCCATTCACTAAAATTGTACATTTCTGGGTGGCAATGACGATGCACTACACCCAGCTCTAGATGCCAGTTACCAGTGCAGTCCATGCTCCATCTCAGGACCCACCATCTTCTCCTGCTGCTGCCGCCTGTCAGTCACAAAAATTGTATTACACACTTCTGAGTGGCATTGACGATGCACTACACCCAGCTCTTCATGACACTTACCTATGCAGTCTGCCTGGGGATAGCACAGAGGCCACACATTGCTACTGCTCTCGCTGACCCACGCTCTCTCTCTGGTCCTCCATCCTTTTGCCTAATGTCACTGCGCTACTTGTCCGCAACATTATGCATGGCATTCCTAACACATGTCATCCAGATCATGATTCCAGCTAGCAATTATTATTATTAATAAACAGGATTTATGGAGCGTAAACAAATTATGCATCTATATAAATTAAATAGAGGTGCGTGCATTAAATAGCAATGCATTCTTCTGCTGTTTCGACAGGAGAGACTGTTGCTAGTGGGTCGAGTTCACCGTTTCTCAATGTCCTAATGTTTATGCTGCCTTATGGATGCTGTCCGTCACGCAAAATCCTATTTGCCAGCTGTCACTTTGCCTGCCTTTTTTTGAAAAACCACAAGGTCTTTTGGAACTTTTGTATTTGTCCCTTGTTACCACTGTTCTCCTACACATATGTAGCAAATGTGGTGGTTCTAACATGTATAGGGGCTTTGCTAATAATGTTTTAAGTCGGCTTGTTGACTTTAATTGAATTTGCAAAATCAGTTCGCTGAAATTTCGCAGACCCATTGGAAGTTCGAGGAAATTTTCGCGAGACTGTCAGAGGCCTTCTTGCTCATCCCTATTGGTAAATGTTGATTGAAGAATGGTTTTAGGTGAATAGGGTGGAGGTTGATGATGGTGGTGTTTCGGTGTGGGTTTTTTGATTAGATTGGATTCTTGATTAGCTTTATTGCGGGATGTGAGGGGTAGTGGTGCTGGGGAAAGGAGAGGGTTTGGAGCTACAGTTTACTCATGAATATAGTAGTTTGAATACTTTATATTTTTGTGTCACGGTGGAAAACTTCAAAACAAGATGGCGATCCATAAAGGGTAATTTTAGAATTAAAGTTAAAAAAAAAAATCGGCATGGTAGATCTGGTGCTATCAAAGAAACCCTTTACAAATACAAAATTTTGCTTCAGTTTTTGCAGCCTGTACTGGATTAGGAGCATAAGTTAATTTTTATTTTGTGTAACCAGTATGTATCTTGCATAAACAGAAATGCTTTGGTTCTTTTTCCTGGTTCTGTTTTCCTGTGTATCAGGATATAAAAAAAAATATATTGTATGCAAAGAAAATAGACAAACACACACACTTTTTTTAATAATCATTTATCTTTGACTAAGTTCTTCTAAAGAATACAAAAATGGAAATGTGATAATTTAAAGTAGTAATCTAGTAGTACATCTGCATTTTGAATTTAAATAAATGAATGGGAAACAGTCTTCAACTAGCTGGCTAAATGCAGCTATCTACCATGCCCATTCAGCCCCTCTAAAGTCAAAAGCTTCACACATAATTCTAATTCAGTGTTCATTTTGACATTTTTATTTTTATGTACCTCAATAAATGTTAATAATATTTCTTGGTTAATTCAAGTTCTACTATATCTATTATTCCACATTGCTGAAAAAAGTGTTAGGGCTGTGCCCCCTGACAGGAGATACCTGAGGTGTGGAGTCTCAACTGTCATCTGGTTAGTTAAAAAGACCTTAACCTCCTGGGCGTTTCACCGATGTCTGGATTTCTGCACCAAAAGCGGTACACTGTTTTTCATGAAATTTTTTTTTTAAATTGTAGACCTGTAACATGTCCAAAATATGTCCGAACAAGGGTCTAGTATCCTGACTAAAAAAAAGTTTGAAACACCCAATCATGTAAAAAAAAAATAACTTTAATAATAAAATTAAATAACACAAAAATCAACTTAAAAAAGAATGCATAAATAAATAAAAATAATTCAGTATACTGTATAGTACTATATATTTTTAAAACACCTCCCTAGTGTGGTAGATTTTAAAACAGAGTCCAACGTCACATACCTATAGACAAAACCACATAAATATATTTTGTAATATTTTGTATTGGATTGGATACAGGACTTTGTATTGAATCCAATACAAAATATTTAAATTTTTCGCTACGACCCCCAACGAGGGGCGTATGCACTGACATCATCAGGAATCGTCGAGGGACGCGTACGCGAATGCCGAGTGTTCTTTCCACACTTTCATGCAAAAAGCGTTACATTTTTTGCATGGCAATTTATTTTAGATTGTAGGCTATAATTCTTAGGCATAACTCACCTAAATATGTCCAAAATTTAATAAATCTAATAATCAACTTTAAAAAAAATTTATAAAACATAAAAAAAAATCTTTAAAAAAAAAAAAATAGTGTATAATGTAATGTAACTGTACAGTAGCTTATATAATATTTATTTATATATTATATAAAGATTTCTTTGTATTGGACTCAATACAGCTTTTTTGTATTGAATTCAATACAAAGGGATTTGAATTTCCCGCCCCGCCCCCCACCCGCACCGACGCATGTAGCGACGTCACAGGGAAACCCCGGAGATCATCACTGCACACGCCAGGAGAAGAAAGAAGAGGACGGATGTCTCCGGAGGAGCTGTGGGGACAAGGTAAGTGTTTTTTTTCAGTTGTAATCTGATTGTCATACAATGTTGTATGACAATCAGATTGCACTGTAACGCTTGTTTCTATTTTTAGCTACCAGGTTCGGGGTAAACAATTGTAGCAAGTTTTCTTACCCCAAACCAGGTTCGGGCTAACCGCCCAGGTGGTTAAAACCTACAATTTTTTATAAACAATGACAAATATTATGATGTAATTTAAATAGGACATCAGGAAACACTGTAGATAGCCTGTGTAGCAACCTTAAAATTGTGCCTCTGTTTATATGCATATGTTGAAGGTTGATCTTGATGCTTTGTCACAGATTTCTGCAGGTCCAGGGGATCTGTGCCTCCTTCATTGCCACCCACCTTTTACTCCCCTGCTGCCAGCACCAGATCTGCTAAGGCATCATCTCCTCAGCACACTTCCTGGCCCAGGTCATGTAACTTCCAGTCAGCTGCCCCCCTACCACATAGGATGAGTGTTTTGCAGACTTGCTCCTCCTGCTGGTGGAGATGTGAACACCACCAACCTCTAGTCTCCTGGACCCCCTCTAGTGGTAAGAAAGGATGCAGCAGGTCACATGGCTCCATTCATCAAAGGCCCTGCCCTTAAAAGGAAGTGAAGGGCAACAGGAAGTTGCCTGATCAAGGAGTTCCTTTGGCTTTGCTTCCAGGTTCCTGTTGTTTGTTTCTCCTGTTCCAGATTCCTTGTGTATTATTATTATTATTATTATTAATAAACAGGATTTATATAGCGCCAACATATTACGCAGCGCTGTACATTAAATAGGGACCGACCACGGCTTGATTCCTGACAGTTCCTGTTCGCTGCCTGTCTTGATCTTTTGCCTGTTTCCTGCTTCCTGCCCTGATCTTTGGCTTGTTTGACTACAGCGCAACACCCTCACCTCTAGAGGCTCTGGTGAAGACTGGGCAGCTGCTTAGACTCTGCACGTATCTACTTACTGAGCTGGTGACACAGAGGGTCCACTATCCTGCCTTGCAGCTACCGTGACAGTTTGTTCAGGCCATGGACCGCGCTAAAATTCCTCTGCCTGATTCCATGCAGGACCGCGTGAGCAAATTCAGAAACAGAAGTCTCCAATCTGCCATCAACCTGCCTCCTACCTCTGCAACTGCAACTCCAGCCCGTGTACCTGAGACTCCTGTACCCACTACAGCTTCAGCCACCATGCCGTCATACTCTGCACTTCGGAATCCTACACCCTCCCGCTACTTCGATGACCCCCAAGCTCTGTCAGGGGTTCATTAACCAATTCCAAATACAGCTGGAATTGCAGCCCTGGAATTTTCCCACAGAGCAAACCAAGGTGGCTTTCTTTATCTCCTTGTTGTCGGAAGAGGCCCTTGCTGTGGAAAAGGTGATCCACTTTTGGGGGACTATATCACAAATATTGAGGCCTACGTCAAGCCTCCCTCTCGCTGGGCCAATATGCATCCGAAATTGAGCTGAACGATGACGGCTTGGTGGCAGTTTTCAGGGGCTCTCAGGCCATAATAAAGATGAGCTTGCTGGTCATGACCCCCCTCCTACTCTTGATGACCTGGTGTCTCTCTGCATCTCGACTGATATTCACTTCCAGGAGCGAGCTTGGGAAACCCAGAAAGTCCGGCGACCTAATAAATTGTCTCCGACCATCCAAAGACCTCTTCTTCCTACAGTAGAGCCAATGCAAGTGGACCATGCTCGACTTACCCCTGAAGAGCGGGCCTGTCGCAGGTGTCAGAACCTCTGTTTGTATTGTGCTGGAGAGGGCCACTACAAGCTCAATTGTGCCTTGAAGGCCCAAAATGCCAGTGCCTAGGGAAATGGGGAGAGGGCTCCCTAGGCAAAACTACTACCTCTCTACCATCGAAAATAACTTTTCCTGTCTGGATCTCATCTGATAGACATCATTTTTGGACCCAAGCCCTTTGGACTCCGGTGCTGCTGGAAACTTCATAAGCCAACAACTGCTCTCTGAGCACAACATACCTGTGGTGCCCCTATCCAAGCCTTTGGTGGTCTCTGTGGTTAATGGCACTGCTCTACCGGACTGCATCCAGCATACTACCGTGGCAATCACCATGAAACTTAGGGCACTGAGACTATTTCTTTTTTGGTGGTTCCCAGGATCATCCATCCCGTTATGTTGGGGTTGAGTAGATTTGCCCCCGTCATTGAATGGAGCACTGGAGACATACTCTCGTGGAGCGCCACCTGTTTCCAGGAGTGTCTTTCCAGGCTATCTCCCATCCAGCAAATCTTTTCTGTTGCTGCTTCACCTCAGCCTAGCTTACCAAGACCATACTGGGGCTTTGCTGATGTTTTCAGTAAAAAAACAGGCTGAGATGCTACTACCGCACCACCTATACGACTGCGCCATTGACTTAGTCTCTGGCTCTTCGCTTCCTCGGAGTAGAGTGTACCAGGAATGTGGCAGGAAAGCTTTCTTCTCTAAGAAGTTCTCTCCTGCTGAACTACTCCATCGGAGACCACAAGCTTCTTGCAGTCAAACTCGCCTTAGAGGAATGGCACCATCTACTGGAGGGAGCTCAACATCCTGTAACCATCTACACAGACCACAAGAACCTGCAGTACTTACAGTCTGCACAACGCCTGAATCCTCGTCAAGCCCGGTGAGCACTCCTCTTTGCCAGGTTTGATTGCATACTCGCATATCGTCCAGGTTCCAAAAATATTAAAGCTGAAGCCCTTTCTCCCTCCTTTGAAAAGGAGGACCCAGAAACAGAACCCACTTTTGTTATCGACCCTGCGCGAATCTGCCCATGGCTCCAGTCCAGCTGGATCAGATTCCCCCAGAAAATCATTTGTTAAAAAGAACCAGCGCCCTTCAGTCCTTCAATGTGGTCATGCTTCTAAGGTTGCAACAGAAAACCTTTGACTTTATCAACCGAAAATATTGGTGGCCAAATTTGAAGCATGATGTCTGTGACTTTGTGGCTCCTTGCACAAGGTAACTTGCAAACCACCCTCCGGTCCTATGCAGCCACTTCCGACCCCGGAACTACCATGGACTCTTATCTCATATAGGTTCACCACAATATGGGTTGTGGTAAATAGATTTTCTAAAATGGCCCATTTTATTCCCCTTCCTGGTCTTCCTACTGCCCCCACCTTGGCTAAAGTCTTCCTCAAGGAAGTAATTCATCTGCATGGAGTACCTTTACACATAGGGTCAGACTGTGGAGTGCAGTTCACTACTCGCTTCTGGCAAGCCCTCTGTCGCTGCCGTTCTCCTCTGCCTACCACCCGAATCAAATGGGCAAACAGAGCGGACGAACCAATCCCTGGAACAGTTTCTCCGCATGTACATCAAATCCCAGCAAACTAATTGGTCTGACCTAATTGGTCTGGCCAGCCAGCTAGCCAGCCAAGACCAATCCTGGTGGCACACACAAAACTTGAAAGGGTTTCTTGAAAAGAAATGAAATAACCCCTTCAATGGCAGAAGTAAGTAGGGGCACTTCGAATATGCAGGTGTAAATATTGAAAGATGTCAGAATAAAATTGCTTCATAAAATTATGGTAGTGATACTTTTACTGATAATTAAGTCCACCTCTCCTAGTAATTCCAATACAACGTTCTATGTTAAGGGGATTTTTAAGGTGCCTTACCAGTAATTAGTACCACAAATTAAAATTACCCATCTGATTTATTAAACTTCATACTAAAAACATACATCAAGCTCTTCTTATACAGACACATTAATGATTGCAATATCCATTACATTTAAAAAAATTGACGAGTTTTACCCATAGGCTTCTTCAGAAGATATGGGCTGCATTAATTTTCTCTATATATTTTTACAAGCAAAGAAAAAGGGTAAAACAAAACACAAAAGACATATATTTTTAGAACGTTGCCATAATCAATTTTTGGATTGAGTTTACCCAACCCCCAGAAAAAAAGCATGAACCTACTTTTCACTTTTCAATGAAATGTTCGTATCTTCAAAATCTAGTCAAATATGATCATTCAAATCATTTGTGAAAAGTGAATAGGCCAGGAAAATAGCATCTCCCAATGTGTCTGGAAGTAATCAAATATATAATAACAAAAAAATGATGATAATAATAAACTAGATTGTTTTTCAATATAGTAAAAATGTAGAGGATATATAAAGCATTTTGTTGAATCAAATAATAAAGGGCAATTCTAAACTTACCCATGCAAAGAGGATAGTCAAATTTAGGATTAAGTTGTGTGGGGGCTAGGGGAGAAAAAAGAAATCAGGAAACAATCCCCTCCCAAGGAGACTGATCCCTGCATGTTAAGATACAGGATCAATTAGAACAGCAAAGCAGTGGGCAGAGCTGATGCTGGAGATATAGAAGAACAGCTCTGTCCACCTGTGTTTAATAATGAATGCCTCCCCATGTCATCCCCCGAACAACCAGAGGATTACCTGTTTAGATGCTCCATCTGGGTTCCAAATCTGAGATACCCAGAAGTGCGCAGGCGCAATAGATGCATTCCAGCTAGAATGCTCCACCATGCCAATATAGCTTTCCAGCTAAATTATTTCATATAGTCATAATAAAGGGACAAAAAGTGCAGGGGGACTGTCAAAAAGGAACAGGCAGGATCAAGATGGAAAAAAAATTCTTCAGTCAGCGGAAGAAAAAAGTATCATATTTCATAAATGGAAATGTCTCTATTTGAACTATGACAAAAATATATATTTCAATGCCTTATATTTTTCTATATAATAGCATATCAGTTTACAATACCAATATAAATACAAAATTTTATCAATTAACTAAGGTGAAAGAACCATTTGCTTTCCCTTTGCAAAAAAAGTTTGTCAAAATTACCGCCATGTGGGTTGGGTTGCACACATTCCATTGCCAGAAATCTGATTTGGCAGGATTTCTGGCATTTTGTAAAATGCTGTTCGACTGGAGACAGTAAATTGTAATTTGTGTCATGGATAAGTTCGTAAATCCACTTTTTAAAATGGGAACATAGAAAGCACCACATAGAGACGGAGATAGATGACCCCCGTAGTGTTACAGTCCACATACTGTTTGAAATGAAATTTACAGCTTCAGGGACAGTGCAACAGCATGAGGCCCAACTACAGGATAAGAGAGATAGAGCAACTACATTCATAGCTTGAGAGACAGTACAAAAGCGTGAGGCAAGACTACAGTATAAGAGAGAGAGAGCTAGTACATCTAGAGCTTCAGAAACAGTACAACAGCGTGAGACCCGAAGACACGAAATGAGAGAGAGAGCCAGACAATCACAGACTGCACAACATTTTAGTTTAGCATTGGAAGGATTCCACTATGATCCACATAAAGACTACTTACAGCATGCAAGTGTTACCATTGGAAAAATGGAAATGGTTTGTACTTACTGTCAAGCCAAGGAGATTAAATCTGAGTCCCCTGTTATTTGCTGCAAAAAAATAAGGAAAGTCACACTCTGCCAACTGGAAACGCCACCACAAGAACTTTGGAATTACACATCAGCTAATACCCCATAATTAAAGCATTTTCTTAATAACATCAGAAAATACAACTCATGTTTCCAAATGACATAATTCGGTGCCACATCACTTGTTTAACAGCCTGAATTTCCTACCATTCATGGTGCAAGGGCAAATTTACCATAAAGCGGGATCGTTACTTCCACTGCCAGATCAACCATCAAAATTTCTACAACTATATTTTATTGAAAACGAACTAATAAAAACTGACTAGAGGTGCACCTACATCTCAAGAACAAAATTTCATATTGTCTTAAAGTTGCAAAGGATGTTTCATGCCATTAATTTAGGCAATTTATTTGTATTTTTATTTAATTGTATATTGTACTTATACTTTTAAAACCTGTAAAAATACATTTCTTTGATTTAACACTATAGCTTTTTTTTTTATTCCTTTTCCTGTATAAGATTGCAATAAATAAATACCCAGGCAACGACGGGTAATCAGTTAGTATATATATATATATATATATATTGTGACACCAATGCAGGATTGGTGGTGGAAGGGAGGTATATTTGCCCAAGATTCCTCTCCTTTGTGAAGTAGCAGGTGGAAGACTTTCACCTGCGAGGTAATTAATGCATCAGCGCTGAGGGTGGGGATACAACAGAGCCAAGAGCTCAGTCAGTCTTGCTCTACCTGGGGACACAGAAAGTTGGTCTGTGTGAATGAACTCAAACCTGAGTTAAAGGTTGCTGAAAGCTTTGTTTTGAGCTGACAGGGAGAAGCCCTCCAGCTGATAGACAGGAACGTCGGATGTATAGTAAGTGCCGGACAGGCGAGGTTTTCTTTTGCTGTTTTTGTTATTTTATCTGCAACCTTCAAATAAACCTGGCCACAAGTCAGCTTAACACTTATACCTCAGTGTGTGATCTGAATTGGATGAACCAGACAAGTGTCCTTTGACCCCAGCAAAAGCGACCCTGAGCTTAACCCCTCACAATAATATATATATATATATATATATATATATGTCTTTTCATATTTAAGCTGGGTCTACACTGTTTTAAAACGCATGTAAATGTTTCTGTTATGTTTATATGTGTTTTTATGCACTTTTACAAACAATGTAGGCTTTTTTAAGAAATAAGTAATTTATTAAATGTGTGTGTAGTGTAACTTTTAAACCTTTTTTATAGGTAATCTCACAATGAAACGCCTCCTTGCGTAGGCGAGGAGAGTCACCTCCCCAGACAAAACGAAGAAATTGCCTCCTAAATTTATATATCAACTGGTGAGGTAAGTGTCCTGGTAATGTTTGAAGTAAATACAGCAAACGAGGCATCACATTCATTTTGAGAATATTACACCTACCAAACCAGGAGAAGGTATGTTGTCTCTGTAACAAAGGCCCTCTGTTCCCAAAGTTCACTACCAGTTATAGGTCAGATGGTATTTGGGTCCCCAGGTACTTAACAGATTACACAAAAGGTGAAATTGCCTCATTAAGTTTTAGGGGGAGGGAGATAGATAAAGCTTCTGATTTCTGTAGATTCACTTTGTAATTGGAGAGACGTGCATAGGTATCAATCTCTACCAACATATCCTAGGCAAAGTAACATAAAACAACAAGTCATCAGCAAAGGCTGCTACCTTATGCTCCACATTCTGCACCATCACTCCTTGGATATTAGTTTTATTCCTGACATGGCGAAAAAAAAGTTCCATTATTAAAATGAAAAGGAGTGGCGATAACGGGCAGCCCTGTCGCATTACGGATTGAAAAGGGTTGTGAAAGAAATCCATTCACATTGATTTGTGCTGTGGGGGTAGAGTACAAGGAGAGTATCCATCGGATCAGAGGGAGAGCGAGTCCAATATGTGTCAGCGTCATAGATAGGAAGTTTCAGTCAACTCTATCAAAGGCTTTTTCAGCATCATAGGGATTTTATGCGAATGGGCGTATTCAATCAGATTTAGGGTTCTGATGGTGTTATCCCGTGCTTCACGTCCAGGTAGAAACCCCCTCTGATCTGAATGGATAATATCTCCTAGCAAAGGCGCAAGTCAATTGGCCAGTATGCTACTAAACAATTTAAGGTCACAATTGAGTAGGGAAATTGGCAAGTAGCTACTACATAGGGTTGGGTCTTTCTCGGGCTTGAGAATGACAGATATATGTGCTTCAAGGGTGTCCCTAGGTAAATGCAGCCTTTGCTGCAGGACGTTAATCACCTCCAAAAAATGTGAAGATAGAATAGGCTGGAAATCCTTGTAATACTTGAGTGTCAGGCCATCTGGCAGGGCGCTTTTCCAGTCACTGCACCAGATATGGCGGCAGTCAGTTGATCGGTAGTAATTGGGAGCCCCAAAGATTCCACAGCTGCTGTAGAAATGGAGGGCAAACCCGAGTCATGTAGGAATGCCTGTATCAACTCTCGCTTAGCCGAAGACCACTCAGGGCTTTGATCCCCAGGTAAATCATATAGCTTTTCATAAAAGGACTGAAAGGCCTGTGCTATATCTGGGGTGGCATTGGATTGGAGCCCTGATTCAGAAACTACTATGAATATATCTTTTAGCTCTTTTTTCTCCGAATGCCCTGGCTAGTGTTTTACCCCATTTATTCAGGTGTTGTTTATTAGAACCCTTTACATTTTGAAAGTAAATGTTTCATTTTAAAGTGATATAGTTCATTAATTCTGTCTCTAAAAAGTATGATTCGCTGTTCTGTGTCTGGAGTTTGTTGATGTTTATTTAGGACCTCTAGGGCATGGAGTTCCGAAAATTTTTGATTCAGTCTAGCTTCTCTTTCTTTCTTTGCTCTGTGAACTTGTTGTATGAAAAGCCCTTTAACATAACATATCTGTTCATTTCTAAGAGTGCTTGACCCTGCTTGTGACCTTGTCAATAAATGTGGTGTGAGGTGGTGCCTGGACCTCCTTCCATCACCATCAGGCGTTTTAGAATGAGTATGCAACTGAGCTGGACAGCTAATTGACAACCTGTTTGGCCAGGAACTGGAAGTGTGCTTGTATACAATATGGCTAAGATCAGGCAGCACAGCACAATGGGAACAAACCTATAACACTACTACAAATGAACAGAGGACTTCTGTAGAACAGTGGCCCCAAATCAACATGAGTGAAATATGTTAAAGGAAAACCACAGCTTATTCAGCAAATGTCAGACTAATTACAAAAAATAAATCAATAAAAACCATGACAATTTATTCATAAAAGGAAACCTTACATAATACAGTCAAATACCAATATGTAACAATATGACTTTGAGAATGGGACAAATGCAACAAGGAGGGTCAAGTAGCAGTTTGTAGTGGAAAACATTCATACATTTGTACTAACTATTCGTGGATAAAATGACAAAAAACTTTATTACCAATGATTACATATACATTGTAAACATTTTAAACTATTTTTACATACACACACAAGTGAAATCACTATATGTTCGTTGATACATGTATTATGACCTCTTTGGCAACAATCCTTTTTTCAAAGATTTGATTTCTCTAAAGCCAAACTATAATTGAAATTGGAATCAGATCCAAAATGCTTTAGAACATTTTTTTCTCTAAAATTCATACTATTATGTGATGACATATTATAAAGTGCTAATTATTATATATGATATAAGATTATGATATATGATATATTGATATAAATTAGTTTGCAACCAAACAAAAAAGTACAACAACAACTGCAACAAATCAAACTATAAATGAACCAATTTTATGAATTAGTATAATGTAACATAAAACTTTAGCACTTAGCAAAACAAAGGTTTAAGCACTAAAGATTTAAATTGACCTGTAATGGACTGTAGGTGCACACAGAACAGGGACCACGTGAGCGCTAATTGATTGCTAGGACATCACCATTGGCAGAGCTTAATCCAGATCCACCTCAATCACGCAGCTGAAAAGTAACCACCTTAATTGGCGAATTATCGCCCCCCACTGCTCTTGTTAATGCTGTAATTCGGCAGGCGGGCGCACTAGCACTCAGCACCGGATTGCAGTATTTTGCCGTGTCCAGAGGAGCATATATGCGTGTGGCGAGCTTACCCACATTCGCTTAATAAATCAGGCAATTAGAATTTAGATATTTAGGATACTTTGTAATTGGCAAGATTGATTTGTAAATGGTGTAATAAGGCGTACTTTATTGTTGTTTTCCTGGTCCTTTTTATCTGTAATAAATGGAAGAGTGGGTCTGTCACCTTTTCTAGCACGATTATATGCTTTTTACAGACAGCTTTTTGTATATCCTGTTTAGAAGTCTATTCATAAGTTTTTTTAGCTTTAAATTTAAATTGTATTTCATCTGGGCAGATTCTTCCTAACCTGAAATATTGGCCCATAGGTATACCTCCAATAGTATGCTGAGATTGTGCACTAAAGGCTGACAAAATTATATTCCCTGCTGATTCCTTCCAGAACAATGTAATTTTCTTGTAAAATGATGATACAAGGTATTTTTCTGGGAATCTACTGCCATATTAAAAAATAAATTAAAAATGTTTTCATTTATAAACTGTAAAAATTGATCTAAAAGTTAATGAGAATCATGCCATTAAAATATTCATCAATATATTGATGCCAAGCTAGGACATGGGACTGATTGAACTTTTCCAACCCCCCAGGTACAGGTTGGAGTAAAGATGGTGCACATGTAGTGCCCATCGCCACCCCCTGTACCTGGAGGTAAAGTTGGTCACTGAATGTAAAAACATTGTGAGTTGGAAAAAATTCCAAAAGTTCCAGAACAAAATCATTATATTGAAAGGTGCCTTCATATTGTGTCTGAAGAAAGTATCTAACCCCTGCTATCCCCAAAGAATGGGGGATGCTACTGTATAATGTCTCAATGTCAATTGTAACTAAGAGTATGTACAGAAAGATTAATTCACTCAAGTATTAATTCTGAACATGGCCTATGTCACAGATCCTCACAAGACCAGGGGATTTGTGCCTGTTTCAGTACCACCCACCTCACATTCCTCTGTAGCCACCACTAGCCCTATGCAGAAATCGTGTCCGCTGGTCACTTCCTGCTGAGTCATGTGATCCCATGAGTGCTGCCCCTTTACCCCAGAGAAGCAGAGTATTCCGCAGAAGCACTCCATCTGCTGGCAAACGTGCAAACACCACCAGAGCTGCCTTTGCTCCTGCACTCCCTCTGGTGGTGGGTTCACTTACCTGCAGGTCATGTGATTTCCATCTGCCTTATGGCTTCCCCCAAAAAAGGAAGTCATTGCAAACAGGAAGTTGCCTGAACAAAAGGAGTTCCTTTGGCTTCGGTTCCAGGTTCCCATTGTTCATGTTTGTGTCTCCTGTTCCTGATTGTTCGTGTACTGACCCTGGCTTGACCTTGACTACTCTTGGTTGCAGCCTGCTCTGACCTCTGGCTTGTTTGACCTCGATTCTGTCTGATGTTCCTGCACCTCGCCTGATTTCTGTCTGTCAGCAGTCACCTGCCTCTTGCGTGCTGCAACCCGGCAGTTGCCTGCAGGATAATATCTTCACCATTAGGGGCTCTGGTAAAGACCAGGCATGACCAAGTCTCTTGTACGGATCGCAGGCTTGGGGCAGGTTGTGATTCTAGACATAACCCGCCCACTTTCACATCGCAGGCTCGGACCTGCGATGGGAGAGTGGGTGGGTTCTGGCATTGTGATGTCACTCTGGGGGGTGACCGTGCATATAGTGGTCCATGAGCTCCAAAAGCTTGGGGATCACTGCTCTAGGGGGGGGGGGGGGGGGGGGGGGGGGGGGGGGGGTTGGTGATAGGGATGTGGAAGAATCTTCTAGAAGGCTTTTTAAGCTTCCAGGATGCCACATACACAATGTTTAGTTCTGGAGAGGCAGACTTGGTCTTGAAACGTGTGACCATTAATCAGCAGTAAGGTGGCTCAATTGAATTCAATAACCTTCAATTTTAGAACAGCTTGGGTGTACTTTTTGCTTAAAATTTCAACCATCGTGGGGGCAACTGAAACTTTTTTCCAATACTTTATTTTATTCTGGTGAAATACTTATCTTCCTTTATTTTTCATAAAAGCAACTTGGCCTAATTTTTAAGATAAACTACATTTTTTGCTAAACCATCTGTATGTCTAATCACTGTGACAAATTAGTTCCTAAATCTCATTTTGTATGATTCATTTGGGTTGCCCCTTGATATGACAAGTAATGTAACTACTAGACTAAGGATTTAATTGGGTTGCACACCTGCCTGTTTAAAAGTTTCATTCTCAAATCCTTGAGAATGACCTCAAGTCCTTGCCTTCCTCTGTCCATAGGGTTTGATATCTGGGATATGTTTATTTTTCTAGTGGTTGAACTTGATGGACTTAAGTCTTTTTTCAACCTGACCTACTAAGTAACTATGTAAGAGACACATATGGTACAACATGAAATAACCTCCCTTCTTCTTCTTTCTTTTTGATCTTGCTTTAGTCCTAAGATTGTTTTACACAAGATTTGTGATATTCCCTGAAGAAGCTAGTTCTCACTGCATATTGCGTTGGGTTTTATTAAACATTATTTACACCTGACCTAAAAGAACTAACTTTGTATTATGGTTTTGCACCATGTCATTTTTACCACAATGATATTTTATGTTTTTTTGTTGATTTAATCTTAATTGTGATGCTTTTGTGAAGTGCTTTGTATGATTTTGAAACAGTTATTTCAAATAAACTTTTTGTAATTTTAAGATAATTATGTACAAATCATTATGCCACAAAACACCCTACTGTTTTGAAAAATTATTTCCTTGTGTATACAGGGTACACCCTAATTTGGTTTAACAAAAGACTAAGTCAAAAAAGCTGAAACAGAGTAAAAAAATAAGTACACCCTTACCACTTTTATAAGAATCAGGAAAGTAAATAGCAGTCATTTGCTACTAATCAAATTAATCTGATGAATTGATCATCAAGTTCTATAAAAGAAGAAGTTTGGGCATTTATTTGGTCTGGAGTATTCAGAAGTGTATTACATAATGTCAAAAAGGAAAGACATCAGCAATGATCCTAGAGAAGCAATTGCTGCTCATCACTCTGGGAGGAGCTATAATGCTATTTCCAAACAAATTGAGGTCCATTATTTTACAGTGAGAAAGATTATTTACAAGTAGAAAACACTCAAGACAACTGCCAATCTTCCAAGTGTGATTGTCCTATGGATCCATGAAAGGCGAAAGATGCCGCTGGCTCATTCTCCCCTTTCCATATAGCAGAACAGCGCTTATTCATGCATCTTTCAGGCTGTTGTCTAAATACCCAGTGTTTCCATGTATGGGGAAATGTATGATCTCCTCGCATGTGACAGTGCTCAGGCCTAACAGCCATGACATGTATGAGATTTCTAGAACCTTTTTTTATTAAAAAAAAAACAAAAAAAACCCCCACATTTTTAGAACTTTGCTGGGTGCTGGTTTCCATCTAAATGTACTTCTCAGTAGCAATGCAACATCCTGGTCACTGCACCACCTGTTACATACAACACTGTATGATAATGATGCTGCACCCCCTACTAGCCTTCACCTCTGCCATGGCAACCCCTTAGAACTCAACACACCTTCACCCTTCAAACCCTGCTCTCCCCTCTTAGATGTCATTTATTATGTTATTGTGAGAACATGAAGAAACTGTGACTCGCCTCACGCTCCGCCTTTGTCTTATATCACTTCCGGGTCCTGCTAATAGCTAGGCTTTACTAATATCCCCTATAGCGGTAAGTAGCGCTGTTTCTGATTTCTATACTCACACACACACTAAACGGTTACATGTAGAGTCGGACCCTGCTATGCGTGAGTTGTTGGAAAGTCTGTCAGTGCTCTATACTGAGCGGAGAGCCCAACGTTTCCGGTGTGTGGAATCCTGAAGGGCTGGGTCATGTGACTGGTGGTAGGAAGTGAGTTTAGCTGCAGCTGTCACTATAGTGTATGTACAGATTGGATATCAGAGGTATTTGTGTGTTTGTATTGTTGGTGGTTTAAATCATGTCCTCCTGATCTTTTTTCTATATTACTATATTGTAAGCATGAAGTGGGGTGAACTTATACAGCCTGGCTGAGATAAAACACTGATATGTAATGGGGAATATGGATGCTGTCCTTACTGAGCTTCTTTCTCATTGTTTTATTGTGACTTTATTTTTCAGGTCTCTGAAGCTGATGATCAGATTTCACCGTTTGCTTACCTTTCCTGAGCAAGTAACTCACAAAGTATGAGATCCAGGCAACTCAGTCGAAGCAAGCAAATAGATCTCTCATGACTGTGTCTGTTGGCCAGGAGTTCTGACATTTGTTGTGGCAGAAGCTACCCGCATACCAGTCTTAAGTAGATATGTTGTATTTTGTTATTACCTTTTGATGCACCAAGTTTAATGTAAAATATTGATTGCGTCACATCCTGCTGCAAAACCATAAATGCTACAGGACATACATCCAGATGAAATATTCATCTTTCTAAGATTAATAATGTAATAATATGAACTCTGGAAAGTGGACATTGTCATGTTTAGAGAATATATGATACCAGCTAAGCTAGACTGGCAGGCCATTCCAGTTTTTTTCTCTTGCATAAGAAGCCTGGACAAAATTACTTGGCCAACCTCTCTTTCCTCCTCGAGACAGTGATAGGATCCCTGGTTCATCCATGACAGATGAACTGACTTTAAACATTAGGAATCCTATTTTTATGAACAAGATAAGACTTAATCATGCACAAAGGCTGCTGCCAGGAATGTTGTTTTCTGAAATAGGGAGTCCTATGTTTTCTACCCAGATGACAATACTTTTTGGACAAATGCAGGTTAAGGAGTTTGTTTGTTTTTTTTATTGTATTTGTATGTTACATCAGATTGAAATTCTAAAATTGAAGGTCCACTTTTACCCTCTGGGCCCCTTTCCCTCCTTAAATCACCTACTCTTGGTAGGTGAAAAATGTATCTGATATGAAAAAAAAGTTATCTTTTAAGCATGTTAAATGTTTAAAAGGGAAATTCCTACTTTCCAGAAAAAAAAACTTGGGGCTCAAAACAGGGAATTATTATTTTTATTATTATTAAACAGGATTTATATAGTGCCAACATATTACACAGCGCTGTACATTAAATAGGGATTGCAAATGACAGACTAATACAGACAGTGATACAGGAGGAGAGGACCCTGCCCCAAAGAGCTTACAATCTAGTAGGTGGGGGAATTTCACACACAATAGGATGGGAGATATGTAGTGGCGGGAAGTAGTGAGGGAATCTGATATTTTATCATAAACTCCCTCATGGAAACCTCCAGGTCCATGTGTTTTGATGGCAGTAATTGATTTCCACCAGGGAATGTTTGAAGGAATGTCAGATTACCTGTTTTATAAATAGAGCTTCTAGAGTTATGACGTTTCCTTACTCTATCCAAAGATAAGTGTTGGCTATTTACACGAACTTAAGTTTTTACCTGGCAAATTAGGTAACATTTGTTAGTTTAGTACTTGCTAAAGCCTAGGGATTTGTGTGAATTGGTACAGAAAACGACACATATTGATTTTCATTCTAGTGTAATCAAAAGCGCAGATAATTCTCATTTTAAATGTATTTAGGACAATTGCTGGTGAGTTTCAAGAAGCATTTACCATAAAGGTACTTTAATAATAATATTTAGATTTTTTTTCCAGATGTTAGTCTCTCTGATGGAGTGCAGGGGTGGAACTGGCTATGTGCTAACCTTTATCTGTTCTCCCTGCTGCAGGCATACATATGGGAGTGTGTTTATAAAGCAGTAAATCTGGCATTCACTGAAACATTGCCTAGTGGAGTATCAATTACTGCCATTGAAACACATGGACTTGGAAGATTCTCCACTAGAGAATGTTTCAGTGAAAGTCACTAGTTTTTGTTTGTTAAATTGTTTCTCTTCCTACTTTTAATTTTATGCATTTCGTATAGCTGACAAGATGGAAGAACGTACCAACTTGATGAACATGATGAAGATCAGCATAAAAGTGCTTATCCAGTCTGCTCTAACTCTAGGTCGGTGTCTGGATTCTGAATACCCACCATTACAACAATTTTTTTGCATAATGGAACATTGCTTAAAGCATGGCTTAAAAGGTAAAGATTTGTAATATGCAACGGTCAATTATTTTATTAATGTTTGAAATCTGCTTTAGACTTCTCAAGTGGTACAAATATATATTTTACATATATATTCCATATGTCTGTCCCAGTTTCAGGCAGTTTGCTAGGTTCCCTGGTTACTAGGGATAAAAGTGTGGGGTACTTTGATCCGGACCTCTTCCTACTGAGTTAAAAGCCTAAAACCTTTCCTTCTAAATGTTTTTGGCTAAAGTAATTCAGGGAGGAATCCAAAAAACAAAGCAAAATTCTTGTTATTATTTGCATGTCACATAATTGTTTTTCATTTCTTTGTTTTGTAGTGCAAGCTACTGTCCCAAATAGTAACTGCCATTTGTCTTTTGCAAAGTCACAGTGCATAGGCTTGTCAACCACCAGACAATTTGCTGCAATGTGAATGCATTGTGGCAAATTTGTCCATATGGAAGGCCTTGGCTTGCTGCAGTGCTTGTTGCAGAGCTGTGTTGGCCTCTTGCTAACTAACATTTGCTTGCTGCTGCCAGCACTAGATGTATTACTAGTTCATCCATATTGATCGTTTAAGCATCTTCACAAAAGTTGCAGGATCAGTGTGTGCACTTCCACCACAACATATAAGGGATCAGCACAAAAGTGGTGAAGTTGGGCTCTCTACATGGAAAGCAAAAACGTAAAATAAAGATCCCTCTGTCTGGCATTTAACATACAGGTTCCTTACTAACAGCTTGGACAAACTAGTGCTGCCAAGGCTCCTGTTTTCCTAGCCAACAAAAATGATCATAAAAATTGTTCGCTTACTACACAGGTAGTTGTTTGCACCCCAGCTCTCTTGACAATGAACCCCCAAGGTGGAGCAATTTCCCTAAGCAGGCTGGGAATTTAAATAGATCTGAGTATTACCAATGCTGCCATACCTATTTGTGGCATAGATAGACGTCTCTCCAAAATTGATAGGGAAAAAACAAGATGAAGACTGGTCAGTGAGGCTACCAAGAGACCTACAGCAACACTGAAGGAGCTGAAAAAACA
>NC_092859.1:54163888-54164571 GCF_032062135.1 Pyxicephalus adspersus
TTTTTTCCCCACACAGTTTTGTTTGTTTTTCAATTAAATTGTACAGGGTATGTAGGTCACAATAAAGGTGGGAAATGTTTTAAAGTTAATTATCATGGTCTCATTTTTTACATTACAATAAAGGTATGGCTATAATATAGTATTTAAATAAAAAGGTGGGTTTCTTTTTTTATTTACAGTTAAGAAGAGCTTTATTGGGCAAAATAAATCATTCTTTGGCCCACTGGAACTGGTGGAAAAACTTTGCCCTGAATCATCTGATATCTTTGCAAACATAAAAAATCTTCCTGAAATAAAGTAAGTAAAATAAAAAAGTATATGTTACATGTGTTTTTTTGGTCTAATTAATATACAATTGAAAGTGTCTTTACATTGTGTGCTATAAAGAGCATATTTGGCCTTCTCAGTTCCAAAGTTTTAGTCTATAAAATGATTAGCAATTGAAAACTGGACAGGGCTTAAAACTCAGTTCATGTTTTTGCTAAGCTGGACAGAGTGGCTGTAACACACTGAAACAAATTATGTAATTGCCAGGAACAATGGTAAACACACAGATCAAACAACATTCGCAACACCAGGCTTAGTTTATCATATGTCGGTAATAAAAGACAAAAGTATAAATAATACCTTAGTATATACCGTATTTTTCGCCGTATAAGACGATCCGGAATATAAGACGCACC
>NC_092859.1:54165114-54172045 GCF_032062135.1 Pyxicephalus adspersus
ATACGGTACCTCTATTTATCTCAAGCTTGTAATTTTTGTTACATTTTTCAAATAACCATCACCTACAAGAACATATAGTACACCAAGATAAAGGCCAGAGGTTTCATCACCAAAGGTAACATGTTGCGCTCTCATGTTACAGGCTAGACCCTTGTTATCAGTCAATTGCTCAAAAAACAGCTGTACCTCACTGGAAAATGTACCTTCACTTCCTGTCCTTGTGATAACTGTAAAATTTGGTTTCTCATCACTTCCTATTTTAGTGACAGTGATCATATAAACAAGTAGATAAGGTGACCATTGTCTCCTCATTAACCTTTTCCACTCCATCTTCTGTCCTGTTCTAAAAAACATTTTTTTTATGTTTATTAAAAAGGAAATACAGGAAAAAATGGAAGATAGGGAAGGTAAAAGTATATGAAAAATGGAGGGGGGAGTGGTATAGGTGATGAAGGCTGTCTGTAATCTTTACACTGGCACACACTGCTCCCTATGTAACAACTGAGGGAACAGATCTTGGAGGAGTATCCATTTAATAATTAGGGAATTTCAATTTAGTGCAGTAACCCCTTGCAACTTTTTAGAAATCACCTTGCTGTCGGACTAGAACAAGATATATTTAGTTGGTTACAGTGTGGGTAACTGCACTTAGGGACTCATACTCTTTATTGAATAAAGTAACTAATATTACTTTGTTAAGCATGCAACGATAAATAAGGTAAAGTTTCTCCTTTTGAGTCTTTGTTATTATTTAACCCAATTTAGATGTTTTCAAGCCTAAAATACCTTATTTCCTTATTTTTGTTTTAGGACAGCTGTCGGACGAGGAAGAGCTTGGCTACATCTTTCACTGATGCAGAAAAAGTTAGCTGATTACTTGCAAGTGCTGATAGACCACAAGCATTTGCTGAGGTATTGCTCAATGAAAAGTTTTATCATGTCCCGTTTCCAAATGGCTGGGTGGATTTTATGCCGTGTTACCTCACTGCTAAATGTTTGACTATAGTATCTGAAATATTTGATCATATAGTTTTTAGGTTTAGATTTGGCTTCCACTGGCTTTAATCAAATCTCATATTGCCTAGTTAGGAAAATTTGGCATGTTTTGCTTTGCTTTACTTAGTTTCAAGTTCAGAAACATGGCAACATGGCTTTGACACTGGTTAGGAAAGTAGCATGCGGCTAACATTTATTAAAATCTTAAGCATTGGTTGAGACTGTTCGTTTGCTTTCAACGAAAAACGATTGCAGTGCTTTTCATATGCTTCCAAAAACATATGTTTGAAGTTCTTCAAGCGTAAGTGTTTATTGAACTCCAACTTCACTGTAATTCATGCACATTTTAATGTTCCACTACAAATTTCCATATGTAAGCATTACCAGTAGCTGTTGATAAACTCCATTTAGATTGACCTCCGCAACATCATACAGAATGACAATGCAAGCCCAAAATTTGTTGTAATTATAAATAAATAAAACACAGCATGGTTTATTGATTCAAAAGTAAGCAAAGTATTAGTATTGCAGTATGATTGTAATGTGTGGTCTGCACTAAAAAACTTCACTCCATGTTTGTAGCTTTTCTTATGTTATATCTGATTGTGAGCATTATTGTTTCTGAATATCTAAAGTGTGTTAGCAGTTATAAGTCGTTAAAGGAACATTTGATTTATAGGTTGGGAGAGTTGCTTTTTTTTGACAATTTTGTCTCATTAGAATGATTTTCCTTCACTTCATGATGTGGTATGAAGATAACTTTCTAGTGTAAATTAAATCCTTTCTATGACAATTGTCGGTAAAAAGTATAGATCTACCAGCAGGATCATTCATAATAAAACTATGTAGACAAAATAAAAACTGCTGTGTTAATTGCAGTGCCTGACTGTCATGTATATATGATTTATTATGACCACAGTTCTATTTAACAAATATTAGTTCTGTTTGTTATCTTGGTTTTTCAAAGCTGCTGCAGTTCACTTCTTTAAAAAAAAAATACAAAATTGCAATATATAAAAAGAAAACCAAGGGGCTTTAAAGGCTAAAAAATCAATGTACATACACTAAAACACTTATCATAAACCTAAACGAACCTTTACAGCCAAACTTAATTTTTAGTAGTCATCATCATGGATGCAGGGTCCAAAGAGTGTTGTTATCCATCAGTATATTTGTTTAAATAACACAATCTTTCAATAGGGCGTTTGCCTCTACTGAACACGTTTCATTTTTGCAAGAAAAACTTCATCTGTTACTTTAGTGCAATAGAGGATGTCACTAATTTGATGAAGGGATACCAACATTATGCAACTGCTGTGAATGAATAAACATTTCAACATCTGTAAGCAGGTCCTCAAATCTCCTGATGAAGTTTTTCTTGACAACGTTTTAAATTTAGAATTTTCAACTGTTTGAATATTTTATACATGTATATATTCTATTCTATTTCATATATTTAATTTCTGATTCTATCAATGTGAATTGTTTACATTGACTGTTTTCTTGAACACTGATGTAAAAAATGGTCAATTTTTTTTTTTAAAGACAAATCAAATCAAATATTTATGGGTCAATAAAAAACATCATCATATATCCATAGATCTTTATAGTTCATATAGATGGACATATGGATATACCTTCCATATATATAACTATAATTATAAATCCTCTAAAAAATATCTACAAATGCCATAAAGTAGTGAATTCTTAAAAAATAAAATAAAAATAAATGATCCTCTGTGTCTATTTATCCATTTACCAAATGCATGGCCCTAGACTAATATCAGTGCTTAACCAGACAGGAATATACTTCTTGCACTGTATTCTTTGCTTTTAGGCAAGCCCCTGCTCAGTCTTGGAAGCTAGGTAGGTTGCGCTGTTTCAGTGATTTAGTTGGCTCAGGGCTTCGGTACGCAAAAAATCAAACTAGAAAAGCAGCAGCTAGGTCAGGCTAAGTATAGCAGCTGGGGGTGTCATATAGGCTACAGGATTATGAGTGGCCAGATCCCTTGGCTGCGTGTTTGCCCACCACTTGAGATGGGCAGCAAAGCACTCTTGGAGGGAGTATTGTGAGTATGCACACACTTGAGCCTGCACAGAGCAAGGAGACCCACTGAAAAAATGGCGCCTGTCGCATCTGCCCTAGCTGCCTAGCTTTGTCACCAGACATGAATAGAAGTTACTGGTACCAGGTAAGTTTGTGCTGACATCAAACTGCCAAATTATCTCCTTCAAACATCAGCTGACAACTGTGCATACATAATGAATTTGTAACCAAACAATCCTTGCAAGTTTTTCCATATTTTTTATATATCAGAAATATATCTCAAGTATCAGGTAAATATGCCTACTTTACTGTATTTAATTATCTTGAATATTATTTTAATTTTGATTGTATTAGACAGTAGTAACACTTATAGCAATACCAAATAATGGCTTAATTACTTTTGTTCTGTGTTATGTAAAAGCTTAAAACATTTCTTTTTATTTTCTTTTATTTTTTGAATAAGTGACTTTTATGAACCTGAAGCACTGATGTTGGAAGAAGAAGGAGCTGTGATACTCAAAGTAGGTCACATAAGGGTACAAATATCATATAACTATAATTACCTAGAGTGTAACATGTAATAAACCTTGACCTCTCCCATCTCCTGAACCCTAGAGCAGTAGTCACCAACCCCTGAGCCGCGGACCTTTGTCGGTCCCTGGCTGGTGAGTTGGGGGTTGACAGGAGGCAGAAGCCCTGGCGTCCTGTAAGAAAATCCTACCTTCAGAATGCGTACTACTGTCTGCTCTGCCTGTGCGTGCATCTCCTATGTTTGTGTTCTATAGACCTCTGCAATAAGTACTGTACTGTGAAATAATCCTACCTTTTGTACAGCAACAGGGTGAGAGCTGTGTATGTGTCCATGCTGCTGTCATTACCTCCAATGTATAAACCTTCATATCTTCTACACCGATTGTTGTAGAAGCTTGAAATTTTCAGGTATACAGGGGACCCTGAGAGCTGATACTAAACACAACTTGTTGCCAGATACAGGGTCTCAAACATAAAATCCCAAAAAGAATTACGGATCTTTTCTCATTAAGGCATTTAATGAAAAAAGAAAAAAATGGGTTACCTACCCTTCTATATAAAGTAAAAATTGTGGTGATTGGTCTAAATTTAGGAGGACTATTTCAACACCAGGGTCCCCAAATTGAATTTGCATATTAGGAAACCCCAGGGGCCACTTCCATGGCAATCTGAACCCTAAATTCCCTTTGACAGTAGAAAAAAGATAAATGTGAGATAAATTGGGACTCTTGTGGCTACCCCCCCCAACAATATTCAACTGGTGGAGGGTTATGGATAAATATAAGGAATTTCTCATGTTACAAACAAACATTGGATTGCGCACTACTAACAGTACTGAAGAACAAAAGATTTTGGCAAACAGTGATGGTAATTGCAGCAAAGGTTTAAAGAGCCTGTTCACCAATGCTAGAAGTCTAGCAAAAAAAAAAAATAGGGGAGTTGGAAGCCTTAATGAGCGAGGAGCACTATGACTTTGGTATTGCTAAATCCTGGCTTTGTTCTTCACCTGAAAGCACTGTCAATATTCCTGGTTATACTTTCTTACATAAAGACAAGAGTCAAACGAAAAGGTAGTGGTGCCTGTCTGTACATGAGAGTTGATCTGAAAGTGAATGTGAAAGAAGAAAATGTTGATGGAGGAAGTATTGAGATTTTGGGTGTAGATGAATATAAGGATGCATAATACATAGTTAATTATTGGAGTATTAGAGCGCCCAGTGCTTAGGAAGAAATAGAGAATCAACTACTAGCACAGATAGAAAGGGCTGCAAAAGCTGGTATTGTCTTAGTAATGGGAGATTTTAACTACTTTGCCATTGACTGGTGTAATGCCACTACAGGTACAGCAAAAGAGCAGAATTTTTTGAATTTATTAAAAGATAATTTTATGGTACAGTTAATAGAAGCCCCAGCTAGAAATGATAATCTGCTGGACCTAGTTATTTCTAATAATACAGAGCTTATAACAAATGTGCATATAAAAGAGAATCTGGGTAGCAGTGACCATAATGTGATTTCATTTAACGTAAGCTGTAAACCGATAAAAACAATCAATTTTAAAAGACCAAATTTTCCATTATTAAGGGCGGCTCTCTGAGGACGATATTCTTTCCCAGTCCAAGTCACAAATAACACAGACCAGAAAAAGAAAAGGTAGTGGTGCCTGTCTGTACATGAGAGTTGATCTGAAAGTGAATGTGAAAGAAGAAAATGTTGATGGAGGAAGTATTGAGATTTTGGGTGTAGATGAATATAAGGATGCATAATACATAGTTAATTATTGGAGTATTAGAGCGCCCAGTGCTTAGGAAGAAATAGAGAATCAACTACTAGCACAGATAGAAAGGGCTGCAAAAGCTGGTATTGTCTTAGTAATGGGAGATTTTAACTACTTTGCCATTGACTGGTGTAATGCCACTACAGGTACAGCAAAAGAGCAGATTTTTTTGAATTTATTAAAAGATAATTTTATGGTACAGTTAATAGAAGCCCCAGCTAGAAATGATAATCTGCTGGACCTAGTTATTTCTAATAATACAGAGCTTATAACAAATGTGCATATAAAAGAGAATCTGGGTAGCAGTGACCATAATGTGATTTCATTAAACGTAAGCTGTAAACCGATAAAAACAATCAATTTTAAAAGACCAAATTTTCCATTATTAAGGGCGGCTCTCTGAGGACGATATTCTTTCCCAGTCCAAGTCACAAATAACACAGACCAGAAAAAAGAATGTTTTAGGTCTGTTCTACACAAACAATATTAGAGTGGGTAATAGGGTTAAGAGACTAAACCCGATGTGGCTCACAGCTAATTCTAAAAAAAAGCCATAAAGAATAAGAAAAGGGCATTCCAAAAATTTAAAAATTAAGGATCACCTTCATCACTTTAAAACTATAAAAAAAAATAGCAAAAGATGTGGAAAAGAGATAAAAAATGCAAAACATTATAAACAAAACTTTTAAACAAAAATAAAGATAGATTGCAAAAGAAAGTAAGGCAAACCCCCAATTTTTTTAAATATATTAATAACAGGAATATCAGATCTGAGCATGTATGTATGTTGGGGATAAAGAAAAGGTGGATTTACTAAACACTTTTTTTTTTAGCTCTGTGTACACAAAGGAAAATGGCAGAGCTGAGGTCCAAATTGCTAATAGCAATGTCACTGCCTTAAATGAGCCACAATGGCTCAAAATTGATATGATTGAGAAACAGTTGGACAAAATTAGGGTTGGCAAAGCACCAGGGCCTGATGGATTATATCCACATGTCCTCAAAGAGCTGAGCCCAGTTATTTCAAAGCCATTGTTTCTAATTTTTTGGAGACTCTTTAATCACTGGCATGGTACCAATGGATTTGCGTAAGGTCAATGTGGTTCCTATATTCAAAAAGGGAGCAAAGTCATTACCAAGTAACTACAGACCGGTAAGTTTATTTTCTATAGTTGGAAAGGTCCTAAAGAGTTTGATTTAGAACCATATACAGGAATTCTGCTAGAAAATAATATAAAAAGTAGTCCGTATGGATTCAAGAAAGGCCGAAGTGGTCAAACAATTTACTTTTTTTTATAAGGAAGTAAGTAAACAGGTTGGCAGTGGAGTGGCAGTTGATATAGTGTACTTAGACTTTGCTAAAACATTGGACACAGTACTCCACAGACAGTTACTTTGCAAGTTAGGGTCAGTAGGTTTAGTAAAGTCAATCTGTATATGGATAGATAGCTTTTTCCATGCAAAAAGCAGTACAATTTTTTGCATGGAAATTTAGTTTACATTGTAGGCCTATAATTCTTAGACATAACTCACTGACACATGTCTAATAGTTAATAAATTTAATAAATGTAAAAAAAAAA
>NC_092859.1:54172606-54195363 GCF_032062135.1 Pyxicephalus adspersus
TTTTTTTTTGCCTTCCTCTAGATCATAGGCATAGGGTTTTGTATTTGGGATATGTTTATTTTCCTAGTGCTTGAACTTGTTGGACAAATGTCTTTTTTCAACCTGACATACTATGTATGTAATAATGTACTATGTTCTTTGAACCCCAATTTCTCCTGAATGGGGAGCTGTAGGTATATTAAAATGTAATGGTGCAAGTGGGGGACTTTTGTGGCTAACTGCCTCTAAAACTTTATAGCTGCTGCACCATCACACCCTTACACTGCTCTATAGCGAGTGACGGTGTGACAGCAGGAGCGCAACCATCAGAAGTGCGGGTGTCTCTCCTCATACTTCTGGGAGCTGCTGAGAATGGCAGAGCAGTGTATATAATGCTTACACTTCTCTGCCATTCCCAGCAGCTCTGCCACCTGACAGTACACTAGCTCTTACACTACTCTGCTATTCTCAGCTAGTGTGCTGACAGCAGTGTGTGTGTGTGGGGGGGGGGGCTGCTGAGAATAGCAGAGTAGTCTAAGCTGTACATATACTGGGCTCTGCAGTCAGAAAGATTGGGGACCACTGTTCTAGAGTACCAACAACAGTTGCTGTACTGCTTGGTGGTGTATTCAAAAAGCCAAACCAAAAACAGTTGAAAAAAGCTGAACATGTATAAATACATATCACACCCAAACAAAGGCATACCATCCAGCAGTAGTGATATCAGTCCTGCTGGGAGGATAAGGTGGCCAAGAGTGATATGCTGCAGACTGAAGCGCAGAATTCCCCTACCCATGGAGAAGTAGAGTTCCAAAAACCCTTAAGAAAGGAAATACATATTTACATCAAACTTTATTGCAATCAATGCACAGAACCTGATATTAAATTAAACATGAATATAACCAATAACACAGTCAATACACAAAAACTTCTGTTATTATAAATATTATTATACAAATTCATAACATCATCAAACAAAGTTGGCTATTAAGACCAGGACATTTTTTCGCTTTGAGGCTAGAAGTCCGTTTAATTTCCAGTCACAGGACCATTAAATCAAAGCTGCCCACCACTAAGGTTGGGGTGAGCATGATCCAGGGCAAACGAATGAGCTTGGTTTGGGTCAGAATTATGTAATTTAGAAAAATATTTCATTTTAGGGCCCCAAGATTAGCATTATTGATGTCCTACATATGCTCATAAACAAGTGTATCTTACAGAATTGGAACCCCAGTTACAAAATAGATGGTAAATTATGCTACTGGTATTACAATCAAAATTATATCACATTTTCATAGTTTCATAGTTTAAATTTAAAACTGTTTTGAAAAAACAGATTGGTTTTAATTCAGGATATACTGGCACTGACGACATCTGCTGCACATAAATGTGCCCCACGTGCATTGCTCAGAAGTGATTGTGGCTGTTCCAGTTTGCTTTTGGAATATGACACATCAGACTCTGCAATATTCCATCTGTTGTTGATTCCCTTGAAGGGTTCCCAAAGAGGGCAGGGATGCAGGTTATATGTTACACTATGGGTAATTATTGTCTTGGCTTTTTATTGATTATTTTCCTATTCATGAGCTTAGAAACCTTTTTATAAAAGGTATCTTCTCTGTTTGATGTATATTCCAAATCCCTTGATCTGCATAAAACATACCACTGGGGACTATTTTTGTATGCATCTAATAGATAATGTTTTATAAATATGAGGTTTCATGTAAAATCATTTATCCCAGAAGACCAATGCTGTGTTGGCAGTGTGGAGAACATTAGGGGATAGATGGGTTACTGGAGCAATCGCTGGTGTTTTTTTGTTTTAGTTGGGCGTATAAGGTCTGGCTGTAATACTTATGTGATCAGTCCCAGAGCTGTAATTAATACAACACATACCAAGCTAACAATTCAGCAATTACATCAAAAGGAAATCCATTTCTGGGGAAAATTTGTACACAAACGGTTTCCTTTTTAACCCCTTTAGTTGTCATACTTGCACTTGGCAAAATGGGAATATTGTATAGGCAACTCCTGTTTAGTTTTAAATGTTGAGAAAGTGGTGGCTAATCACATACTTCCATCTTTAAAGATTTCCTTGCATGCAAGTTAAGTTTTACATTGCTACTTGCAGTGTTTTGGATGTACAGTTATTAATGATCTCTGATGATGATGATCATGATAATTACCAGATTTTTCTAATTTTATTACCTGCTAACATTGTAGGTAGAATCTTCCATCAATTTTTGTTAATGAAAGGTAATCGGTTGCTCTTAAACTGGTTGAGCTTTAAACAGAACAAAACTCTGCTATACTCACCTGTCCCTGTTCTCTTGCAGGACACTGCCATTTTCTTCCTTGTTCCTTTCCTCCTTGCAATCATCATTCAATTTTTCAGTCATCTTGATTGGCTGGGCCAGGATGTTGTGACTCCGGCGCATGCTTGTTGTAGTTAATTTCATCCTTGCAAGTATAAGGGAAACTTGGATAGGCTCCATCAAAGCTGAGCTGCACATGTCGCATGTGTTAAACCTCTAATTGTAAAAAAGATAGTATTATAGTATTTCAGTCTGTGGGTTTGAGGTTAGGGCCATAGTGATGTTGTTTTTGCTATTTTTTTTTTTCTTAATTGAACCTTAGTTGTCAGATCATGTCATGTTCTCCTGGTAGCAGTCACTTTACCTGTTGTATTGGCAAACTACAGGCACAGTCTACTAATAAGTCATTATTGAAAATTTTCACTGAGTGATCCATGATTTTTTTTTAAATTTATTCTTTAGTATTCTCTTATTTATTCTTTATAGCCTTTCAGGACAACATTTACTACCTGCCAATGTTATTTTTTTTCTTTTTACAGTTCTTAGGACCAAAGTTACTCTTTTACAACTGATGAGGTCCTCTATTTAAAATTAATGCTGATGCTGGTAATAATTTAAAGTTAGGTTAGAATATTTTAGATTAAATTCAAGTACTACAACTAGATCTTGTCTATACCCTCTGCTTGTGGGGGGACAGTGAAGTTAAAAAAAAAAAAAAACACTTTAATAAGCCCACCTGTGTCACAATTCTCTCCTCCTACCAGCATACTCCTTGTTAGCACATGCAATACAACCAGTTTTGCTGATTCGCCTAGCCTAAGTTCTGCTGTACAGGATTTAGGCTCTAGTTGGAACATACCCAACATGGTGTACATCAAATATCAAACATAAAACCATTATTATTAGGAATCTAAAACAGGGTTTACTTTAAACCATTAAGCTTGACTTTTGTTCTGTGGAAATTACTAGAAATTATTTTAAACGGAGATATACAAAAGTATACAGAAGCAGACAATCTAATAACATAGTATCACTTTGGGTTTCAGAAGGATACATAGTCCGAGATGACTGTGTGGTCATTGCATTACTAACAATAAAGAAAAAGCCATGAAGGCAGAAAGTAATTTGTGTAAAGTATGCCCAAGTTTCTTAAGGAAAAAATGTGTCTACTGCATGTATTTCTTGTGGCAGTTTAGATCTTGATCTTTGAGTATTCTGTAGAAGGCAATACAATAATCCGGGGGGCTGTCTTATTTGATGGCCCTGCCTTATCATCGGGGAAACACGGTAGGAGGCATCCATATGTCAGATGTCCCTAACAGAGGTTGGTCGTCACCCTCCAAGCCCAAGTCGAGTCCCAAGTCATTGACACCAAATCAAGTCACTGGGAAATCTTCCAAGTCGAGTCCCAGGTCAAGTGAATAATTAATTATTAATTATGCAAATAAATTGCATTTTATTTGCATTGCAATGACTGTAATGGTAATAACTCCCATCCTATAAGGCATATATGTGTGGTAAAATCCAGTTTACTTTCAAGCATGCATACATTTGAACTTCCTGTTGTCTCTTATCAAGTAATAGTAAATGTGTCTGTGATATATGCTTATATTTTCACACCTCAGTGTTTTTTCTAATTTGTTTTTTGTTATTTTTTTTGTTTTGTTTTGTTAGGTTGGAGTCATTGACTTTTCTTTCTATCTTAAGGATATACAGCTAAATGATAATGACAGCAAGTATGTATTCTATTGTACATTTTTATTTACAGTTTTACTGTATAATAGATATGTTTTAGGTACATTTTGGTGAAAATTACTGTTTTTTTATGCCTTAGCACTGTACATTGTAAGAGTTAAGGCATAAAGTATGTCATAAAATATCCATATTAACTATAGAATGTCTATACATTCCTCAATCCGTTGGTACCCATACACAACCAACTCTACTTACATAATTCACTGAGCTTGGTGTGGAAAATGCAGAAATGTAACTTGGAGTGCATATGTTGTGAAAAAAACCCATGACAAACCCAAATTTTTATTTTCAGTCATAGATGTTTATATAGTTATTCATATGCAAGACAATTTGATTATTTATTTTGAAATAAAACTTTTAGGAGGCCTTTTTTTGCACAATGTTATCTTTTTATTTAAAAATGTTCAAAAAGAGCATATCAATATATAAAAAAAACATTTTTATTTGCTTTAAAGTTTTCTGAGATTGTGGTTTTAAATTTTTGAGTGTAAATGATTCCAATTTTTGTCCAAGAAGCTGTAAAAGGTGAAAAAGCCATACCATCTAAACTTTTGGAGATGACGTTCTTCCAATCCTGGTTTTGGTGTTGGATTTTACCAAATAATAATGAGGGGAGAAGTTAAGTTCGAAAATCTACTTAAAATCTGTGTCAGGGATGCAGAAAGAAATTGTTTGGAGAGCTTTATCTATTTAGTGTCCCTTTTGAAGTAATACTGCACATGCGTTGCATGGTATATGATCATAGGAGGAGGGTAGTCTTACGGCTTGTAATATGCAGACATGCATAAGCTGTGCTCCCACCATTAGGTGGAGGAAACATCTGGGGAGCTTATGGCAAACACTTCACCTAGTGGGTTACAGCAAGGTGAAGAAAACCTAAAGCGCCCACAAGTTCACTTCTACAGTCCCACAACAGGATGATGACATCTTTTCTTAAAGATGCGCACAGCCAGCCTGCTACACTACAGCCTAACAAGATGGTTTCTGATGTGGAATGCACTGCTGCCCTGTTTTTCCCTGTGAACCAAACTTATCCAAATGCCTTCCTGGGTAATAAGGGTGTTAAAAAGCTAACTATGGGGCTATCTGTTCCATCTTTTAATCCAGCATGGTGGTTCCACATCTTAGGCTTACAAGCTTTCTTGACTGCCTTTAAGGAGGCTCTGTGGTTGGTGCTGGCCTTTTCTTTCACTTTCTGACCAGTGTGCATGTCCTAATTAGCACTGACACACTGTTTGCAAATCTGCAACCTGGCCGTAGATGTTTTCTACCTTTAGAACGCCAATACTCATTAGTGACTGCATAACAATTGCTACCTGTAACTAGGGATCACATCCCTTGCCAAGCTCTAAACTATGCACTTTGTCACCTTTCCACTTGGTTCTACCTAATTATTTGGCATATATGCCTCCTTCTGTGACATATTTGCTGAACCTTTTCCTGGTTCTACTTTCCTGGACCTCCCCTGGCCTCGTCTGTGGAGTTAAGAGCCAGGAGCCCCGTAGCTTAGGATCCTAATGCATTTATAGTGTTAACCAGCTCATTTCTTCTTCCCCGGGCCTGGTGTTCTACATTTGACCCAACTGGTAGGAATTTTGGGAATTTGTATCTAGTAAATCTGGTTTCTGTATATACAGTAAATGTCTGGTTCTGGGGTGCTCTTCAACCTCCAGCTAGGATGCACAAAATGGGGACCTAAGGTTACCCTTGTATCATGCCTACTTTAGATTGTTTTGCCTTTTTCTTCTTGCCCTAATTTTTCCTTCCCTTCCTATTATCTGTGTAGGGCAATGTTGTGACACGATTGCAGTATTTCTTCTTTAAGTTGCTCCATGTCATCTTTCTGGTTTGCTTCCCTAATGATCTTAATAACCTCAAAAAAATGCAGCCCACATCCTATTCCCCAAAGGGACATATTTTAAATCCTCTATACAATCACTTCTATGCAGTGGTTTAATACATGGTATCCTATTACAACATAGGAACATCCGCATAAAAATTGTTTGTAAGTTGCTATAAGTATCAATTCCATCCTACCCTTCCTAATCCTGACTTAGTTTGTTAACCCAGCGGGTAGATATCGTTTCTTGAAAGGCCAGATACATGGCAAGCTTGTATTGCTTGTCCATGTTTTTGATTTGAATATGGCCTAGTCTTCTTTGCTCATCTCTTTATTTGAAACCCTGCAGAATTGTGTAGAAAGCTTGTTAATTTTTGGTGGGGACCTTAATCTGGTTTTTGAGTCTTTCCATGACACTGCCTTCAGTAGATCATATTTTTCTTACAAAGGTCTTTCTTGATAAGGCTGTCTAAATTGCTGTTAGTTGACATCTGGTGGATCTTTTCTTAAAGATAAAGACTATATGTTCACCCCTCATACAACCACATATATAACCACCTTTTTCATAAATAAATGTATATAAATGTAAATAAACGTGGTAAGATATACAAGTCTATATCTTTTTTTCTTAAAATCCTGTGTAAGATGGCACTGTCAAGCATAGCTCGTTTGTGTCATGGCTCCACAGGGCAGAGTGGTGGACTCTCTGTCACTAGCCCAGTGGAGGGAGACGTGCACGGGACGCAGAATCTAAGCAACAGCTCGGTCTTCTCCAGAGCCTCTAGAGGTGAGGATGTGGTGCAGCGAGCTGCTGGCAGGTTGCGGCCCTCGTGCCGGCCAAGGCAGGGACTGCTAACTAGCAGGAACAAAGCCTGGTGCCAAAGCAAAATCCAGAGAAAGGTCAGACAAACCAAAGGTCAGGGCAGGCAGCAATCAGGAATAGTCAGAAAACAAGCCAGGGTCGTTACACCAATTAGTCAGGAGTAGGCGCAAACTGGAACAGCGGAAACCGAAGAGCAGACCTGAAAGGAACTCCTTGTCCAGGCAACTTCCTGCTGCCAGACACTTCCTTAAAAAGGGCATGTCATGTGATGAATAAGAGTCATGTGAGCTGCAAGACTCCTAACCTACCAGCATAGGAAGTGCTGGTGAAGAAACTCGGATATTATTCACAAGCCTGCCAGCAGATGGGAGTGCGTGTGTGGAACACTCTAGTCCTCTGAGGCAAAGGAGCAGCTGATCCAGAGTCACAGGACCAGGACCTGGACCAGAAAGTAAGCAGAAGATTGGATCCTGAAGCAGAGTTGGTGCTGGCAGCAGGGGAGCCCAAAATGGGTAAGCTTGAAGAAAGCACAGATGCCCTGGACTTGTGGAGATTTGTGACAGTTTGATACTGCAAACATTTTTCATCAATATTTTCTTAAACTATAAAATCGTCATCCTTAGCAGGAGCAGCCGATGACCTGCTCTGAATATATATATATATATATATATATATATATATATATATATATATAAATAAAAACCCTGGATCGCCTTCCATTCCATCTTTCTACCTTCTAGATTAACCAAATTTGGTCCTCCAAAACCTGGAGTGTGTGGTTACCCTTTTGGGATCTTGGATTTTTAAGCCTTTTCTCCTGAATACACAGCAATTTTAGGATTTAGTGCTGGAGGTTTCCTCCTATGTAGGCTCCTGTCCCTCAATTTTCTCTATCTTCTGTTTTCTGTTCCCTTTCCTTCTTTTCTTTCCTATGAACGCCACATCAGGGCTTTTGCCTCTGCTTTATGAAATATCTGTTTCTCAGCAATCATTTACATGCAGGGTAATCTACCTGTGAATATAGTTGAATATTTTTTTTACTTAATGTTAAACTGATCCTAATGCTTGAAATTGGATTTTCTGTTACATGTGAGTTAGGTGTTCCTCCTATTGATGATGCTTTCTCTGTTGCCTTCTTTATACTATTTAATTTAGATTCTTGCATAAAAACTTCTTATATTAAAATAAATAAAAAGATAATAAGACCAAGTGATTTACTTACCTCTTCCTTGCTAAAGTGGAGGCGCCTCTCTCCTGCGCATGTGGACAGTTTTGACCCGTTGCACGCCTGCTCTTTCAAGTTTTATCAGTTTTGCCATCCCGCTGGGTAATCCGGAAATAGCCTTTCAATCATCCCTGGCTTTTTAGCGAGCTCATACACAGCACTCAGCGTTTGTGCAACGTGTCCCCACTAATGCCAACAACCCTAGCTGTGCTGAGCATTTCCTATACACCTGTTTGTTAATTCATTGCTTTCCCTGTCCAGCTCCTGTATAACCCCTTGTTGCCCAATCTGTTGTTTTCCAGCTATTTCACTTGTGCTGTTCCAGTATTCCTCTCATTCTGTGGTTATTCTTGTGTCACCTGTGCCTTCTGTTGCTTCCAGTGTCTCCTCTGTTACCTGTGTCTGTGGTGGCCCCTGTGTCACCAGTGTATATTTCCGGGATCCCTGGTATTTGACCCCTAGCTTCTGACCTCTTTTGCTTGCTACCCTGACCACAGCCTTCTTTGATAATTCTTTTGGTTAGTGATTTGATACTGTGTATTATCCCGCCCACCCTGGTGTGCCCAAGGACAGTATCCTGGCAGTAACCAGCAGCACAGCGTCCTCACCACGAGAGGCTCTGGAAAATATGTATAATGATTTTTAAATATTTGGTTTATACCTAAAATATTGGATTGCTACTTAAATCAACCTATAAATGCTTGTTAGGGAGGTAATGCATTTCACATTATTAAATAGCATAATGATCATTTAAGAAATATGTCAACTAGGCAACGTTTAGGTGAGGCAACTCACCTAAACGTTGCCTAGTTGACATATTTCTCGTTAATCTGTAAGGGGTCTCCTTATAAAGCAGTCAACTTGAAATTCACTGAAACATTCCCTGATGGATAATCCAATAATACCATTGAGATACATGGGGATCTATTTATAATGTTTTCTACTGTGGATTCAATCCTATTTTATTATTTTCACTGTCAGGTTCACTTTTCCTTATTGCTCTATTTTCCTTTGCTTTTATTTTGTCCTTCAAATCCACCCATTCATAATTCATTAAACTATTCCTCAAAAAAGCTAGGATTTGCTCAAAAGGCGTTTTTACTGTCAGACGACATTTTACACTGTAGTCAATAGGAAAATCAGAATTTAATCGTTTTTAGGGTTATATTGACAATAAAATTGCTAGGAATATATGGAGGACTCATAGGATTATGTTTCAAAACAAAAAAATATCAAAAAGCATGAGATTTTCTCCAAAATAACATTAAAATATTTTTAAATGTTGGTTATTGCCTGCCTCCCACCTTATATGTTAATTGCAAAGTCCCTGAACATTTTATTGTCCCCAAAATTACTAGAGGGTCAAGGGGACCTATAGAATCAAAGCAAAAAAAAAAAAAAAAGTCATAAAAGGGTTAATTATCTGAATGTCTTTCATTAGTATCCCAATAGGTTTTTGTCTAATGTGACACTTTCACACATTTATATTTTCTACCAGGCAAATTCTGAGTACTATAACTCAGAAGAGTTTGAGCCTTCAAGTGGAGCTAAACCTGAAAATGAAATCATTATGAGTAGGCAGGTATAACTAGTGTCCTAGTCCTGTCCACCGCAAGTGTACATATCATGTGGTATACCCAGTAGGTGCTAACAATAAGCCACCCCCCTCCTCTCAAATATAAATACTACATTATTCGTAATCTCCTGCAACAACCTCAAGTAAATGTCTGTTTCAGCAATAACCCGCAGTAAGTGTCAGAGCCTAATCCAGCATCTGTGGATGTGACCAATCAAAGTCATTCTCGGTCCTCTTCACTGCTGTGTTGCCCATTCTACCTCTAGGGAAGGATTCCATCGCTAAGCTCCTCCTGCATCTTTAAAAGGCCGTTGACATCCATGCTTGTAGATTGTAGTGAGTTCTTGGTTTGTTTTTTAGCAGCTTTAACAGAAACTTGCCAGCTTCCTTGCCCTCTAATCAAACTGTTTAGGAACCAACTAGAATCCGATTGTAGTGTTGTATGTTGGTCCAGAGTTCATAACGGAGATTTGAATTTCTGCATGCGCAGCTCAACAGTCGTTGCAAGGGAAACCGGGCAAACCTGGCTTCTCTTGCGTGTGCTGGAAATAAATGAACCTTCTGCCTGTGCGTGAGTTACATCATCCCGGCATGGCCAGTCAAGATGACTGAAGATCATAGGGAGGCAAAGAAAAGAAGAAAGATGGCAGAAGGAAGATTGGAACAGGGCTAGATGAGTAGTGTGGGTTTAGGTCAGATTTAAAGGCATTCTCAAAGTATATATTTATGTCAGCAGTATGATCTTTATTGAATTTATTGCAGTTCTAGTACAAACAGAATTCATTATGATCCTACATTACTGAGTAATGCATAACACTTAGGTTTTCTTCAATATAGCAGCTTCTTTTTTCATATAGATGCTGCTAGTAAATGAGATGCAAGCAATGTTGAAATATATATTATATTACTATATATCAAATCTCTGTTCTATACCTGGGAGTTGTCATTACATAGGATTATAATAAGTCATGTAACCATCACATATATGTGCATGATGTCTTTCATCAGGCATGCAGGTGGTGATGAAAGTAGTGACATAGGGCTGGTGGTATATGGTAAGATGCTGACATGCTAGAAGGATGTCCCAGTTCATTTAGTTTATGAAATAGACATGTGGTATCTGTCTAGGACACCAGATTATTTGGATTTTTTTCAATGGTTAATGGCAGGTGAAAATAATTTCCTCTAATTTATTGTGAAACTCAGGTGACATAATCAAGTAATGTATTCCTTTAGTGATGGAAAAGTCACTTCAGTAAATGAAGAAAGGTAATGCGGTGATCTCTCTTACATTTACAACTTAAGAGCCTCGGGGTCCTGAGTATAATATAGAATACTGAAAGTAGACGAGTGGTATTGAGGGATAGGTTTAATAGAATTTTAAGGGATTCCAGTAGAAAATCTACTGGGGTTTCACTGCCACCTGGGGAAGTGCTTCACTCTTCACTGTTAGCTCTGCAGGACTCTTATAGGTTTGTTTTTTTTATTGAGCCTTAACTGAGGTCACAAATAGATGTCCTGGTTGTTCATATACTTCATAAAACAAAATTCTCAAGATTATGTAAATCTTCCAAGACCAAGTGGAAGGTCAGGTTTGTGTAGTAGGTACGTAGAAGTAGAAGTCTTTTCAAACCAGGCGACTAGAAAGGTGGAGGAATCTAGACTGCAGGCAACTAAACATTTCAATTCAAATATTCTACAGTGCAAAAATACAACACCCATCTCCATCTATAATTCTTATAGGTAAAATCAGGACAAATAAGATTACCTACAGTATACTACATAATACACATGACCAATTCACAGATGTGACACATGGCAGACATATATCCTTTCAAACAAACCTTGAACTTTGTGGAATTTTTAGTATTTGCACTGCACCTCCGCTTTAAATTCCAGGTGCATAGGCACCCAAGGCACATTTATCATTATCAACCTGGCCACCACCTATTTGTGTTTTAATGTTGCCCTAAAAACTGCATGAAAAGAGCCTCACTTTTTAAAGTTTTGAATTGCTACATGTTCCCCATTGCAATGGCCAACATCACATGTCTCTTTTTGATAGTAGTTTACATATTATCTTTAAAAATGTAATAATTTTATTTTAATAACTGGATTACCCCCACCCTCAATGAACTTGGATTTACTTCATATGGAAATTTGCTAAATCCATGGGAAGTCATACTTGCACAGATCAGCCTATTCATAGCTCCCACCCTGTGATATTCCTCCTGTTTTGTGAATACTCACTGAAAACTTGTACGCATGTTGTATTTCTTTTCTCTCTGAAAGATTCTAGAAATGGTCATCTAGGGGCCTTTGGTAGCCATTTCCAACCCTCTCATATATTTTGTTTAACCCCACCTTTTTTTGTAGCTTGGAGCTTACACTGGGCTTCCTCTCTTCACTTCCAGCAGGTGAATGTAGCTTTGTGTGAGCTTTACATTTGATAAAGTGAAGTGAGCATGTTTAACAATGAAGGGGAACAAAAAAGTGATTTGTTGCCTTGCCCTGTGTATGCAAGGCATAACTTCACTGTAAGTTGGAGTCTTGAGTATGATAAGATATTCTATGATATTTTCAGCCTTGTGTCTCATATTAAGATTTTTTTTATTGAAAATGTCAGTTACCAGATTTTATTTTTCAGTTTACACTATTCTAATGTTTTTATAGGCAGTCCTGAGAAATAGTTTGCAAGCCCCTAAGCCTACATTAAAGGCCACAATTTTTTTTATCAGATGTTTATCAATTAGCTATATGCACATTGGCCAAAATATGAGATGTGTCCAGTGAATGATGTGAACTGTAAATGCTACAGGATACAAATACATTTCAACTACTGAGCACCTCCAACATTGTGGCAACATTTTAGGAAAGACCTTTTTTTGCTCCAGTATGACTGGACACAAAGCCAGGCCTATAAAGACCATGGTTTGACAAGTTTGGTGTGAATGCATTTAGGAGACTTGCACGGAGCTTTGACCTCAATCCTACTGAAAACTTTTGGATGGACTTAAATGCTGAATACTAGGACTGCTTGTACATCAATACCTGACCGCTTATTCTATTTTAACAATTTCCACAGACACACTAAAATCTTGTGAAACACCTTCCCAGAGGAGTGGTTGCATTATTAATATTATATATTACTCCAATATTAATGTCTATGACTTTGATGTTTGTTTGTCCACAAATTTAGTGATGTATTGTAAGTATAGACAGCAGTGTTCAACAATTCCACACAACATTTTTATGTTCAGAAGTCCTACATGTGTAAGTGAATAAATCAATCTGATTAATATGAAGGCTATGAACATACCATAGAAACATAGATTCAGTCGGTTCCTGTAAAGGTGGTCACTGGGGTCTGATCTTCCAGTCATTGAGTCAAGGGTTTTATTTACTTTAGATGAGTGTATGACCTGTCCTGGGGTAAAAACTTTTAGTTACCTGACTTTTTCAGCAGAATGTTGTGGAAGCTCATTGTGGCCTAACCTTTAATAAAATAAAAAAAAAAAAAAAACTGTCACAAAATCCAAATCTTTGAATACTGTACATAATTACCTACTTCAGTATAATACTTGTTTTGTCTTTCTTTGTTTTACCACAGAGCAGATGAAATAGCAAATGTTCTGGATCAAAAACACTATGTGGAAGAATTAAACAGACATTTAAGGTAGGACTTTTTCCCAGTATGGGCTCTATTTATAAAACAGGGAATTAGACATTCCCTCGAGCATTCTATGGTGGGAATCTTCCAGGTCCATGTGTTTCAATGGCAGTTATTGATTCCCACCAGCAGATATTTGAGGGAATGTCATATTCCCTGTTTTATAATTGAGTCCTTTGTATTTGATTCAACAGAATGATATGTTTAATATATATATAAACTCATGTTCTGCATTTACCACACATTTTTGTGATAAAAGGAATGATCTCTGGCAGCAATGATTTATAAATATAATTTTTGTTAGCAGCACTGAGAACAAACAACTAACATGGAAAGTTATGTGGCAGCTAACTTGTATTTTTATATTTCAGCTGTACTGTTGCAGACCTTCAGTCAAAGGTTGAGTTACTGGAGAAGACTAATGCCAAGATATCTGAAGAGGTTTGTAAACTGCTTCTCAGTTAAAATTTTGCAGAGGAATTATTGTGGTATTGTTAGTCTATAGTGTATTTACTCAAATAGCCATAACAGACTAAACCATTGTTCTTTGTCTAATCATAGTTTAATCTCCACTTGTCAAAAAACTATACTCTTAGGTTATGGTTTGAGTATGTGTAGGCTCAATAAATTGTTTGGAGATCAGTTTATCAAAGAATGTTTGGGCATGGGCCAATTATATCTCTACATAAGCATAGGACCTAATTATTAAAGTGCTCCAAGACTGAAAAAGATAGACCATCATAGGTGAACCTAGTGATCTGGCAAACCTGTAATGGATTTCTTAAAAATAATTTGCTATTAGTTGGCAAATGTTTTATTTCCTGGACCTGATCCATTCCAGGTTTAGGTGATCACCCAGGTTCACTCAAACTTTGAAATTCTATCTTCTCCAATCGTGCATAGGGTTGATAAATTAGCCCATAGACATCCTAATAGGGGAATATGTAAAAAAAAAAAGGATAATATTGTTAACCTTTTGGAAATGAATAGTAAAGTTTCCAAACCTTTCTCTATTTTGGTATGGGATCCAAAGTTTGGATTTGGAATTGGAATTTGGATTTCCTATTTTAGTATAGAATTTGAAAAGGAGCTTGTGTTTCAAAATTTTTTATACATCTAAAGCCAATTTGCAACCCATCAAACAATACACAGTTCTAATACTGCAAATTAGTACTAAAACAGAAATAAAGGGCCCTATTTATGAAATATTTCCCTGTCAATTCACTCTGGATTCATTCATAATTTTTGCTTGCACGTATAGCATTTTCTAGAGTGACAGCTCTGCAGTTTTGAGATTGGCCACTAGATGGCAGAACGAGTAATTTTTTTGAATAGATACAACCATCGAATTTCAGACAAACTGGCGGAAGATTAACACAGCTCAACAAAAATATATTTTTAGTGTATTTCAGGTCTGCTGAATCCAGAAATGACATCAGTTTCATTGAATTGGCTCTAGTTCTTGAGATACAGGAATGGGAATGGACAATTTTACCAACAACAACAGCATATTATTATCAATCTTTATTTACACCAATGTTTTGCATTTTATTTATTAAATGTAGCATTATTTTCATTCATGAACAACTTTTCATTCATGCAAAACTTGTGTAGAATGTCTACATCAGTGGAAAATGGAAAACTGAAAAGTTTGAAATTTGGTGTACCTATGGTATGGCGAGAGCCCAAAAATCATTTTAATGATTGTTATTATTGTGCTGTGAATGTAAAAGGTTTCAGTCGTTACAAGAAAAACAAGTGGGAGTACCCTGATTAGGAATCAACAAGACGACTTGTGCTGCATGGTGCTGATGTTCCCATACCAGTGTTCAGTACACCTCCTGATATTCCTGTATCTGACATGGAGGATATACAGGGTTTGGAGTGTAATCCAGGAGTAAGCAGTCGGAGTGAATATAAAGGAAGTGTTTCACCAAACCAGTAGTTCTCCGAAGAAGAGCTCAATGATTTAATACGTGACCTAAGTCTTTCAAAACAAGCATGTGAACTTTCAGCATCCAGGCTGTCTTGAGACCGGAAGTTAAAATAATGGTTTAAAGGACAATAGAGGTGGCACTCTACTATATTTCAGTGAAGATGGAGACTTTGTGTACTGTTGTAACATCCCTGGACTACTAGCCCATACATGAGTACCAGAATACCGAGCAGAAGACCGGCAGCTTTTCATAGACAGTTCCACTCGAAGTTTGAAATCTGTTTTACTGCATAATGGCAACTGCTATGCATCAATTCCAATTGGTCACTCAACAAAACGTAAGAATTTGAAAATTTCAAAATGGTCTCACAAAAGCTTTGCTATCATGAACCCCAGTGGTCCATATGTGTTGATTTAAAAATGGTGAACTTCCTACTTGGACAGCAAAGTGGATACACAAAGTACCCATGTTTCATCTGCTGGTTGGATAGTAGAGCAAAGCATGATCACTGGAAAAAGTGACATGGCCTCCAAGGGAAAACATGAAAAAAGGTGCAGCAAACATCATTAACGAGCCAATGGTTGACAAAGAAGAAATCATTTTCCCTCCACTACACATAAAGTTAGGATTAATGAAGCAATTTGTTAGAGCTCTGATCAAGGATGGTGATCGCTTCAAATACATTTGTAGATTCTTCCCTGGATTGAGTACTGAAAAAATAAAAGCAGGAATCCTTGATGGACCTGAGATTCAGAAACTAATAAATGATTCAAATTTTACAAGTTACATTACCGATACTGAAGCCTCAGCTATGTCATGGTTGTCAAGAACTTCTTGGGTAACCATAAAGCACAAAATTATGAAGAACTGGTACAAAACTTGCTCTTAAACTTTACAAATGTGGGTGATACTAAGATCATAAAGGTACACTATCTTCATAGCCATTTGCAAAAATTCCCAGAAAACCTTGGCGATCTCAATGAGGAACAAGGGGAAAGGTTCCATCAAGATATAAAGGTGATGGAAGAAAGGTATCAGGGCAGATGGGATAGATACATGATGGCAGACGACTGCTGGAGCCTTCAACGTGATTGTCCTGATCATCAGCATAAAAGGAAATCATACAAACTGAGTTTTTCAATGACTTCTTTGTGATTACTTCTGTAAATATACTGAATAAAGAATATATTGACATTAAGTATTTCAAAAATTTTTGTAATATTGTATACGTAGGCATATCTAGTTTAATTTTTACTTTTTGTGTTTCATACGTTTTCTATGAGGTTTTTATTGAGGTCATTATTTCAAAAACTAGAGCCAATCTAGCAAAACTAACACTATATTTGGAATCTGCATCAAACATAACTTAAAAGGACTTTAATCTGTTTGGCAAGAAAATGTTTCTTGATCAGTGTAATTTATAAATAAATCCCCAAAATGTCTTTCTTTTTTATTGAACATACCCTAAAACTTAATTAACGCGAAGCAGTGCCTAAAGGATGAACATTTAAGTATTTTTGTTAATTTTTGTACTTTTTATAAATACAGTAAAATATTTTTAAAACAAAGTAACCCTGAACTCCTTAGCTTTGTGTACTGTGAAAAATTGATTCCTAAAGATCTTCTATAACAAAGACAGCAATGAGTCTGAAGTCCATGCACATGGGCAATCCTAATACTGGTGACAAATTGTCAGTGCCTGAATCGCTATAGAATTCCTGCTAGTCTATTAAGCTGAGCAAGAGATATGATGTTCCCTCAATGCTCCATTGCCTCTGCCAGTCATGATTTGGCAGCTTTGGGGCCCAGTAAGGGAATGATTTCATAGAAAAGCAAATTCTCCCACGTATTACTGCCACTGGCGATCTCTACTTGTAGTCACGACACGTGACAAAGTCAAATTTCATTTGGTTTCTATCAGCTTAGAAACAAAACATGGTGTGCTTTACATTAGAAGGTGGCAGGCTGACAACTTTACCTGTAGAAATAGTTAAGAAATGAGAAAAAGGGCTACAATTTCAGTAACTTGTCTTCAGGTTTAAAGAATAATTCCTCCACAATACCTATAGCTTGTTTCAAATGCTTTTTCAATTTGTTCAGTTTATTAAAATATTTTAGTGTGCATAGTTGTTTTCAAAGATTTTGCATGTGTACTTGCAAATCTGTGTTAACTTTTCATCATCATTATCATCATCATCATCCTATTTCCATCTTGTCATATCTGTTCTTAAGCATTATTGTGGGAGGTGGTGGGAAGCTACCTTATGAGGTTAGTGATGATCACTGTGCATGAAGGAAATGATGATTACTTTACCAAAAACTAAGTATGGAATAAGGCCATATTTTACCCGTCTAATATTCCTACCTAGTCGTTACAGTTGCAGCTGTCGACAAATTTTTATGGATAATAAGACAGGACTTTGTGCAGTGATGGTCTCTGCCTTATGCAAGCAAAGAGCATGCTGACATACTTTGAGGTAGATGTGGAAGCCTATGACTTCTTGGCTATGTAGCTTGCTGAGATTAGGAAATAGGTCATAAAGAATACTAGGTTGGCAATCAAGACTTAAGAGGGCGGTGCTGCACCATTTTTTTTACTTTAAATACAAGGATAGTCTACCCTTTTATGTAAAGAAAAAGTTAAAAAAAAATAATTTTAAAGGGAAAAAAAGATTTTCAGGCTTGGGGCAAGTTTAGTTTTCAAACCTGCATTTTAGTATGCTCTGTGGTATGCCATTTTATAGCAAATATTGATGGATGGAGAAGAGAGTAGAGTTTGTTTTTACCCATAAGGTTTGCTTATATCTTACCTCAATAAAACTTTGTCTAATAGATTACTAAGCTCATAAATACTGAGAACTTAAATATAATTATAGATAACTAATATGTGTTTTTATAACAGCTTATTGCAGCAAAAGATCGCATTGTATCGCTTCAAGGTGAACATAATCAGTTATTAGAAGAGAACATATTTATAAAGGAAAAAAGTGAACGGAGTGTTGAGGTAAGCAAATGCCTCTAGAACGCTGTTGGAACTTGATTATACAAGTGGTTTGTTTCCACCATTATACTTCACAGTAGGTATAAAATTAGGATAATTTTGTATTTAACAAACACACAACATACTTTATTTTTTGCCATCCAATAGTTAAACCAGAAACAGTAACTTTTAATGCTATAATGATTTTAAGCAGACTTGCAAATCTACCAAGGAATATCTCAAAAAGACTGATTGGAGTGTGATAGACTAGCGTAGTCAAACTTTACTTACCATTAAAATGTAGTGAGGGAATAAAAAATAGCAGTTTTGGTCAGGAAAAACCCACTAACATTTTTCACATCAAGGAATATTGCATGGAAAAATGACTATAAATGCAAAGTACAGTTCTGTAAAACCTACAAAAAGTATTTTCTGCATGGCAATCAATACCAGGTTCTCAGGCAAAAGGTATTCTTACTTCTTCACAATACACCAATACATCTTGATATTTTTGCTGATTAAAAGACACATTTGTCTTGTGTTTTAGGTATCCCTGTATAAATGTATAATGGTCCATATAGAGAACTCAATTGTTCACTTTAAGGTCTTTGCAAAGGACAAGAAGGTATGCTTTGCTTCTGCAGGAAATGAAATTTCCATATGAGGAAGGGATTCTTCACAGTAATGTCTTTCCTTTAAAAGCACAGAATGAACTGGATATTGATTGGGACTGTTATCCAGGGAACATCCAAACAACCTCACGGGATCAGTAAGGAATTTTCTTACCCTGTTGAAGCAAATTGAACAAGGGATTTTTTTTGCCTTCCTCAGGATCAACTGTCTATAGGGTTTTTTTTCTGGGATAGGTTTATTTTCCTAGTGGTGGTGATGAACTTATGTCTTTTTTTTTTAATCTAACAATGTACCTCTTTCACATGCCTGTTTGTGCTAGCAACTCAGCTGCTTAGAGAACCTAATCTATAACTTTGTAGTCATTCTAAACAGTAGTGTTTTATCTCTTACAGGTAAATCTTCAGGATACAAAAGTGGAATTGGAAACTTATAAACAATCGCGTCAAGGACTGGATGAAATGTACAATGAAATTTGGAAGCAACTGAAAGTTGAAAAACAAGCTCGTCTGGTAAGTAAGTAACATGAATAGTTACAAATTGTGGTAACGACAGTGCATAATAACAAAATTAGTAGTTTGTAATCAAGAACTGAACCACAGCTGCTAAAGATACTTAAACAGCAAGATATAAACGAACTCATGTTAGTGTGCGCGGTGCTAAAACTGCAACATTTTTTAACCTTTTGAATGGTACCTTTCCAAGTAATTGTCCTATGTCTTTGACTGCATTAAGTTCTGAGAATATCTGTTGAGACAGACATTGGGTGTGATCCTTCTGGAAGCAGAATCTCATGATTCTCTTGACAAGGAGCAAGTGAAACGTAAAACTGTGAAAGCACAGTGGTCTGTCCCTCCCATTACTTTCACCAATGCACGATGTTCTACATTTGTCAGCTGCGCAAGGATCTGTTATTGCTATTATCTGAGGTACTGCGCATGTATGTCATTACCACAGGTCTGAACTCACAGTTGGAAGAAGTGCATCAATAATGGACAATGTCTAGTGTAGTATAAAGGTTTATGCTGAGAGAGTGATTTTTAATAAATTTATTTAGAATTTACATAAACTTTAAATGAAAACTAGTGAATTTCGTATTTGCCAGGAATGTTTTCAAGCATTTTTATTCATCGGCAATGCAAAAGTTAAGTATAGGTAATTTTGCATCATCAGTGAAAAGTTTGGTTGTGTTAATTCCATACTTTGGTTTTCTTCTCAGGTAGTCATCTCATATTTTTTGGCATCCAGGTGTCTGCTTTATTTTCAAACATGTACTGGAAAATATGAATGATGTTTTTTCCCCCCACACTTAAGTACAGAAGAATATTTGATCAATTACATTTTACATCATAGAAAGGGTAGACAAAAACAGAAAGCAATGTAAAATACACATTTAGCTAGGATTTATATAAGAACAAACAGATTTATACAAGTATACAACCAATTTTAGGTAAAAAAAAGTTATGTATTGCAACAATTTAAAATATAAACCCAACCAAACCAATTATAAGCTTATGTCATAATAACTTCTATAAAACCTTTATCTAAATTATGCAATAGTTGTTTATGTCTGTCAGAATATTTGAGCATTTAAAGTACCATGGAATTGTTCCATGAAAGACAATTCTGTCTAAAGAGAGAGCTTTGGCCCACCTGATTTTTTTGGGAGGATTTCCAAAAATCCCACTTTTTATTGTATTTATAAAGGACCCTATTTGTAACCGTGGACCACAAGGTTTTGTAGTTATTCCACATAAGCATTTTTTTTTACTAGGTAAAACCTGTAACTTGTAGGTTCACTGATGATATTTAGGTTATTTTTAACTAATGTTGATAATTCATACTGATTTTCTCTGACTTTGTTAGGAACAAGAAAAAGAGCTGGAACTTCAGCTTGCAATAAAGACAGAAATGGAAATGGCGATGAAACTACTTGAGAAAGATATCCATGAAAAACAGGACTCTCTAATAATTCTACGGAAACAGTTAGATGATGTAAAATCTATTAACCTTCAAATGTGCCAAAAAGTCAAAGTAAGTATACCCAGTTACAAAATATGTGTATTATTTCCCATTTTATAAACTATGCTTCCCAATAAGTAAAAAGTAAACCTACTATATAGTGTTTATATTGAAAACACCTACATTACCACTACGATCAAATAGGATTACATTTACCTTTGCTTTTGCCCCCACTAGGCACCACCCTGTGTAAGGTATGTGCAATGTCTTATACACACATATATCATACATCAGGATATAAGCTTTGTACTGCAATGAAAATGTTTAATGTTACATTCTTTTTTTTTTTGTAGGAAGCAGAAACTGCCTTACAAAAGAAGACTGACAGCGAAGCTTCACTAAAATCCAAATTGGATCAAACTGAATCAGAAACAAAGCTGTTGGAAGAAAGGTGCAGGTTTTTAATAATTTAAAGGGTTTAGAGGTGTGAATAGAGTTGCCTGAAAACCAGGTGTCACGTTCTTAGATCATATTTACGGTGCTCCGCAATTCCAAAATTCCAGTATGCAAACAAAGTTCACATCCATAAGGGATGTGGGGGTGGCTTTGGATTAGCAAAAAAATTAGTATACTGTGGTAGCCCATATGTAAGAATGTATAGGTCAAGCTGAAACATGAACTGATCTGTAAATAACCGATGCAATTGTCGTCTGACATAAATGGCCCAAAAATTGCTTGTAGCACATCATTATTTACAACCATAAACAAAATCACTGAGCATATGTAATTTGTCAGCCCAAGTCTGGTCATCTGTAAGTCTGCTTCTGCATTTTTCGTAAAGGTACTCGTGAAAGGTATGTGAATGCATCACTTGCTTAGCAACTGGAATCAAATATGCATATGTTTCTTTTGTAACTACAGACCAGGTATTTCTTGAATCAAAGGGTTCAAGCTCAACAGAAAACTGTTTTTCATTAAATTCATTTTCTATTAAAGGTAATACCTCTTCAACATTTATTTGCAAAAAAATGAAAAAATACAAACTGCCAGGCAGCTTTGATCCTCCTGAAATCGGTGAAACATTTTTTATAAATTGTTTCTTCGGTGGAGAAAATATATTTAGAAATGTTTCCTTCATAGAGTATTTCAGATTTTTCTTTCTGCTTTTAAATTTGTTGATTACTTTAAATCTCACTTTCTCAAATTAATCTTTTAAAGGTCATATCTTTAAATGATTTTACATCAGAAATCATGTCAAGAGTATGTGTATCTCTTCAAATTTTAAATCATTCGTTTTTCAGTGACTACTGATATGGCAGCCTTGAAGACGCAAATGCTACACATGCTTCTTTATATTTTTGCAGCCAAAGTCTAGAATCCAGACTGGACATGGTGCTAGTCAGGGAGGAACAAGGGGAGTGGGACCATGGGTTGGGACTGGCTTTTTCTTCACTTTCTCTTCAGATGCTGTAATTGTGCTGTGGCAATCTTAACTTAGGAAACTTGAGTGCACATGGCAACACTAAGCTTGACTAAAACAGCTTACAGCTTACAACAGTGTGCCCTGCAGTGTTCACCCAAGTTCTGATCAGACCGGTAAACCCCCTTCTGCACATGTTAATATGCTATACTGTTTTTGTATAATACAGAAAATGTGATTTGAAGATTTTGACTTGAAATTTAGAACTGTGTTACAAATCTACTTAGGACTTCCTAATTTATTAGTGTGTGATGACAACTATAAGACAATGTTCTATCAGGTTTTAGAAGGCCTCCTAGAAGCTTGGTAAAACCTACTGAAGGCTGCTAACTGGTTAAAGCTGAACTAAAAAAACAAAACACATTTACTTCCGCAGATTATTTCAGAGCTATCCTGAGCATCGGAGCAGCCACCCTCTGGGGATGCATGACATGGGTATTTATGAGGGTTCTAGTCTTGATCCTAACAATCCTCAGAACCAGAGGTGTTTTAGTGAATGCTTCATCAAAACCCAATTACTTGTAACTCGCCTTACAGATTGCCCTGGTAACCCTATAAAAGTTAATTTGAATTTTAACAAAAAAT
>NC_092859.1:54196249-54198706 GCF_032062135.1 Pyxicephalus adspersus
AAATATAAAGTCACGGGTGTTACTTTGAGTAGTTTGTTACCCTAAAGAAATATATTTTAATTTATTTTATCCGGCCTACCTACATTGTCCACTAATAAATAATTAGCAGCCGATCAGCTTTGTAATTGTAAGATAAATGGCTTTTGAATAACAGACTTTTATCTCAAACATGCTAAATTTGTTTAAATATTAGATACTTTTTGCTTTTATCTCACATCTAAAAATAACAATATTGTAAAAAAAAAAGATGAGCCTGGTTTATCATGCACTTAGCCCCCCCCCAAAAAAAAACAGTGTATCACTTTATCTTAAATAATATCAACATTCTGGGCAATAAGCAAGCCCTTAGTGGAAATGTAAAATTGGAAAATTTACTCCATAAGTGGTATACAGATGTGAAAGATAAAATGGTTAAAGCTGAACTTTGTGATAGGTGAATATTCTTTTAATACAAAAGGCTTATGCATTCTTTTTTAAATCTTGGTGGTGTTTGTGCCTCCGTGCAAGAGCTTCCCATATTAAAACCATTTACTGCTGAAGTCCCTTTTCTTGTGCAGAGTGAATTGTCTTGTATTTAGCCTTCTCCTGTAGTTGTCTGCAGGAAGCCTGTAGTGGGTGGGCTTGTTAGGTCCCTCACACATCTCTGTGCAGTATATATGTAGCACAGTGATGATGACACCGCTACTTTTACAGGGTAATATCTGGATTGAGAATGCATTTAAGCGCACTAAATAGTTGTACATGTTTTTTGTGGTTATTAAGAAATATGTTTAGATGAAAGTTTTTGAGTTCAGCTTTAGCCAATAACAAGTGTTCTTATTTTTTAAAATATTTTTCCACGTACTGATTAAATACCCTTTTTGGCTACTTTCTGTGTACATGCGCTCACTCAGGGTGGCTTTTTTTCTTTTATTTTTTATATAAGTCCTCTTCAACTTCAATGTGTCCCCATTTGTCTTTTTATTGAGCCTAATATTGAGTGGCTCACAGCTAATGTTAATAAAGCCATAACGAATAAGAAAAGGGCATTCCAAAAATATAAAAATGAAGGATCACCTTCATCATCTAAAAATTTTAAAGAATATAATATGTACAAGGAATAAAATATGCAAAACTTCACAATGAAAGACAGATTGCAAAGAAAAGGCAGACTTACACTCTTTTTTATCTCTTTTGTATACACAAAGGAAAATGTCAGAGCTCAAGTCCAAATGGCTAATATCATTGCCACTGCCTTAAACGAGCCACAATTGCTCAAAATTGATATGCTGGATAAAATTAAGGTTGATAAAGCACCTGGACCTGATGGATTACATCCATGTGTCCTCAAAGAGCTGACCTAATTTCAAAACCTTTGTTTCTAATTTTTGAAGACTATTCACTGCCATGTTACCAATGGATTAGCGTGAGGCCAGTTGGGTTCGCATCTTTAAAAAGGGAGCAAAGCTATTACCAAGTAACCACAGACCGGCAAGTTTAACTTTCATAGCCGGAAAGGTTCTAGAGAGTTTGATAAGGAACCACACAGAGGAGTTTCTGATAGAAAATAATATAAGTCATAGCATGGTTTCAAGAAAGAACTTTTTGGTTTCAAGAAAGTCTTTTTTTTTTTAAATAAGTAAACAAGTAGACCGTGGAGTAGCAGTTGATATAGTGTACTTGGACTTTGGCAAATGACATTTAATACAGATAAATGTAAAATTATGGACTTGGGGCTAACAACATGCATGCTTGTAGGGGGAATATATTTATAGGAGTCCGAAATAGAAAAGGATCTGGGGGTTCTGGTAGATCATATACCTTATTCAGTGCAATGCCAAGCTGCAATATCTAAAGCTAGCAAAGTACTTTCTTGTATTAAAAGAGGAATAGACTGCAGAGATCAATTTGTATGCTTGCTTACACAACCATCTCTCGTTGGGCATATGGTAAACAACCGAAACAGATAATCTTTATATCTGTTCTGTGTCTGATAGAAGTATGGGGTTTTTAGGTTGCTGCCAAAAGACGAAACATACATTTCTGTGAACATATTTATTTAGCACTTCACAGTCAAACATAGAAACTCAGGTGGGACATTTTTCTATTAGTTTAGGCAGGACCAACAACTGGCCTTTGGGATCACAGGCCTGATATTTACCTCTCCAATGGTGATGTCACCAGCTTGCCAATTTCTTAACAACCCAATATTTACCTTACCAGCAGGTAGTGGCAACTTCACTGAGACAGTTAAATGAAACCAAACAACCCAGAATTTGTAAACATTAAAAGTGGTAGGTATGGAAGGTCTACTTTCTTTGTGTGTGCTGAAGAGGGCTGTGACATGCATCACTTTTCAGGAGTTACTGCTCTGAGTTTGTTGTACTTCAGGACAATGCATCCTAGTTATGGTGGTGTGAACTGCTCCTTAATGTTTTATTTTAGAAACCAATAAAGCCTCCTAAATATGCTAAATGC
>NC_092859.1:54200555-54203339 GCF_032062135.1 Pyxicephalus adspersus
CTTTAGGACTTTTCTCTTTTTCTCCAGGACAGGAAGTTAGGAATAGTCTTTCCAAGGAAAACATACAAAAAAAACCTTTCCCCACTCATAGCTTGAACATTTTCTTTAGAAAATGTTTTAATTTAAAGATGTTAACTAAAGATTTAGGTTAAGAAAATGTTTTGGCTTTAAGTAAAGTTTTTTTTGTTTTTTTTTGTGTTTCCTTGGAAAGATTTTTACTAACTACCTGTCCTGAAAACCAAGCCGCTAAAGAGAAAATATCTATAAAGTTCTCATTTTTGTTAGCCGTCAGTGGAAAGATGTCCCATTTAATGATTTAAATAAATGGGACATCTTTATTGTACACTTCAATAGAAAATGAACAATCACAAAAACAAACCTGGTTTATACATGAAAGTAGTTGTTGAATTGTGTAAGTCATAATTTGTTTTTTGCTGTAAAGAACATATGTTTGTTTTGTTTTTAGGTCAAAATTAAAGATGGAAGACATCAAAGAGGTTAACAAAGCTCTTAAGGTAAAAAGAAGGTTTGACTTCCTGGATTAGTTATATTATTTTATTACCTAGACCTAAGTTTACAACTTTACTTTTTTTTAACCTTGTGGCCAGAGCTGAATTCTCATCCCTGGTCTTGCTTGTTCTAACCTCCAATGATATATATAATTTTTCTAAAGTGTGAATCATTGGCTGACAGGATTGTGAGGCGCGTATATATTGTCATTTCAAAAACAATGTATATAAAATGAAAAATTAATTCTTGATTTGACAACTACAAGTTGCCAAAAGAAGCTTCATAGCAACCCCAAACCAAATCATTTCCATTACCATGCATCACAGTTAACATGTGGTTCTGAAATGCTGCCGTTTGTGCCAAATATGTCTACTGTTACTATGGACATGGAAAAATCATAAGGGCAGATTGTATCATGTTATCTGGCTTGCCCCAAAAATGCCGGATTACTTAACTCCGGACCCAATAAATTACTGGGGAAAAAAATTGAATGTTTAGCCTGAACTTTATGCCTTCCAGGTCTGGCTTGTCCACGCTCTTTTGTAATGTCAGCGCAGAAGGTGGATTTTTTGCTAAAAACAGGGCCTGCACTCTCTGCTGCCAGTGTGGAGCCATTAACTGTAATTAAAAAAAAAAAAAAAAAAAACAATCCTAGATTGGTGACCTATTTCAGCAACTTTTTTTCTGGTGCTAAGCAGTAATTGCACCACCACTACCAGCACAATAATTGGTGAACTGATCAGAAAAATGGATTCAGACTGGCCCCATGCTGTTCAAGCTTACTAAAATTGGCTAAGGAAACCATTTCTAGTGATTTTCCACTAAGAAACGGCACAATATGGGAAATCAGCCACATTTTTTAGCAACAGTTTATGAGATAGTACACCAAGAAAAAAAATATATATATAATTTAGACTCAAATTATTTAACCACTCTGACAGGATTTTAAATAACTCTTTATTTATTTTTTTTAATAACAGAAGTTTCAGCAGCATATATGGGCAATGTACTGAAAATTGGGTAAATAGCAGATGGTGGTGTTTTCAATTTGTCCACTAGATGGGGCAGCATAGGTTTTATTGACATAGAGTATTTGTTGTAATGAAAACAAAAACAGCATGGCCTGGCTGTAAGACAGACTGAAAAAAAGAAAACGCTGTTAAATAAGTGTTATATATGTTCAAAGAACATTATATTAAAGCAGTCAGAGGAGAACAGTGCACCACAGTGTAAGATGATGCATTGTGGTGCACAGCAACACTTGTTTTGAATACCTGCTACCTGTGCTGTTGCACATAATATGTGATTTACTGCATTACAGTTTTGCCTTTAAAATACCACATTTTATGTGCTTTTATCTGCAGTTTTTTAGGTCAATGACAGAGTTTCTTTAGGGACTGGAGCAGCAGTTAAGGAAATTTTAGTTGAAAACTTAGGAAACATGATTTTACTATTAGTAGTTAAGCTTTATTACAATGGACAATATTGTCATTTTATCATGGCTAGATGATATTGTTTTAAATACTAATATTCAGGTTTATGATTACTAAAGGATCCCAGGGTCACATTGTAATTGGGGGTTTCTCAAATAGAAAAAATAATTCTATAGACTCTTCTGTCATAACAAAAGTCTGTTAAATACTTTCTATTAAACGGTTTATAACCAGTCAACCAACCTGGCCTATGATAATAAATTTAGATTGCCTACTTGTACCTTAAAAAAAAAGTACCCATAAAATTAATATGAATAAATACATTTTATAAACATTTATTTATAAGTGGGAAATTAAATCGCATGGGGTTCAGTCCTAATCTGTTTTCCTCCCTTTTTACAGGTCAAAGAATTTTGTATTTTTGAATTGAGTATAATAGGGTCATTTGCTCTTTGCTCTCAGAAATAAAGCAGCTAGGAAAAATTAAGGTTGACAAAGCACCAGGACCTGATAGATTACATCCATGTGTTCAAAGCCATTATTTCTAATTTTAGGAGACTCTTTAGTAACTGGCAAGGTACCGATGGATTGGCGTAAGGCCAATGTGGTTCCTATCTTTAAAAAGGGAGGACAGTGATTACCAGGTAACTACAGACCCGTTAGTTTCCCGTCCATAGCTGGAAAGGTCTTGAAGGGTTTGATAAGGAACCACATAGAGGTGTTTATGCTAGAAAATAATATTATAAGTGATCAACAGCATGGATTCAAGAAAGTCAGAAGTTGTCAAACAAATTTAATGAGGAACAAATATGAGGAAGTAAGTAAACAGGTAGACAGTGGA
>NC_092859.1:54207005-54210796 GCF_032062135.1 Pyxicephalus adspersus
CGGTATATAACTTATCAAAACTCAATACATCTCTTTAAGAGGGTATCAAATATTTCTTTGCCAGATTTTATTAAGAAAAAAAACACAGCATAGACTGCATCACCTAAAGAGGAAATTACATATATATAAAAAAAACTCAAAATGCATCCTACCTAAAACCAACTAAATACATGACATATATTTACATTTATGCAAATACTTTCTACCTAATGTGCATCCTATCCTCTACCAAATTCCATGTTTTATATACTATTTCCAACTTCAATACATCTATTATAAAATCAATTGTATGTTGTCATTTTCCCTCGTAACTTTTTAATTCCAAATTTATTTAATCCAATTGTGTCTCATAGATTGTATCTTTTCAATTACAATACAAATATTAGCAATCCAAAACCTTTGTGTTTATATACAATGCATAGTGTTGTACAATACATACATAGAATGTTGCCATGTAGTTTCAATTTGTTATATAATTTCTGGAGTTGTGCAACATACTTTCTAATTAGTGAGGACCATTTGGAAGCATACAACATTGCTTACCAAAAATGGCTGTGTGACTCCTGCACTTTATTATGTTACATATTCGTATGTATTTGAAGCTTGAACAAAATATAAGCCACATAACCAATTACACTTCAGTAAACCAACTGATTCTGAATTAGTCTTTTCAGCCAAGTATTCAGCCAGTATTTCAGCCAAATACTGAAAACAGTTGATTTGTTCATTAACTTTGCTTTTATTGTTTTGTAGCATCATTGTCGAAATTGTGGACATATCTTTTGCAATACTTGCTCGAGTAATGAACTTTCACTGCCATCATACCCGAAGCCTGTACGTGTGTGTGACACCTGCCACAACTTACTGCTCCAGAGATGTTCCTCAAATTGTTCTTGAGATTTTGAATAGTCTTTCTGAAACTGCAGAAGAATAGGAAGTCTATTTTCTACAACTTCTACCATTGAAAACAATATCTAAATGTATATTTTTCTGACACTGCCTTCATAAGCAAATTCTGATGCCATAATAGCAATCGGTGACAAAGCCATTACAGCCTATTTTGTGTATGTCAATATTATAACTGTAATATCTTACATTTTCTGTACTTTATGTTGCAAAATTTTGCGATAAATTTCAACTAGACCTGCATTAATAACATGCGTCAAGAAATGTGCCTTTGTGGATTTTCATCTTTTTTTAAAAAATATGCAGATCATATTTCATATAAATCATATTTGATACCTAAAATAAAAAATATAACTTTCTTTGGTTGATGATGTGTTTCTTATTTTTTACATACTGCTCAATAACTTTTAAGTGTAATCTTCCTTTTTCCTTATATATCTGTACTTTTATGAAGTATGTTTACACTAAACTGACAAATCCACTATTTGGAGCCTCTGGGGGAAAAAAATGAAATTCACAAAGGAAGGGATAGTAACAAGGAAAACTTGGAGACTATATTTTGATAAATCGGGTATATTCCTGTACACCTATCTGAATGGTAAGGAAAACACAGATACAAGAATAAATAGCCTCCAATCCCAGTATTTTGCTATCCTTGTCTGGTAAAGGCACTGATTTTACAAGGTAGTCTTTCTATCCTCAACGGGGTGGGACTTGAAAGGAATGGAGCAGCAGCCGGAGCCAGTCATTTGACAGGTTTCCAGAATATTTAGGATTCCTCCATTTCCATCTTCCAGACCTGTGAGAGCTTGGATAGCTATCAAATGACCCTATGTATGTAAAGAATGTACGGTAAATACTTCTAGGAGTGTAATTGTATAATCAATGTAGTGTAATAATGAAGGCTTAGTTCATATAAGTATTAAAAAAAAAAAACTGTGGTATATACCTCTCTTGCACTGACTGGCAACCACTAGGTGCCTAGGAATGGTAACTGGGTAACTGCTAGGTTTTTCAAGTGTTTGTAAGTGGCTGCAAAAGCCTAGATTTCACCACCTGAAAAAAATAGACAAAAAACAACCATTTGTTCCAATCATTGAACTCATAAAAAATAGATTCAGAAAGTTCAGAGTTTTTTTGGCAGCAAAAGCCTAGTTTAATTAAAGCTGATCAAATACTATACAACGTTCCACTGTCACCTTAGGGATAATATACACAGAAATGCTTGTGTTAATTATTCATGAGCAGGAGAAAGGAACTCCTAAAGCATTTTGGCTTTTTCAATAAAAAGATCAGGTTAGTAGGTAAGGGTTTGTGTTCCAATAGCCAAGTGCATTATTATAAACTTACAATGAATTGTGTGTATATTATCACTAAGGTGACAGTGGAACTTTGTATAGTGTTTATTCAACTTTATTAAAAAAGTTTTTTTCTGCCAAAAAACCATGTGGCTGCTACTTCCAGCACATTATTTACCATGTAGCTACTGTAGGGAGACACTGCCAGTGTGAATTCAGTCCAAAAGGTAAATTCTGTAAAAAAAAAAAAAAAAAAAAAAAAGATACAAAATTAGCAAAAGAAACAATGTACATACATCATACTATTTCTTGAGCATAGCTGGCAGGCTGCCTAAACTCACTGACAGCTTTCTGCACATTGTGAGGTAATTTTAGAGATCATCATATATACGATATTAAATATGTATGCAATACTCACCTGCCACATTAAATTGGATACACCATGCTAGAAGCCCTCAGAACCACCAGAATTCTTCTTGGCATAGAATTACTTTAATGTGCTGTAAACATCCTTTCGGGATCTTGGTCGATATCATCACACAGTTGCTGTATTTATCAGCTAAACATCCATGCAAATCTAACATTCCACCACATCTTAAAGATGCTCCTCTTGTGGATTAAGATCTGGTCGTTTTGGAGCCCATTTGAGTGCAGGGAACTCCTTGTCCTGGGCCAATTGTTACTAAGACGTCCATGTGCTATGAAGATATTTTCATGATAAAGCACCAGCCTCAACTGTTGATACAAAGCAAGATGGATCCATTTTTTCATGTTGTTGACACCAAATTCTAAGCAGTAATCTAGAGAAGTCCGTTTGGGCAAAGTTTTTCCAATCTTTTCTTGTCCAACTAGGGGTGAGCCTGTGAATTGTAGCCTCAGGTGTGTTCTCAGATGACAAGATTGGTCCCAGTAAGCTCTAGCCCATCTGTTTCAAGGTTTGACATGTTGGGCATGCAGAGATGCTCATGTGCATATCATGGTTGTAACAAGGGTTTTTTGAGTTACTGTTGCCTGTCAGATTAAACCAGTCTTGCTATTTTCCTCTAACCTCTGGCATCAGCAAGGTGTTTTCCTCAGAGGATATTTTCTTTTTTGGGCCATTCTCTGTAAACCCTGGAAATGGTTGTGTGCGAAAATCCCAAAAGATTAGCAGTTTCTGTAATACTTCACAACCCTACGTGGCATCAACAACCATGCCACATTTGAAGTCTCTTACATCATTTTTGTTCCCCAATATGCTGCTTAGTTTCATCAACAGGTCATCTTGACAATATCTACACACCTAAATGCAAAACGTTGCTGCCATGTAAATGGTGAATTAAAAAGTTACCTTTGCTAACAGTTGAACAGGTGTACACAGTAAGTGTATATGCTGGTGTGGAACTGTTAATATTAAGTTCTGATTAAAGCAGTTCCCACAAAACTTTTGAAGTGGATCAATTCATAAAATGTGTTGTGAGGCAAAAAACATTCTGTCAAGCTTAGATATGGGGAATATAGAAAAATAATATGAATGTGTACTGAATCGATTAAATGAAGTTCCATACATAATTTTATTAGTGCAAGATGTTGCTATACAAAAGTTTC
>NC_092859.1:54211312-54215143 GCF_032062135.1 Pyxicephalus adspersus
GCATGTTGTCTGTTCACAGCAAAATCTTCCACATACAAGCAGAGAGAGAAAAAAAACCTATGGTTTTTATAAATGAAGTGCTTCACTTCCCAAACTACATAAGACATTTTTCCTACTGCACATAGGATATAGAGTGTTGCAATATATTTACATCAATAAGAAACCCTCACTTGTTTTTATTTTCTTTAATAACTATATTTCCTCACAATGTATTTTGATGACCACCCACATGACCACCAGCATTGTAAAATTGTTTCAGTGTTTCAAAACTTTTGTTTATCTGGAGTGCATAAGTGCATGTATCCAAGTAGAACTTGCTTTATATGAATATTTGCTGTAAGATTTGCCTTTTGAGATTCTTGTAAATGTTCTAAAATATCACCCAATAACATATTTTTAAAAATCTAAATTTTTGCTGTTCCAGCAACACCAATACCCAAGTCAATTAAAGTGTAATTAAAAACTCTCATAATTACTGCCCTAGACTTTACTCAAATAAATGTTTGCCGATTCTCTACTTCCCTACTAATAATCAGGGGCTGCAACATTTTTTATTATCTTTTCAGTATGCACACCCAAATGTAACTAACCATAATGCCTAGACACCTTTGTCTATGGACAAGACTGTCTTTCACACTTATTTATTGATCACTTTATATACAAAGACCTTTTCTTTCCCATGACCTTGTGTCTCAAATGGAAAGGATAGCCTAAAGGATGAGTAAACAAATTTTGTTTGTAGAATAAAGCTTTTGTATTTATAGGCTTATGAAGGTTTCTACATTAAGTTATCAATCATAATTTCCTATTTCTACATCCACATTTTTTTATAAAAACCAAAAGGACCAAAATAAGAAACAGAATCAGATTCTCTAAATGTAATTTTATTTTACATATAATATAAAGTGTTTATTAATCCATAAAGAACAAGTCAAATTTTATCAAAGCAAACTCATTTTTTATAGATGCTGCTGCACATGTACAAGCATGAAAATGACGTGTTACTAAAAGTGAGAATAATATCATGTACAATGAATAAGGGAAACATTTGTAAACAATTTCACACACATTTAAATATTTTACAAGTGAAAACAAAGTTGTCTATTTATAAAAATGTTTATCTGACATTCAGCAACATTCTCTAGTGCAGAATCTAAGGTCCGTGTGTTCTAAATGATGGCCTTTCCACCAAAGAATGTTGATTGATGTCAGAATAACTGCTTTAATAATATATCACAAACACATAAATATAAGGTACAAATCTAAGGAAAGAATTTCAAATGTGTCTGCATGGATTTTATACCAAATAGATTTTTCTAAAATATGCACAAATGTAAGGGATAATTCACACAGCTGGAACCAGCTAGATTCCACAGAATTTACAATTTACAGGACCATATATTAAAAAATTGCCTGGCCTGCTGGTCCATACAAATTGCTGCCCGTCTAACCCTAATGCAGCAAGAAGGATTTTTTTATCTTTGTTATATTTATTGAAATGACTGAATTTGTCAGGGATTACTACTCAACAGCTGGTTAGCCGTCTGCTGGCTTGCTTTACCTTGAAAATAAATAACAGTACACACAATAATAGGTTATTGCTGAGCACACTGTGATGCTGTTCCAGGCTTTGAAGACACATGTAGGACAGGATGCGCTGTATGTCTGGATTTTCTCTCACACTTGCTGAAGCCTTTCTCCTCAGCCTTTGTTGGTTCAAAGCTTGACTCTTCAGCATCTGACCTACAGGTAAACATTCATGCCAATTTCAAAGTGGTTGTTGAAAAATGTATTTTTTTTCCCCAATGTATAAACCTTCATATCTCCCACATCGATTGTTGTACAAATGCTAAATTTTCAGGGTACACAGGGCAAACTGGGAGCTGATAATAAACTTACTTTCAGCTTCCTGAATGTTAACAAGTTGCCAGATACAGGGTCTCAAACATAAAATCCTAATAAAGAATCAGGGATCCTTTAACATTAAGTGGACCTAAAGTAAAAAAAAAAATGACAACTTTATTTGCACAAATCTGTGATGTATGCTGCTGTATTTGTAAAAAAAAATACCTTTATGTTCTTTGAACCCCAATTTCTCCTGAATGGGGAGCTGTTGGTATATTAAAATGTAGGTGCAAGTTGGGGACTCTTGTGTCTAACTACCCCTTAAATTTTATTGCTGCTGTGCCATCACATCACAGCGCCGGCTGCCCTCCTTACACTGCTCTAAAGGTAGTGACAGTGTAACAGCAGGAGCGCCCTGGCTTTCACACTGCTTACACAGCAGCTCTGCCACCTGACGGCACACCAGCTCTCTTACACTACTCTGCTATTGTCAGCTAGTGTACTGACAGGGGGTCGAGCTGCTGAGAATAGCATATGCAATATGCTATATGCAAAAAGACCTAAGATTAACCCTAGATCTTTGCGCAAGGCAAGATCCATACTGGATTGCAGAAGACCAAGAACAACAGCCTCACACCGTTTACAAAAATCCACAAAGTGCAGTAAAAAAAAAACAAATGGTGCTTCATGACCCTGAAGCATGGTGGTTAAGACAAAGTGGCAAAACATGCTCTCACAACTCGGGCTCTAATACCAAAGCCGTTAAAGCTTGAGAAAGAAAAGCTTGATAAAATACTTGAGACAGTGGCCCTGATTTACTAAAGCTCTCCAAGGCTGGAGAGAATACACTTTGATCAGTGAAGCTGGGTGATCCAGAAAACCTTGGATGGATTCCTTAAAATAATTTGCTATTTGCTAGCAAATGATTTGAATCCTGGACCAGATTCATTCCAGGTTTGCTGGATCACCCAGCTTCACTGATCAAAGTGTATTCTCTCCAGCCTTGGAGAGCTTTAATAAATCAGGGCCAGTATGTCTGGCCAAATGGGGCCACAAAGTGTCTGCAATCATAGAAACACCAAGTACTTCTTGGCCACAATAACTTCATCCTCTGGGGATTCATTCACTTACTTAACCCCTATGGCCTGCACAACCGACAGCTCCTCAGCTTGGAACCCTGTGGTTGTCTGGCCAAAAAGAAAAACAAGAAAGGAAAAATGCCATGCCGAGTCTCAACCTCCTCACAATGAAACAAAGAATATCAAGACATTTTGGAGAGAAATACTGTGCAGTATTAATATGAAGTCATGAATTCTCCAAAGGAATACATACATGGCTGAACTCACCCAGGATTGGCTAAATAAACAATTGACTATTTTGAAGCAGTCTTCTATTAACCCTCATTTCAATGGTAACAGACTGGAATGAACTGAAACAAACAGCCTGGGTATGGCACCCCAAATCTGATAGACCTGGAACAGTTTGCACAGAAAGAGTGAGCCATAGAACTCAATGTCAAGTGTAGAAATATTGTTAAAAGCCTCAGGGATCAATTGCTTGCAGCAACTGCCTCTAAAGCTTGTGCAACAACTATTAGAATAAGGGTCCCATCATTTTCATCTGTGCCGTTTCCATTTGTGTTATTTGGATCAAAATATTTTCATTTTTTTTACTGTAAATAGGTGTATTCTTAAACACATTATTTACATCTGTGATGTCTATAGGAAGTAAATTCTCTATGCATCCTAACAGTAGCAGGATAAATACAGAACTCAACTGCAACCAGATGCCTTGTGCTACCAACAAAGGAAGCTAAGAGTAGGATTGCAACAGGATGTAAAATAAAGAGACCAGCTTGGGGAGGTGGCCAGTCTTGTCAGTAGAGTTTTGGAAACACAGTCATGTATTAAGCAGAAACACTGTGGCCTTGATTTATGAAAGCTCTCTAAGGCTGGAGCGAATACACTTTCATCAGTGAAGCTGGGT
>NC_092859.1:54215998-54222549 GCF_032062135.1 Pyxicephalus adspersus
AATATGAATATCCCCTCCAATGTTAGGGGCCAGCAAAAACAAATGGGAGGCACAGAGGAGCACTGACACTAGCAAGACAAGCCTGAGCTTTAGCAGTGCAGAATTGGTCTGGATTTGGTCAAAGTACTTGTGCATTCACAGTATACTGAGCCTATAATATACTCTGGAGAACAATGTTCAATAATCACAGCATGAGCTTTGCACAGATCACTTTGTCTTGATCTGTGGAGTTAATTGATGATCCATCAGGTCATATTTGAAGTATGCCAGACTTACCCCCTGACATGTATTGGTACCACCAGGGGCAGACATAAAAGATACAAATTATGATTTATTAAAATGTATCTAAATAAACACTAAATAAGTATAAAGAAATACAATAATGCAATTCATCTGCAACACCTGAAACTTACTAAAAGGAACAGGTAACCAAGAAAAAAATCTTGTGTGAAGCCTTGCACAGTCTATAGTCTAGTGGAATTATGCCTAATATTTACAAAATAAGAGTCTACTCTTCAGATACCTGAACTTCCAAAATCTATTGTTTCACCATCTTTTGTGTTGGTCTATAGTGGAGGCAAAGCAAGGAAATCTCACTACAGAGGAATTGTAGTCATATAAAAAGTCACATGGCCTGTGAAATAAATTCTAAACTAAATATACTTATTGGATGAACTTCACCTTCCTCATGAAATCAGCGGTGCCCTTTCCCTGACTTATACTGAAGTCGGTGTAGTCCAATGCTTTAATTTCAGTGATGAGAAGAGGGAGGGACCAAGATTACAGTCACAGCCCATAAATGCATCTCTCCCGAGGAAAATGCTCTGCAGAATTTGCATTACAATTAGGGAAAAGGGACAGACTGCTTTTTAGAGTTTATTATATAACTGATTCATGTTACCATAAAACTCCTCCATCCAGTGTGTTTTCTTAGTGGTTACTGGAGCAGTCAACAAAAATATCTGGCCCAAGAAACAAAATTAAACCATATAACAGTGTTTTCTTTTTTCTTTTCAATTAAAAATGTAGTCCAGGCTTCCATTATGTGTTATAAGTCTGATTTCATAGGAGCACAGACCATCCTAGGATACCCACATCACCTATCCCAGGAGGCTTCTGGCTGCTCCTTCGAGATCAGGCATGCACAGAAGGGGCTTTTACCTGCAATGGGAAAAAAATGATCTCAGGCATGCAATGTGGGATCGACACTGTCCCCACCCCCCTCCTTCGTTTACAGGATAAGTCCCCCGATCTTGCACTTGTGCAGTGACATCAGGTGACGTAGCCTGAAGAAGGCAGATAAAAACGGCGGCAAGCGACGCAGAAGAAGGAAGATTGCAAGGCGACTAAATCGAGGATAGCACCTGAGGGATCAAGGGCTCTGCGGAAATAAAGGTAGTTGGGATTTTTTTTTAAGTATATTTCTGTTTTAAACACCACACAAATCTTAATAAAAGGGAGTTAACACCACATCGACAATAGACAAAAAAAATTGGTCATACTGTATACTGTAAAAAAAATATATATAATTCCAGGAAAATAGCTAAATACACATATGTGAATCATCTCATATGCAAATGCAATTACTGCTAGGCAACATGACACCACTTTCCCCATTACAGTTAAGGAGTACAGCAGCAAAATCTCTTGACTGACAGTCTGATGACAGAACAAAAAAGGAGTAGAAATAATTAAGCCATTGAACATAAAAAATCAAGTAATCATAAAATATTAATTTTATATTGTTTTTAAAAAGCATTACACATTTATCTTTTTAGTTAAATCAACTAGGAATTAAAACTTTAAAACCCAATTGAAGTCTAGCACCTTTTTTTTTTTAACTCATCACAGTCCTGTACCCTTACAATTTATTTTTTAAAATTTCTGCTTGAAAAATGTCTTAACATACTTTTTTTTTGTCAACAAAATGGTTGCTACCTGCATTTTTACACCAGAGCTCTATGCTGGCACAGCTGAGTAACAACCAGCCTCACATGCTAAACTTGTACGCCAATGAAGTGGAGTCTCAGATTACCGAAAGTACTGGGTCTAACCCTAGTGACTATTGCAATGCATTTTTAAATGTATATATCTGTACTTTTCTCTTACAGTAGTTGTGCACGATAAAACTATAAAAATTGAGGTGTTGCTTGTTTGTAAAGTGCTCACCTAACTAAATACCTATTTCTGCAACTTAAATTGGGTTTAAAATTAATACTGAACTCAAGTTATACATATATAACAATCCCAAATGTAAGTCTTTGATTTAAGATTTTTTAAAAGGACGAAAAAGTCTTAGACAGCGGAATGAAGGAAACAAACACCATGCAAAGCTTAAGAAAAACAGGAAGAGGCGGAAAATGTAGCTCACAAAGCGAATCAAAAACGAAGATCTATGTCTTTCTTGAATGCATCGTTCAAGAACTGAAGAACACACTGACCTGGCTTTAGAGAGTAATGTGTCGTCTCTTTCACTGACAGCCTCAGTATCTTTATTATCTTCTACTATTCTGACTCTTCTACGCTCTTGTGGAAGATTGGTTGATTTTTCTGGACTTGTCAACCCAGAAAGTGCATCTTGGTTAACACAAGGTGAATCCTGTATTGTACCAGCGTTACTTTCAACTGGGAGTGCTGAATTTTCTTTTTCTTGATTTGTATTAAGTGGACAATCAGCAGTATTTGTGGGTTGACAGTTAGGACCAACTGTAGCTTCAGGAAGGTCATCGGTTGGAAGCTGTTCTCTTCTTCGCTTTTGTGTCCGCAATTTAACTATTTCTATTAAACAGTGCATAAAGATGAAAAAAAAAATAGTAAGTTACTGACTTTTTTTTTTTTAAACAATTGAAATCATAGTTCACAAACACAGCCTGGAGACCTTGAGGTTGAACACAGGAATAATTATTAAAATTGTTGAACTTTAGAGGGGTATGCATCCTGAGGTCACTTGTGGTTCAAATCAGGAGTCCTTTAGACAAACCCTAGTGGGAGGAAGAAACCCTAGATCTGTAAACAAATCAAAGTATTATTTTATTAAATATAAAAACAAAAAACAAAACACATGCTTGCCCCCTTATCATTAGCATGGCACAATGGAGGAGTTGGCAATACAAACTGGTCCTTGCACGCATATCAAAGCTTCTGGAATCTAGGGCTCTTGGGGCATTCTAGAGAGTTTATATATTTTTTCCTAGTTGCTTTTAAAGACAGCTAACAAGTCCAAAATATTAGGATACCCTGGTAAGCAAACAGCTTCCTTGGCTGCCAGTATTGGCCACCCCATGTCTTATGGCACATTAATAGTTAGTATCGTGTAAGGTGAGTTGGAACCAGTGAGAACAGAAACTAGGGACATACAATGAATCACAAATGTCTGGAGCCCCGGAAATGCAAAAAATAAAACACATTTTGTTGACTTTCTACCCACAGATATAACGTAATTGACTTGCAAGCTCCCATATTACCAATGTAGCTATAGGATTTCCCTTTAACATTGTTTTGGAAAAGGGGAAAAAGAAGAAAGGAAAGGAAGGAAAGGAAATATTAACCAACAGAGATAACATGTTAAGGTTTAGTACCATCAGGTTCATATTTCATTTTTAGTTCATCCAAGCTGACACGAAGTTTCATGTTTTCACTCCTGGAAAGTTTAAGATGTCTGTCATTTGTAAACAACTTCCGTTCAAGTTCTAACACACGTTGACTTTCTGCTAATGCTTTCATCCTTTGCAGGGATAATTCATCCTTCAACTTCTCCATCTCTTTACTGTAAAAAATGTAAGTATTTATAAATATAGTATACGGACAAACACTAAACTGGCTCATTTATTTTCAGTTAACCTTTTGTTTTCGGTTAATTTCAAACATTAAATACACAAACACAAAATAAACATTAGTTTGACCTTTTTGGACACAGAGTAAGTAAATTCAAACTATGCCCCATTCATATCACAAAATGTACACCGCTATCTCACTCAGTTGGACACTGCAGATTTTACTCCACATCGCACCTGCACTTTACACACCATTCATAAGATGTAAGAAGTAGAAAAAAAATACTTTTCCTAGATGAACACCTAGCTCTAAAGTGAGTACACACCTTGACTGCTCAAGTTTCATTTTCAGCAAGTCCACATAATAGACGTCATCATTCTGAAGGACAGCATGTGAATCCATTTTTCTTGTATTTTCACAGTTTTGCTGCTAAAGAAAGAAAATATAAGAAATAAATTCTTGTACAGAACACACATTTTAGTATTTGAAAAAGCTTTGCCTTTACATAATACATCCAAACACAGAAACAGATTATTGCAATGCAGTTGTGTGAATCAGACTAATATATTTAGCTTAAACTAGAACTTATGTTCCACTTTTAAGAATCCACGATCAGGCAGGTCACCAATACAGAAAGGGACAGACTGAAAGACAATGTCCCTTTTGCAATAATTCCTCCTACATGCCTTATCGCTCAGCGTATCTGAAAAAAAAAACACTTGAGCTACAAATACACAGCATCAGCTTTGGTTTCCAGGTTACCTGGCAATCCCGGCTTCCCCTTCATGTTGGGGATGAATAAACTCCCGCATGGCTGTATCGGCCCGGCCAAACAAAGTGGCCAAAAATCATTGACAGAACAGATGAAAGGAGAAAGCAGGCACCCTGCAAAGCTTGCAAATTTACATACTAGAAATCTCAGTCAATTATGTATTCAGCTATGATGATTTATAGCAGGGGTCAGCAAACTCCGGCCTTTAGGCCAGATACGGCCTAGCCAGTAGTCCATTCCAGCCAAACACCCCTCTGGTCGTTTCGGCCTAATCCAAGCCGGCAGGGGGTGGCAACCTGTGGCCCTGGAGCCGCATGCGGGGTTAAGGGGACATTCCCTTTCCTCCGTATACATTGCAGAGGAGAGGGACTTTCTTTTCAGGGGCATTCTCTCTGCTCTGTATGCATTGGGGAGGAGAGGGTTTTCCTTTCAGGGGCGTTCCCTCTCCTCCGTATGCATTGCGGAGGAGAGAGATTTCCCTTCAGGGGCATTCCTGGTGGGGCGGAGCCATCAGCGCGGGATTTGAGAGAGAGTCTGACCTAGTGTGCCTTCTTGACCTCCTAAAATGGCCTAGTAGCCAAAAAAGTTTGCTGACCCCTGATTTAAGGGAAAAAGCCACAAAACAAAATCATAAATGCTGACTGCACACACCTTGCTTTAAATTTAAAGTAACTTTTAGCGGAAAGTTGGCAGCTATGCAATGCCCAAGTTCAAAGTAATGTTAAATAATTTACAGTCAAAAGTGTGAACAGACAACTTCTTTATTACAAATGGAACAGACCAAGTCTGCAATAACACAAACTTATCTGCTGTTTGCCATCTCTAATATATTGTATACAGAGCTTTGCATGCACAGCTCAGTGAATAATCCTAGCATAGCTGGTTGCGGGAAATGAATAGACATTATGTCATTCTGGCCAGGCAAATCAAGATGGCCAAAGCTCCTAAACTCAGAAAAAACTTTAAAATTTATATCAGGTTTAAAGCCTGTGCCTACAACTCCTGCTCTGTTCAGAATGTCATCATTTGCAGCCACTCATTGTGCTGCTGTAGATTTTGACATTACAGCTTCTCAGCTGCTCTATTGTTTTCGGTCAGAAATAGTGAAAACCTCCAGCAGCCTCTACACACCAACTGCATAAACAAGCCCATTTTTAAAAGTAAAGTAACAAAAAAAAAAACTTTGCCATTTTTTAATTCCAAATGTGAACACCGTGAGACTGAAACATAGGCCAGTTCTGAGGGTATATCAGGTGGCAAGACAACCCCTGGCAAGCCACAATGCAGCTGGCTTTTAGTGGGGTTGAAATCCCCTATAAGATGTTGCTGCAGCAGCAAGATGTCTGGTCTCATCAAGACTTATCTATTCTGTTATTGTGCCCCTTGGATAGCAGGCAGATCACAGATTTTGAGGAACAGGCCCACTGTGTTCTGATTGCTGTCTCTTCTGTTACCTTCAACCTTACTGCTTTCTCACCATAAGCTGTGCTGTGTCTAGTACAGGCTACTAACTCTGTTGTCTTCACAGACCCCTCGTTACAATGGTGCTATATCCTGTATTCCTGTGTCATCCCCAGTACTAAACTATGCTCCAGCCCTGGGTAAGGTAATTGGTCTATTTACTGATGTGGTCATTAATCCTCTATCTCTTGACAATCAAAGCAAGTGTAATGGGGGGGGGGTTAGGGTCAAGGCAAAGGGGTACAAAGAGGATGGCCGCACAAGACAGAGTCTCTAGTTCTATTCCGGGTTTTAAAAATACCTCTTCTTGAGTCCTATTCTCACAGATCCAAAAAAGTCTCATAGCTAAACAGCGGTATTGGAAGCAGGTCACACCTTCCCCAGAGGTTTCAAGCAGGATATGTTGGTCAACATAGCTTTTAGGACATGCAGCTAAATGTCAGTTGCCAGAGATGTTTAGATCTATAACTAACTGAGCTTCTCCTAAATACATTAGTTGGATGAATATCCAGTTACATGTTTTTTGCTGTTGTAGGCATGGACC
>NC_092859.1:54223426-54234905 GCF_032062135.1 Pyxicephalus adspersus
TCAGGGAAGCACAGATTCACATAAGCAGATGTCTATCATGTCATTGATACAACAATCTGCAGGACACTTCTTTACCCACATCCACAGGCTAAACAGGATCAGCATATAGGAAGACTGGGGCATGGGTTAAATTCCACTTGCTGCTAAAACATCTGATAACAAAGGTAACATACATTTAAGAATGCCTAGAAACACATATATTACTTATGTTTAGCTAGGAATACACACACACACACCAATCTTCACGGCCAATATACATGTAAACAAATTCAGCAAAAATAATAAATGAATGAATATATGAAAGACAAACCTGATTTTTTTCCAGATGCCTCACTTTTGCAAGGAGTTTTTCTATTTCACTGTTCTTCTGTTCAACCATGGATTGTAGCCTCTCCATCTGGTCAGGGTCCATCTGTGATCCCTTTAACTGTAACAGCGTTGCAATCTGCACCTATGAGACAAAAAAAAAATATATGTGGCTAAAAAAACAAACAAAAAAAAAAATAAATATACAGTTTCCTTTCCTACTTAACTTTCTCTTTAAGTGCTCTCTTTAAAATATACTCAAGTAAAGTAGACATGCGAATGAAAATGAGATAAAAATGGCAAAGTGACTGAACCAGGTGTTTGAAGCAAATGCAATTTCCGCACAGAACCTGCAATAAAAGGTGCTGATGTCTGTTTGCAACCTTTTGCTTTAGGCTATGTACACACGTGCACGAACTATTGTTAATACATCGTGCAGTCATTAGTCGTTGGAAAGGATCATGAAAGATCCTTTCAAACGACTAATGACTGCACGATGCATTAGCAAGTGCTGTACATACAGCACCGTCCTGCTCTATGGAGAGGGGAGGGGGAGAACAACGGAGCGACACCTTGCTGCGCTCTCTATCCCTTTACTTTCATTATGATCGCTCGTCCTCCATCGTCCATGGATCCCCTACGACGGTCGTTTGGACGATGGACGACGAGCGCTGTACACGCGCCAGATTTTTGTCCGATATCGGCCCTGAGCCGATTATCGGACGAGAACAATTATACGTGTGTACTTAGCCTTAGAGTCAGACCAAAACTGATATAAACCACCGAGCCAGAGACTCAGCTGGACTCAGAGCTATAGTACAATCCAAGGGAGTAGGGTAACAATTCCAAACTACAGAAATCAGATGCTTTCTCCATGCTGAATTGTAATAGAAAATGCACATGACATTCTACCTATTGCATTACAGCAGTGCTGTGTATTAACTTCTTCCCGAGTAAAACCAGATGAGGGGTAACTAGAAAAAGTCATTGAAAGGACCTAGAAGTAGAAGCCACCATGTGTTTGGCATAATCCCTTAGGCAAACCCTCAAGGGACAAGTGCAATGCCAAAGGCTCCAAACCTAGACAGCCAGCTAGCTTACTAGTACCAGAGTAGGTTTCAATAGGACAAGGACATAGCCAGGAGAAGCTGGAAAGGACTCTGCTTGGCTGACATGGGACCACCTTGGAGTTTCAACAGAAAGATTCAAGATCAAGTACCCGGTTTCCACTGCAATTGCTTTAAAGCCTGAAAAATCCTGTTTGCCAAAGAAATTAGGAAAAGCCCTTATCCAGGTAACTTTTAGTGTGTCCTTTTCTATAGATGGCCAGTGTTCATTCACTGGGAAGGGTAAGATAAGGTGTGCATTTGTGTGTGTATTTATGCATAGTTTTGATCTCTGTATGCTTATTGCAGCACCTCTTAATAGATGTGAGGGCTTAAGCAGTTAGGACATTATATTCCCACGATGTTGTAGGTCAGAGTTCAGCAAACCTTCTCCCCAATAAATGTCAATTGAACTAGGGTACCTGTGAACAAATCGCACCATATATAGTCATATCATTTTTGCATTACTATTTCTTGCTTTCTACTTTACCATGTACTAAACTATTAACTTGACTTACAGCTTTAATACGATCCCCGTTTTCACAGCTTAGATGTGCTGTCTAAATCCTCAGATCAGCCTCAATTTCTGATATTTCAGTACTTTGTTCAAACCAAATACCTGCCCATTTAGAGGTTAGATCAGCTGCACTTACTGCACATTCAAACTTCAGATCATCCCCTTCATATTAGATTAATGAAATCAAACATAAAAAAAAAAAAATGGTGGCTGAAAAAGCTAGTTGTAGAATTATTATGGCCTTGGTTCTTTCTGATTCACTGTCCTGTAACAATCATTAAGATCATGAGCTCACTAATTTGATTCTGGCTCCAACTGCAGCATGGCTGGTTCAAGGCCATTTCTTAGTATGTATGAAAGTTAGAGAATTATCATTACTGCCAAAAAAATACTCTAACACTTGTAGAATATTAGGAAGTTAGCAGTAGTCTTTATACTATCTTTACCAATTTTGTGCATAGACCTCAAAATATGATTATATCCTACAGACCTGTATGAAGTTTAGCTGTATTGTTGCCCACTAGCTACTGCAGGTATTTGACATTTGAAGGTGTGTGAATACATATTCCTGTTTCTACATATTTTAGTTCCACCCACGAACAGCACTGAACTCTTGCTGGACCATGGGCCAACTCTGGACTGTGACTGCGGGATCCTTTTGTAAAGGAATGGTACCTGGGAGGGAAATTATTGAGCCTATAATAGATAGATGTATGCTGTTAGATAGAGAGCTTGCCAAGCATATGTTTGGATACTACTTGCTATTCTTTGCGCAGCAATAAATCTAATCTAATTTGGAACACCATCTCATATCTGTCTGTTTTTTTGAGATCCCCAAACATATTCATACAGCATTCATTTGACAGCGACCAGGGGTCAGTAACATGGCAAGTCTTCACACAGTCTGCCAGAAAGGCAAGTACATTGTATACCCATTACACCCAGATACAATTTCCTTCAGGCAACAACTATGTAGTATACAAGCCCACTAAATAGTACATTTAATAGATATTCACACAATTATTCACTCAGACATGCTACTAAGTAAATCTTAATGATAATGTACAATATATAGTCATCTTTAAATGTTACTGTACTATCAGGTTATGACATGTATGGCTACATTTCAAAAAAACATACAAGCAAACTCACTTGTAGGCCAAGTAAAGAAGTTTGTACTTCAGATTGTGGCTAGCTGAAAAATATTGTTTAAACTCATACCTTCATACGATGCATTTGTTGCCTTGAAAAAGCATGTTGTTTCTGAAGAGATTGATATTGAACTTTCATACTTATTAACTGACGTTCCATTTCTGCTCTACGATCTTCAACCTGGGAAAGAGGGGAGAATGGGAGGGGGGAGGAAAGAGGGGGTAAGAGAAGAGAAAGAAAGATAAGTTATATCAAAAAGGGCTCAGCCATTTTGTTGCTTAGTACATAAGGCTGTACATAAAGAATAAAAAATCTGCTAGCAGTTTGTAATCTGTATTGATTGATTACTGTGGCTCTGAACAGGTAGTGTCATGAGTCCCAAATTCCTACTGGCTCACTGCTATGATAGGCTTCCTCACTAGCCAACAAGAATGCTTAGGAGGGGACAGGTAAACTATCAAAAAAAGAAGTACCAAAGCTTTGCTGGCTTAAAATTGGCAAAACTCTAACAGCTTTCAAAATGTAAAGTGATGGGAGACAAATGAAAAAATGTTAGGACTGGACCTATGCAAGTGAATGTATATAGTGTTCAACTGCGCAGACGGTACAGTAGTATCAAACAAAGCTTTTAGTTCTTCAAATTACTTACATCTACATAGTTAAGCACCCTGGGATGCTAAAAATTAAAGTGCGAAGTCACCTGTGCACACTCAAGCTGACGTTTTAGACTAGGACCAAGTACAGTAAAAAATCTTCTTTGTTGTTTTTTTTTTTAACAGTGACCATTTTTTTTCAAGGTTAACACTTAAGCCACATACACACGTGCAATTCTTGTGGATCGTGAAAGATCCTTTCCAACGATAAGAACCGCACGATGCACGAACGAGTGCTGTACATACAGCACCGTTCTGCTCTATGGAGAGGGAAGGGGTAGAGCGACGGAGCCGCACCCTGCTGCGCGCTCTCCCCCTTCCCTTGCATTAGGATCGCGCATCGTTCATAGTTCGTGGATCCGCCAGGACAGATCCACGGACGATGAACGACGCGGGCTGTAGACACCCCAGATTCTCGCCCGGCATCTGGCCAAAGCCGATTATTGGGCGAGAAAAATTTGACGTGTGTACGTAGCTTTAGATTGAGACATGAGGGGGTTCTCTGTGAAATGTTAAATACTGCCACCAGTCACAGACATATATCCCACACTGATTGCTTTTCAATTACCTGCTAAATAATTTGAATTGGTTTAGGCAGAGCAAGTAAATAAGCATGAATAACATTTATTTTATTTGCTAGATTCCAGGGAACATTAACACAGATCTAAAAGCAGGCTGAAGTGTCACCAAAAATGACAGCTTGCGAACATGTTTTCACTAATAAACAGCATACTAAATTGGACCTAAACTGAAAAACCCAAAAAAACATCAGAAGGTAATACTATCTGACAAAAGTCTATTTGTTAAACAACCAACTCCCTGGCACCCAGTGACTTTTTGTTTCTGCTCTAAACTACACGGCACATGCTGCAGCTGAGAGCTCAGCTCCAAGCAGTGTTGCCGCACATACAGAAAGCCATCGGGGATGATATGTATTGTAAATCCTGTGCATTCAACCAGCGATGTGGAGCAATGACAGTGACATGACGGTCATAGCTGCAGGGCAACAGCATAAGATAAGTACATACTGCGATTTTAGTTCCACTTTAAGCAGGCATACAGAAAACTGGCAGGGGGATGGGGACCTAGTACACTATATTTTTTATTCTACTATTTGTTCTAAAAGCATGACAATCCCTACCTCTGCAAACAGTGAATTGCCTTTGCTATTAGGGTCTTGAGCCTGCTGTAATGCTTGATCAAGCTGAACCTGCAGTTCTCTTTTTTCTTCATGTGATTTCTGTTAGAATTTCAAAAGAAACAAAAAAGATACAAATAAAATTACAATAAAATTGCAAATTAAAAAAAAGATCAAATTGTAGTAAGTGACAGTGAAAGATGATTATACATATAGGGTATATTTATAAACAAGATGCATGATGATTCATCCACGAGAAGTGATTGCTTTAGTATTCTGTGCAAATGGAAAAGGATAAAAAAAGAAAGTTGAAAGACACTGGTAACCCACCTTCGTACACCAGGTAGTGCTTAGTTCATTTTATTCACACTAAATATATGCTTATTCCAACTGCAGAGTAGCAAAAAATGCTTGTATATCTGTTTTCTTTTGTTTTTTCCCCTATTCTGCTTACAAATTAGACCATTTTTTGCACTCCCCCTCCGTGATCGTTCAGTGGATTATTAACCCCACCAATATCAATAAATGGGCACCTAATAATATTATTATTATTATTGTTGCTGACCATCTGTAAGGGCTAGCAAAATGTAAAAAAGTTAGCCACAAAGTGTGCTGCTGACTACACCTCTGTCCCTTGGAATAATTTTGGTGCCCAGATTTTAATGGTCTCTTGTTCCTAAAAAAATAATTCATAGCATTAAATCATAGCAACCCTGTTGGCTGTGCTCACTAATCAGGTGAGTTTGACAGAAAGGGTTCCCAAACAAGCTAAAATTCAAACATATGAACTTTTGCTTGAGACGGATTTATGGGATTAGTAATTTACACAAAAAGGTGGTGTTTGTGCTTTTTTTAAGCTTACAGAATTCATCAGGGACGTTGAATTTCTGGCAAGATCAGCAGATATTCTGAACATCTTGTTAGCCACAAGAAAGGTAGTATCCACATTTAAGCAACAGTAAACTGCAATGCATTATTCAGGAGAGCAATAGGCAGAGCAGAAGGGGACATTTCCCATACTACCACTGAATGTAGGATCCGTAAGCAAAGGCTAGGAAAAAATGCAACCACATCTAATGGGCAGATAGGTAAATTAAATTAAATGGTTGATTTAAGGCTTTAGGGTAAGTAACTTTAAAGCCAGAAAAGTGTTTTACCTCTAAAGCACTGAAGTAATTTACGGCTTCTTTTTCTCTCTCTTCCTTTTCTACTTGAAGACGTTCAACCTGACGATTCATATTATCATTAGACAGAATGAGTTGTTCATTTTTGTACTGCAGTTCATTCAACTCTTCTTGCAAATGTGCCTGTTCACAGAGCAAAAAAAAACAAAAAACAAAAAAAAAAAACAGACGTTAGTTAATAATATATGTACCTGCAAATAGTGCTTAATAGGAAAACAATAAGTATGATCAATAAGATCAACCTAAACCTAAAAAGCTAAAAAATGTTGCAAAATATGACATAAGATGACATAGAAGTACCGTTTCTAGTATGTAACACCTAGGTCCTGTGAAGTGTTAACAGAACCACGGTAAAATACTTGATTGCGTTATGTAAATGTTTTTTCTTGATACTTTGTAACAAATACACATCTATATTATTTCACACAATTTCTGAGCCATTAACTTCATTCTTTTTCTTCTTTTATACATTGCAAAATAAACTAACTATAAGAGGATAACAGAAGATTTTTCATTTTATGGTATAGCATTCCTGTGACTGAAAAGCATTGAAATTAAAGTAAAAGTAAATTAAAAAGAAAAAAAAAACTGCAAAGGCTCCGCCTCCCCCCCCCCCTTTTTTTTTTTTTTACTAGACACTTTAATAGGCACAGGTCTTTTTGGATAGAAGTTCGGTGTAGTGAGTATGTGTGTGCCCTCCTCCTATCCATAAATAGTGACCTGAAATACATAGTTTGCAGATGATCCCTATTCCACTAAAACCATTGTCAGACAAACATTTGGATTGATTGAATAATTGTTACTGTTGGTTTTCCTATGGACACTGTGGTTGTTTAAAAATAAAAGTCCAGCCCTTTTTATAAGTTAATAAAATAATAAAACAGAAAGATTAGATGGGAAGGTCTTAGTCTCAAATATGTTTTGTGCTACCTGTTAGCAATGAGTGTTAAATATTTATTATAAATTTATAAATTCTGAGGGAAAAAAAAAAAAAAAAACGCTTACCTTGGCAGTTTCTAGCTCATGCATCTCCAGCTGAATTGTAACCATTTCTGAAGACATTGATTCATGAGCACGTTCAGACATCATTCGAAGTTCCTCAGATTTATTAGCCAACATCACAGCTTGATGATCTAACTTTTGATGTAGCTGTTTTTCACTTAGTCTTGCTTCATCTAATTCAGCCTTCAGCTTTTCCATCTTTATACAGAAACAGAAAAACAGCTATTTATAACAATTACAGTTTTGATATAGAGACAATTAGATCAAGGAAATTATTTGACTGTTTCTACAAAACTCGATTATGTACAGTAACACAACCCCATTTCTGTATGCTTTCACCTATTTAAGAAAACACAGCAAAAAAGGAAAAGATAGGTGTAAGAAGACATGTGCTTGAGGAACAGATGTAACATTGCAAAACAATGCTGCTACCATAACTCAGCTGCCTGTCCACACACTTCATCTACATAAGAGCTCTTGGGACATGTAGTTCTGGAGGAGTCTATATTAGAAGGAAGTAAACTCCTAGCAGCTACCTCAGTATAAAATGTTTTAACCCTGAAATTATTATCACAGGAGAGAAAAATTTGAGGGTTTGTCCACTGCTCTGAAAAATTTAAACAGAGAAGAAACAGTTTGAGTTTAGATACTGAATCTGATTAGAAATGTTTATAGAGGTGGAGATTAAAAAAAAAATGAAAACATGCCAATACCTTAGTTTTTAGTTCAGAGACTTCTCGATTACGTGTCCTCTCCATTTGCTCTTGCAGTTGTTCAAGATAAACCTTCTGTTGTTGTTTTACATTTTCATACTCCGTAGTTAGGCTTTCCAGCATGTGAATTTTAAGCTCAACTTCTCGACTTAGAGAATATTTTTCTTGTTCCAAACTCTAATTCAAGTAAGCAAAAAAAAAAAAAAAAAAAAAACATTACACATGATGCTTTACAAACACCCCCCCTCCCCCTTATCAACCTTATCAAGAAAGCAAACAGCACACTTGCTAGAAAATTATTCTTTATAGCAGGTAAAGTTATTGCACATAAACAAAAACCTTTTATTTTAACCAGTGAATAAGGGAAGAGAAATAGGGCAACACCACAAAAAAACAAAAAAAACAAAAAAAAAAACACTGAAATTGATATAAATCAATAAGCAGCACAAGATAAGCTATACACACCACTCTGTGCAGGACCAAGTGCAGTTGCCCTACCTCACAAAAACTTAATACCAATATTAATAGGATTCTGAAAGACTGGTGCAGTAATACACACCTCAAAGCGTAGAACAAGCATCTACGCCAGGGGTGGGCAAACGTTTTGGCTCAGGGGCCACAATGGGTTCTAAAATTTGGCAGGAGGGCAGGCCAGGATCAGATCGGGTCGTAAATGGCCCGGGGGCCGTAGTTTGCCCCTGCCTAATCTACACCAATCTACTGACCAACACGTGGTGTGGAACGCTCTCCAATAGTTGGATTCAGACAAATATTTTAAAAAAATATATTTTTAAATTGAGAGAACTCCCATTATTCATCCACCCTTTTCATATATTAGTCAGCCCTCTTTAATTTCCCTTTCTTGGATTATTCTGGAGGATTCATGGTAGGGCTCTCTATTTAATTTGAACAATCACTTGCAAACACATATAGACTTAAATAATGGATGGGGAACTTCCATTTTTGGCCCAATTTTTATAGATACAACTCCTTTGAAAGTACCACAAAACCACCACACAATTATTGACTTCTAAATTTTTAAAAAATCAAAAACTATCCCCTTTATTTATAAATATTAGGAAAAACAACCTCAATACAAATACAATTTTAAATGCTACAGGAAACTATCTCACTAAATATCTTCCAGTTCCACCAATTTCACATCTCTGAAGCTATACAAAGAAGTATTCACACAATTTGATAAAGCTGCTCACTCATGTGTGCAATCTCTTTGGAAACAACCCTTAGCCCTTTAAAGAGACCAAAAGTTATATCTTTTGCCATCAGAAAGACAGAACACTGCCAAAACACAATGTAGATATCACTGGTAGCGATGAGTGAGAATGACTCCGACATTATCACGAAAATTTTCCTCGAACTTCCGATGGGTCCGTGAAAATTCAGCGAACCGATTTTGCGGACCCATTGGAAGATCGAGGAAATCATTACAGGATGATTTCCACAGCTGCAAGTCAGCGTGCGATCCCCAGGGCTGCAAAAGCAATCAGGGGCTGACAGCTCCGCTCCTGATTGCTCTTGCAGGTTCCAAAAAATTTGATCTCGGCGGACGAATTTACACAGGCTGTTCTCGCTTACATATTCAGTAAGCGAGAATGGCCCGATTTGCAGCGAGATCGAAATTTCAATCTCGCTTGCTCATCTCTAATCACTAGTGACCGCTAGCTTCCAAAGGAGTTCCTTAGAGAACATCTCTATCTAGGAGGTAAATCACAAAAATTGGCTGGATACAAGAAGATGTTTTTGAAAATTCAGTATTAGTATTTGCTGCATCCTAGATTCAGTCTCAACAAATATGCTGGTAACACTTGCACATTATAACAACTTTTTTTTTAAAGAAGAACTGCCCGTTTAAACAAAATTGAGTTATTTTACTTGGCCTCTTCAATGACTTAAACTAGCCCATCCATCTCTTCCACAGATGCATACTTGCCGTTGTTTACATCCAGCGATTTCCTGTTGGCTTCCTAGACTTCTAAAGGACTATGTCCACCTACCTCCGAACATACTAAGGTGAAAAGGAAGCCAACCAAGAGAACTACAAAGAATTGCAGCAGGAGAGGAGTGGTGGGAAGGATGGATAGGTTTGGCTGCAGCATTCATAATAGATTGTAGAGGAAGAATACAATTACCTGAATTTCAGCATTGTCAGCTTAAACTCAACTGACCTTGCCTAAAAAATTTCAAAGGGGAAACTGGCAACACATTTACCTTGCAGAGGGAACTACCAGATTTACAAATTGTTTAGCAACTTAGACCTATGTTAGGTTTGCTCTAATTACCTCAATTACTTGAGTCATCTCATTTCGTTGTTCCTCTAATTGATTTTGAAGATCACTTTGACTTTCCAGCAGTTTAAGGCCATATTGTGCAGCCTTATTACGCTCCTCCTCTGCTTCTTTTAACCGGCACTGAAGTTTTAATATAACATCGGACTTATCCATAGTGCCTGAATCCTAGTGACATTGAGAAAAGAAATACACTCTACATTAAACACAAAACCACATAGTTTTACTAATAAATATTTAATTCATGCAATGCACTATATTAAAAAGACACACAAGACTGTAAATTACTTTCTACTAATTTAAAACCCTGTTACATCAGTTTGTCCTATTTAAATAACTAGGTTTTGCCCGAAAATAATGAAATCTGGAGTAGATTATCACCAAATTACAACACTTCAACCCAGCCACTATTCTTCACTGACAGACAATGAAGAAACTAACCAACATACCATCTCTTAAACTAATTTAAGTAAGGTGGTTCTTTAAAGACGACCTTTATTAATTATTTATATCCACTTTATTTGGTAAATTGACAAAATAATGAAACACTAATAATGCAGTCCAATTGTCTATTAGGCAATTTAACTTTTTTCTTCTTTGGAAAGATTTTCATTCATTTTTATTTTAGGTCTACTGATAGAAAATATCTGCATATACAGACTTGGACATTTTATACCAAGATGGTCTGCTACACTGACCATTGCAGAAGATTATCCTGTAATCTTTATAAAGACTAAAATCCAGTTTAAGAGCTAACCTGCCATCTGCTGCACTATAGCCTATACTGGACCAAAATACAGGTTACCAATCAAACTCATACATACATACATATATATATATATATATATATATATATATATATATATAGACATAAATTCACATTAAATAAATGTTTCCCCAAATTACAATAATGGTCTTTTGTAAACTATATACTAAAGGTAAACTGTGGCCAAAATATTTTGTGTAAAGTAAGGGCAAATTTAAAATCTCTGTGTTCCTGTTTAGCCTCTTTAGTGCAATGTCCCAGTAGAAAAGCTCAGTTATCCTATCCTAGCAATGGTAAATCCTTACATGCCAATTTCCAAATGTTATACTTCTACCAAATATTAAAAAAACTGAATATATATTATTATATATAGTAGAAACACCATCTTTTTAACAGCAAAAATGGCAACTTACTAAAACGGATGACCCTGTTGAAAAATCAATTTAAAAAAAACTATTAGTATATAAAAAATGCCTTTTTGCGGGCAAAAAAACTGTTGGTGTCTTTATTTTTGCAGATCCATCAATCTCTCTAGAGGTTTTCTGAATGAAGTCCAAAAGCCGTCCTCAGCCTTCTGCCTACTTCACCCATCTTACACTGCATGGTAGATAGCCGATCTCACTGGGCATGAAGAAA
>NC_092859.1:54235141-54285482 GCF_032062135.1 Pyxicephalus adspersus
TAAAAGGCAGTGTTTCAGCCACTCAGTGGGGCTGTGTATCCAGTATAGAGGCAGGAGCTCTACCCAGCTAAGATCCAGATTTTTTGCTAGGATATGATAGCTTTAGGTATGTATTCACAACTTATTTACTAAGCCAGTGGTCGCCAACCTTTTCGGTTCCAAGTACCACTAAAATCACCAGCTCCAGACCACGCATTCGCGGGGAGCCGGGTGTCACTCAAAGGGGAAGAAACCTCCCCCACAGTGACGTCATTATGACATAACCCTGCCCACTCTCTCATCGCAGATCTGAGCCTGCAATGGGAGAGTGGGCAGGTTGTGTCCAGGGTGTCCATTTGCCCAAACCTGGGAACTGTACTGGGGATGTGGTCCGCGGCTCTGGCCGATGCTTCCCCCCAGCTCCTGATCCTGAGCTGCGGACCGGACCATCGGTTGGCGATCGCTGTACTAAGCAATACTTTCATTTGGGGAACAGTCTTCATTCCTAATAAATCAACCTCAAATTTGCTCATAAAAAACAGCATTTTGCCAATCAAAAGAAAGCCCTGGCTTCTGTTGGCTTTTTGTTTTAGCCTTACACTGCACAGCGTATGCACCGTGTAGGTGAAGTTCAGCTCCGTATGTGGCACCAATGCATGCAGCCAGCAAATAGGAACAATGTAACTCCATGGCATGCAAGGAATGACATCATCAGTGACCATCCAATGGGTGAAGAGGATTGCTGAGGACCCAAGTCAGCAGCAAAGATGGTAGTTTCCTGGAATGCAGCGTGACAGGTTCCCGGTTATCTGCACAAAGCCACTGGAGCTGTCACACTGCAGCGCTGGTTTGAAAAGAAGCAGAATCTGCACATGTGACATGGTGGGGTGTAGCGTCTCCCCAAGTGGAAGCGTTTCTTGTTATAAGCACACTGCTATGTGAATCAGCCCCAGAGAAGTGCTGGCGGAGCTCTGACTTCTCCCACAACCTGCAAGTTATGATAATGCTGTATAGGCTTTGTTTGATCCTTTAGATTTAGGTGTCTGTGAGATTTAGATCATAACACAACAAAAAGCAGTTTGTGGCTACAAGGGCTGAGGTGTATGAAGTATGATGCACTCTGTTACCACACCCAGATATATTGCAATGTGTTCACACTCCGGGGCCTCCCTTGTCATAATATTGACAGAATTACTGCTTGATGTGATCAGCACAGCCATGGAGAACATCTTCCTAGGAATCTGAATGAAGTCCATAACATTACCTACACCTCTGACCATCGGGAGAAAAAACATAACCATACTAAATGTATCCATTAAATACCCCAAACATCAGCGTTTACCGACGTCACATAACTACAGATGTTTATAATTCCGATAACTTTACCAGATAGGATTGTCTCCACTTCACCCCGCTTGATCACAACTATAATTGAAATCAAATGGTAGCGGCTAGTTCTCATCCAGTAGAAGGACCCGGAAGTGACGTTGGGCACAGAATAGGAAGTGGGCGGGGCTTCACGGATCAAACTTGAAGCCCGAAAAACTACATTTGAAAGGCAGGAAAAATGGGTTATCAGTCTCCGCACATAGGAGAAATGGTTGTGTCCGTGTGATTTAGAGACATTATAAGCTGTCATGTTAATTCTGAGGTGTCATACTCTTATTGTAGGGCGCACTGGTAGTTATGTAGGGGGCTATAAGGGAGGCATGTGATGGGGGTTTCAGAAAGAGAATGATAGGTGATTGTAATGCATTGGTATTATTTTAGGATGAAATGGGGGTGAAGGAAGTGTCAGACAGGTATGGGGGTGAACTGGTATTATTGCAGGGGATATGGAAGGATGGGGAAAAGTGGGAACAGGTGTTTTGTATACTGGTGTTATTGCAGGGTAATTGGGGGGTACAGGAGGAGGAGACAGGTGATGTGGAACACTCATATTGTTGTAAGGTGATTTGGGGGTACAGGAGGCGGTGAGACAGGTGAAGGGGTGCACTCCTATTGTTGTGAGGTGATATGGGGGTACAGGAGGGGGTGAGACAGGTAATCGGGCGCACTTCTGTTGTGAGGTAAAATGGGGGTAAATGAGGGGGACAGGTGATGGAGTGGACTCTTATTTGGAAGTACAGGAGGGGAAGAAAGATGATGGGGTGCACTTCTATTGTGAGGTGATATGGGGGTACATGAGAGGGTGAGACAGTTGATGGGCTGCACTAATATTGTTGTGAGGTAATATGGAGGTACATGAGGGGGGAGACAGGTGATGGGGTGTACTCCTATTGTTATATGGTAGTATGGGGTACAGGAGGGGCATATACTTGTGATGGGGTGCACTCCTATTGTGAAGTGATATGGGGGTACATGAGGGGGAGAGACAGGTGATGAGTGCACACATATTGTTGTGAGGTGATATGGAATACAGGAGGGGGTGAGACACGTGATGGGCTGGATTCTTATTGGTTTGGGATAATATGGGGTTACAGGAGGGGATGAGACCGGTGATAGGGTGCACTTCTATTATTAGGTAATATGGGGGTACAGGAGGGGTTGAGACAGGTGATGGGGTACACTCCTATTGTTGTAAGGTAATGGGGGGGCAACGCGCTCCACAGAATGTGGGGGGGGGCAACGCGCTCCACAGAATGAGGGGTGGCGGGGACAAACGCTCCACAGGATGTGGGGTGGACAACACGGATCAGGGGGCAACACGCCCCACAGATAGGCTGGGGGACAATGCACTCCACAGAAGGGAATACAGGATCTGTATCTATGACATTAGCATAAACGAATCACAGAAGACAACACACTGAATAACTGGTTAGAGAGCCTAAGCAGGGGATGAGCAGTGAGGGAGGGATGTGGATGACATGGCAATTTGCCAAACACAAGGTGGCCTCTTCTATACATATAATAAATGTTTATTTTTCATTGATGCAAACTGACATAGCCAGCACCACTTAAGCTAGGTACACACTTCCAATAATTATCGTTAGAAAACGATTACGACCGATTAACGATTATGCACGATTGTATTTGAACGGTGCACAATTCTGTTCATGCTGTAAGGATACGATCTTTTAAATGTAATCCACCAATAATGTACACACGCTAGATACGATTGTTTGAATGATGCAAGAAGTGGCATGGAAAGGAAAAAGTGTATTGCAGAAACATCTACGATCACTTAACGACCGTACACATGATAGAAAATGATCGTCGCTCAAAAAGATCGGACAGGACGTTCGTTCATTTCCAGCGACAATCCTTGTTCGTCAGTGTCGGTCAGTTGTTGTGCACCTTTTTAGTTAACGATTCTTAAGCAGCTATAAGGGGTCTGTTTTAAGTGGATTCCAGATTCTAAGTAAGCCCTGTATAACCCCGCACAAATACTAGGGAAATACATGGGAAATAGGCTCAGGTGGAGGGGTGAAGATCCCTTTCTGCAATAGTGACCTGCCTAATCATACAAACTTGAAAGCCTAGTTCAGAGGGGAGGTAAATCAATCATGTTGAGGTTGCGGTTCCGTAAGCACAGGACAAATGCAACCACTGTGGTTGCCCATTCCAAACTGACCTCAGCACTGACATACATATTACAGTAGATTTTCACAATCTCCTCTTCCTATCTAAAAACACATATGTAATGCAAAGGTCAGCCACACTAAATAAAGATTGTTGAGGTATATTTGGTAGGTCCACCTATGTAGGTATATCTAAAGCTGATTGTACAATGACATTTTCCTTTGTATGGTGAGCTTTAGTCATTACCATGACCATATTGGATGAGTTTACAAAGGTATTCAGCTCTGTATCTAGCTAAGATATTATGCAAGGAGAGTAAGCAGTAGCTAACCAATGTCATTTTAATGTTATTTAATATAGATTAGGGAGTTTTGTTTGCTTGTCTCTTTCCTTTTTGCTACGAACATGAGTTTGGTTAGTGAACTCGGTGGCACTTTCCATGGCACTGTGATAGGATCCAGTGCTTGTCATTTAAGACTAATATATACCAAGATTCTATGAGCAAGTACTGTATGTTCTATGGTTATATTGATATATAGATTCTTATGTTCTGATTTAATTAACTTTTTTTTCCTTTTACAGCTATAATTGGACAGCATTGGGATTCTGATTTTGTTTCCTCCAAGTATCACCAAGAAAGTTTAGCGTTAAAAGCTATGGTTTCACAGAGCAGATTAGTATAGATATTTAGTAAAACAGATCTACATACATTCATTTAGATTAACAGCATTGCATAGCCCATTACTTCTTTTACTTCATGCCTATTTCATTACTTATTTACTGCAATACATTTTCTGCTTATTTGTTTCGAAAATTCCAGTATTTCATGTACACATGTAGTGTGAGAAATACATAGGCAGCCCTTTCTGACCTCCCTGTGAAAATTTCACTTATCTGGGGGGCTCATTGTTCAAGACTTCATGTAGCTAGAGAAGTCAGAAACCCTGTGTTTTATATATGTGTATATAGTTATTATAGTAGGCAATTGAATCAAAAAGCTTTTAGATTCTGGCTCAGCAGTGAGACGAAGTTGGTGGTAACACCCATTTTTGATTTCCTGGTTTAGGTTTCTTTATGGCATATTAAAACTGCTGCATTGTAGTAACACAGTAAAGAACATTCAGTGTAATTCATTCTGAATGACACCCTAATGCACTGTGAATGATATGCTTTCCAGTGCAACATGTGCAGTGTGCTGCCTGGTGGCACATGCTCCTTCATGATGTGTTAAGTAGCCCATTCATAGTTGACACTGTTGTGAAAGGGCCTTCAATGACATCCAAAATATAAAAAAAACACACACATCAATAAATTAAGTCAAGTAGGGGCTGTTGCCTAGCAATGGCAGCTTGAGTATGCAACCCCCTGCAGCTCTGTCACTGACCCTGCTGTTTTACAGTCCAGCAGTAAGATTAAGTACACCGTGTCCTTGAGTCCATGTCACAGTCGTCTGCTATGCCCAGTGATGTGATCTGTGGAGTTCCCTGTTTTTGCTGTAACAGTTATGTGAAAAGCATGGCTCAAAGGCCCATTTGATTTTGATAGCGCTCAAATCCACCTACTGCTAGATATGTCCAGGCACATTGAAGATGCGCCTGCTACTTGACTTAATTATGTACTGTCATGCTACATACAAATGGGGTAATCTTCATCACTCTGTAGAAGCCTAAGAACAGTCTGCAGTGAGTGTAACGATCCCTACTTAGTGTGACAAACTAATGCTCCACTTCTTGGATAACAACTGAACCTTTTTTCCATTTCCTTGATAATACTGAATGCCATACAGTTTGCTACTACTTGCCTTCTCTCATTTACTAATGATGATTACTGTCATCAGATATGATATGGGTACTGTTACGGCGGGGAGATCTTTTGAACGTCTCCTGTCCGGGACTAAAATGTTACACTAAACCTATATACTTATATTGTTTTTTGTTTATAGTGGCTTAATATATATTTTGATGTGGTTCTCTGATGTTCCCCAATCCTACTTCTGTATCAGGCTTGAACTTTAGAGGCGGGTGTGTTACCCTAGCCATTGCTAACTAACTCCCCCAAGTAGGTAGGTCCCATTGCTTGGTGGGAATTAAGGGAATTCCCTACATTAGATATTTCCACAATGTCCTTTTGGTGAACTGGTGCCCAAAACTGGACTGCAAATTCCAGCTGTGGTCTGACCAATGCTTTGTACAGGGGCAGGACAATGTCTCCATCTCTGCAGTCTATTTCTCTTTTAATACAAGAAAGTACTTTGCTAGATTTAGATACTGCAGCTTGGCATTGCATGCTGTTATTAGGCCTATGATCTACCAGACTCTATGATCTACCCCCAGATTCTTTTCCATTTCTGACTCCCCTAAATGTATTCCCCCTAGACATAATAAAGCATGCATGTTGTTAGCCCCCAAGTGTATAACTTTACATTTATCTAAATTAAATGTTATTTGCCACTTGGCTGCCCAATCAAACAGTACATCTAGCTCTGCTTGTAGATTATAGACATCCTGTATGGACTTAATTCCATTACATAGTTTGGTGTCATCTGCAAACACATAAATAGTACTTTTAATCCCAAACTCTATACTATTTATAAAGATGGTAAACAGTCCCAACAGTGAACCCTGGGGTACACCACTAATAACCTTAGACCATTCAGAGTATGAATCATTAATTACAACTTTCTGGATGTGGTCTTTAAATCAGTTCTCTATCCATTTACAGATTGACTTTTCTAAACCTATTGACCCTAACTTGCATAATAACCGTCTGTGGGGTACTGTGTCAAATGCTTTAGCAAATTCCAAGTACACTATATTATTATTATTATTATTATTAATAATAATAATAATAAACAGGGTTTATATAGCATCAACATAATATGCAGCGGTGTACATTAAATAGGGGTTGCAAATGACAGACTAATACAGACAGTGATACAGGAGGAGAGGACCCCGCCCCGAAGAGCTTACAATCTAGTAGGTGGGGGAATTTACACACAATAGGATGGGAGATATGTAGTGGTGGGAAGTAGTGATGGTTTTAAAAGACAGAAGAATATGGGTAGGCAAGTTTGAAAAAATGGGTCTTGAGTGCTCTTTTAAATGTTTTATCAACTGCTATTCCGCTGTCTACCTGTTTACCTACTTCCTCATAAAAAAAGAGTAAATTTGTTTGACAACTTCGGTCTTTCTTGAAGCCATGCTGACTATCACTTAAAATATTACTTTCTAGTAGAAACTTTAATATGTGGTTCTTTTTCAAACTTTCTAGGACCTTTCCAACTATGGACATTAAACTAACCGGTCTGTAGTTACCTGGTAATGACTTTGCTCCCTTTTTGAAGATAGGAACCACATTGACTTTACGCCAGTCCATCGGAACCATGCCAGTGACTAAAGAGTCTTTAAAATTAGAAATAATGGCTTTGAAAAAAACGAGCTCAGTTCTTTGAGGACATGTGAATGTAATCCATTAGGTCCTGGTGCTTTGTCAACCTTATTTTTTCCCAACTGTTTCTCATATCAATTTTGAGCCATTGTGATTTAAAGCAGTGACATTGCTGTTATGAGTTTAGACTTGGGCTCTGCCATTTTCCATTGTGTACACAGAGCTAAAAAAACTGTTTAGTAAATAAGCCTTTTCTTTATCCCCAGTTACCAACCCAGAGACATCCTTTAAGGGGCCTACATTCTCAGATCTTTTTGCTATTAAAATATATTTTAACAAATTTACTTTACTTTGCATCTGTCCTTCACTTTGAAGTTTTGCACATTTTATCCCCTTTTTACATCTTTTGGTATATTTTTTATAGCTTTCAAACGATGAAGGTGATCCTTCATTTTTATATTTTTGAATGCCCTTTTCTTGTTACTTATGGCCTTTTTTAAACATCAGCTGTGAGCCACATAGGTTTTAATTTTAGCCTCTTAAACTTATTACTTATTAATTGTGTATTGTGCATCCTCACATTAACTCCACCCATAATGCCTCAACCTCATTTGACCTCACTTTCAGATCACATACAGACAGACACCACCACCCTTTCGTTTGAAACTGTCTTTATGAAAGACTGTATACCCAGGAACATTGACAGCCCAATCATGTGAAGAACATGCCAACTAAGTTATAATGCTCTTCACCCATCGTTTTGTTTTTCATTACAACTAGTACTGCACAGTGCAATGTTTGTTAGTAACATAGGACGCTGCATACATTTATCCAAAACCCACCCCCAACTATCCCCAATCCACCCTCCACTAGTGGCTGACCCCTGATTTACCTTTCTGCCACCTTATTTAACTGTCCCACCCCTGTCTGTCCTAGTTTAAATTCCATTAAATACCATTCCCCTAAATCTTTCCCCTAGCACAGCAGAACCCCTTTCATTTAGGTGCAAACCATCTCTAGCATACAGGTTGTACCCCAATGAAAAGTCAGCCCAGTGCTTCATGAACCCAAACCTTTCCTTTTTGCACCAAGCCATGCGAGAACATTTTGGTGGTCCACGGCTCTGGCCAGTGCATCCCCGAGCGGGGCAGGACAAGGACTTTGCTGGGGGGACGCACCGGCCAGAGCAGCGGAACACTTCCCTATACAAGTCCCAGGCTCAGGGAGGTGGGCGGGCTGTGTCCCTGGACATAACCCGCCCACTCCTTACCGCAGGCTTAGATCTCCAAAGGGAGAGTGTGCGGGGCTATGTCACAATGACGTCACTATGGGGGAGGTGTCTCTCCATTTGATTGACACCCCGCGCATGCGCGGTCAGGAGCCTGTAATTTTGGTGGTCCATGGAACCAAAAAGGTTGGTGACCACTACTATAGGGCATATTTATTATAGGGGGATACTTTAATTTTGTACCTGATCCTAGGGTAGACTCCTATTCTAAAGCGAAAACTTAAAAATCAGGTACATGATCTACTCTTGGTTGATATGTGGAAAAATCACTTTTTTGAGTCACTATGCATTTGCATGGCACCCCAAAGTCTCTATAGACCATATGCCCTGGTCAGAGTATCTTCTTTTATGGTCTCTTTAGATCTGCCTTCCACCAGTAAGGTTATATGGCAGTGAAAACCTAATGATTCACTTCTAAGGATTCAGTATGCGGTTTCTGATACTGTCCAGAAATGTTTTATCATCATTCCTCTGATCTCTTTTACTTTTCGGAGGCCCTAAAGTAGGTATAAAAAGGATTCTGATACAATATGGGTGATTTACAAAAAAATATAAATTATGATATCAAGACGATCATAACTCAAACCCAAATAGCATCAGAGGGATAGAATAAATCAATCCTATCAATATGGTGATAAATGCAGAAGATTGTTAGCTAGACTTCTTAACCCTAAAATTGGCACCACTTATATTTCTTTTGTAATGAACCATCTGTCAAGTTTGGAAAAACAGGGCCATTAGGGGGCGCTATGATTTGCACTACGACTGCCCTGAGAAGTGTCAAGGCGCAGAGTCTAAACAGTCTTGTCTAGAGCCTCTAGTGGTGAGGATGTTGCGCTGCTGGTTACTACCAGGTTGCAGTCCTTGTACACACCAGGGTGGGCAGGAAGATACACAGTACCAAATCACTATGCAGAAGAATTGTTAGGGAAGGCTGGGGTCAAGGCAGGCAGCAAGCAAAAAGGGTCAGGTCACAAGCCAAGAGTTCAAATATCGGGGATCAAGGAAATAGATACCAGGAAGTGACACTGGGGACACAGGAGACACTGGAAGCAGCAGGAGGAACAGGTGACACAGGAACAACCACAGACAGAGAGGAACACTGGAACAGCACAAGGGAGTAAGCTGGTAAACAACAGACAGACTGGACAGAACCAATAAGGGGTTAACATAGAGGAAACACTGAATTAAGCAACAGGTGTACAGGAACTTCCTCAGCAAAGCTAGGGGGCTCATCACTACTGGACACACGTACAAACACTGAACGATGTGTCTGAGCTAGCTAAATATCCAGGGATGATTAAGAGGCTATTTCCTGATTGGTCGACGAGATGGGTGAAACTGATAAAACTTGGGAGAACAGGCGCACTCAGGGTCAGTACTGCCCACATGCACAGGAGAGAGGCGCCTGTGCTTTAGCGAGGAAGAGGTAAGTTTGACACCATCAAGATCATTTGATATGTTTGCCAGCTGACATTATGACGATGTTCCATAAATTTTATTCTGATCCTTATATTATTCTCTCTCCAAATTTTTTGCCCTTATCTCTTAAGGATTATATCACAGAAACTAGACCTTCACCTTTGGAACCGGAGACTGTTGATTCTTTAGAATCACCTTTTACTGAACAAGAAGTTTCCAGAGCTATTAAATCTACCCCAGCAGGTAAAATCCCTGGCCCCGATGGTTTTATACCTTGTTTCTACAAAAATATGCAACACTTCTTTCTCCTTTCTTCAGAGTATTTTCCTTTATATGTTCACATACTACTTTCCCAATTCAAAGTTTTGAAGTCCATATCACGTTAGTCCCAAAACCTGGCAAAGGTCATAAAGTCTGTGCTAACTATGCTTTCAAACAGTATCTTCATGGGTTTCACAAGGTCAGAATCCATATAAATTGCTTAGTGGTGACTTCAACATGGTTATGAACCTTAGAAAGGATAAAACACTAAAAACTCCAGTAGACACATTGCAAAGGCAACCTTTAATGCATAACACTGGGGCAACACATTTGACGGAGTTTGTAGAATCTATGCATCTACATGATATATGAAGGGATAGATATCCGAATGAAAAGCAATTTACTTTCTACTCACATGTACATGCCTCCCTTTCACGGCTAGATTACTTTTCTGCCCCACGCCACTATATTCACTAATAGATCGCCCATAAATTAGCACAATGGTCATCTTAGATCATACCCCAATTTTGTTATATATTGTTGATATGATACACAAAGGTGATTGCCTATTTATGGAGTTTCCCCTCCTATTTATATAAGGAATCGGAGCTCTGGACAATAATACAGGCTGACTGGAATTAATATAAAACAAATAATCTGGAACAAATATCTGATCCGATTTTATACTGGGAAGCCAATAGAGCTTATATAAGAGGTAGGATTATGACATATATATCAAAGCAAAAAAAAGTAACCAATGACAATTATTTTAAAGCTTTAAAGGAATTGCGAGGAATCCAACAAGTACTAACTTCCAACCCCACAACACAAAATCATTAGAAATGGCATGAGGCGAAACCTGAATTTGATAACTGGAGAGAAAGACATGAGCAACTTAAACAAAAAATTTCACAGATTTGTTAACAAATCGGATAAAATACTAGCTAGTTTAATTCGTCCTCCTTTTAAACTGATTTTTATAGCTGCTTTGTGTACACTGAAGGGCCAGCTGACTTCCCATCCAGAGGACATAAACTTCTCTTTTGACGCATTTTATCAACAGGTATTCATAAGGAAACGCTCATAAATGACAAATTGGCAGAGGATTTTTTGAGGAAACTGAGTTTGCCCAGACTATCTGAAACTCAGATGAAAATGTTAAATGCACCGATTACTCTATTGGAAATTGAATTTATGAAATTTTAGGAAATTTAGGAATTTGAAAAACAATATTCAGTTTGGCAAATGGGAAGGCAGTTGGTCCGGATGGGTACACAGCAGAGTTCTATAAAAAGCTGAAAGATGACTGGTCCCTGTTTTGTACGAACTCTACAATACTATGTGGACTTCTGGTAATTATTTTCCAACGGGCAAAAAAGCCTATTTTAAGCTTTTGCCAAAAAAAGATGGAAGTCCTATGCTTCCAGAATCGTAAAGGCAGATTTAGTTGATAAATGTGGATGCAAAAATTTTACTAAAAATTATAGGCGAAAGGTTAGCTTCTATACTACCACAGCTGATATCCCCCTTCCAAGTGGGGTTTGTACAGAGGCGTGCTGCAGTAACAAATATCAGGAAAGTACTGGCAGTTCTAGAAGTTGCCAAAGTAGCACTGGATAATGATAATGCAATATTGGGAATCGACGCTGAAAAGGCGTTTGATAATGTCAGCAAACAATGGTTGTTTAAAGTATTGCAAAAAGCTGGATTTAATGGTGAATATCTCCATTTGATACAGAATATGTACTCTTCACCTACAGCACGAATACATACACCAGGATATATATCAGACGCATTTGATATACTATGTCCTATGTCACCCTTGCTCTTTAACTTAGCTTTGGAGCCTTTAGCACGTGTGATTGAGGTAACATCTGATTTTCCTGGAGTAAAGGGGGGACACAAGAAGTCAAGGCTGCCTATTTTGCAGATGACATTTTAATATTTACGGCCAAACCAGCCACAGACATTGTTTATATTCAAGAGTTGTTTCAGACATTCAGCAAGATTTCAGGTTGAAGGTCAACTTTAAAAAAGTGAGATACTTTAGAGGAGGAGGTCTCCGCCGTTTTACGCGCTACACCGACGGGGAAAAGCCCTGGCCCTGATGGCTTTACTCCATGGTTCTATAAATTACACACCCTTAACCTTGTTCCTTTTATGACTAAGGTGTTCGCGTCCATCTCCGCTGATACGCCATTCCCTCCGCAGAGCTTGGAAGCTCATATTATGGTCCTTCCTAAACCTGGCAAAGACCATACGGTTTGCTCTAATTATAGACCCATATCATTGATTAACGTTGATGCAAACATTTTTTCTAAATTGATTGCCAATAGATTATCTCCTCATATGCCCTCATTAATTCATATGGATCAAACTGGGTTTATCTATGGAAAGGAAGCCAGGGATAATACTATTAAGACTATCCTTCTCACCCAATTTGCTAAGTCTACAGGTACATGTGCCTACTGTCCATAGACGCTGAAAAGGCCTTTGATAGGGTTTGTTGGGAATTTATGTATTCAGTGCTATGTCAGATAGGCCTGGGTCCCAGTATGGTCTCTAGAATTGCGGCTTTATATTCCTCACCAAGGGCCCGGGTGCGGGTTAAGGGCACCCTCTCTGATTCTTTTCCAATTAGGAACGGCACGAGACAAGGATGTCCTCTTTCCCCGCTGCTTTACGCATTAATTATGGAACATCTGGCTGTGGCCTTGCGTCGTAATCCGGATGGTAAAGGGATCAAGATAGGAGATACCCATTATAAACTCTCTTTATATGCAGATGATCTTTTGCTATATATAACGTCCCCTCATATCACGATGCCCTCGGTGCTGAAGGAATTTGCTGAATTCGGATTGCTAAGCAACTTTAAGGTCAACTATTCCAAGTCCGAACTTCTAAATATTACCTTAAACTCGGACCAACTGTCCTCTATACACAATAATATGTCCTTTCGGATTTGTCCTAATGCTATGAAGTACTTAGGTATAATGATACCATCGGACCCTTCCGCTTTGTTCTCACTTAATTATTCCCAAGCATATAATAGAATACAATCCGACCTTCAGAAATATGATTCCCTGCCTCTTTCCTGGTTTGCTCGCATAAATACTCTAAAAATGGACATTGTCCCCAGACTGTTATATATATTCCAAACGGTCCCCATATTCTTACCAACTGCATATCTGTGTAAAATACAGAGGTTGTTTTTACAATTCCTTTGGCATAAGAAGCGCCCCAGATTGGCATTCGGCATATTGGTTAAATCCAAATGTAGAGGAGGGGTGAGGGCCCCTGATATTGCTTCCTACTATAGGGCATCGGTTTTAGTGCACCTGACAGACTGGTTTCACAGCCGGGAGTTAAAAGAATGGGTGCTGTTGGAAGAATCTTTGTCTCCAGTGAGTCTCTGGTCCTTGCCATGGGTGGACCGGTCGTTACTACGGCTGACCTCCCCCATACCTCCACTCACTATGGATTTATTACGTATTTGGGATATTCTCCTTAGATCGGGCAAATTCTACGAGACCGGGGCCCATGACACTATTGTTCGATAACCCAGCATTTCCACCGGCAATAAGGGCTGCCAAATTTTTATCTTGGTCCGCCTCCGAACACCGCCACCTTAAGGATATAGTTCATAACGGGCGGGTCCCCCCTTTATCCTCCCTAGCACTTCCACACAGAAGTAAGCTGCTATCCTGGCTTTCGTACAGACAGTTAATATCTTTTGTACCTTCTTTTTCTGATCCATCCTTAATACACAGAAATTTGACAGAATTTGAGCAGCTTGTTAGCTCACCTGTTCGCCGCCCCCCCATATTGTCTCAAGGCTATACAAGCTACTCACACAAAATCCTGAGTCTATAGCCCCTATATACACCAGATATTGGGAGAGGGAATTGACTGGCCTCATAACTGCAGATGACTGGGAAACATCGTTTACCCTTACACACAAGCTGGCATTGACTTGTAAAGCCCAGGAGGTTAACTATAAAATTTTGTCAAGATGGTATTATTGTCCTGTGGATATGCATAGAAAATCTCCCACAAACTCTGATTGCTGTTGGGGATGCCTGTCGCATAGGGGGACAATGCTTCAATCTCGTTTTTGGGATATGATTATTCAGATCTTTAATGACTGCTACGGTTCTACTGTACCCAACACCCCTAATGTGGCTCTTTTATCTATGATCCCGGGCCCGCTTAAAAGTATTAAAAGAGGTGCCCTACGTCATTTTCTTGCCGCAGCTAGGGTCCTTATTCCAAGATTGTGGAGGCAACCTGTTGCTCCCACTATAGCGGACTGGGTATCCGAACTCGAAAAAATCCGCCATATGGAAATGCTTGTGGCGGAAGATGACGACAGAATGGAACAATTTAAAACAGTTTGGTCCACGTGGGATTGGTTTAAAGAACCTCCTCAACTCACGATGTACTTATCCTAATGGGCCAGTACGTATATTAGGGTACTCTCTTTGTATTGAGGGTCTTTTTATGTTTCCTCCAACCTCGTGTGGTGTATATTCTTTCTTTCCCCTCCCTGCCCAACCCTCCCCCTATGGGCTGCATTGTTTTTGTTTTGTCTTATTATTATTGTTCTTTGTTAAAAGATATTTACATAAATATATATTAATATAAGCGGCTAAAATGCTTGTTAGAGCATTGTTTATACTATGTGCCTTTATGGGTATTTCAGTTATTGTTTGTATATTTGCGTTTATTTCTCTTATTCTGTACCATGAGGGCTTTGACGGTTTACTACTATTATTGTCAGAGTATATGCTATGTTAAGGTTGTGCACTTTATGTTTATACTGATCCATTGCTGTTTCGGGTAATTAAGATATCTGTGTTTTATGTTATAACGTTTGCTATGTATGTTGGTTTATTTCTTCTTACTGAAAACTCAATAAAACTGATTGACAATAAAAAAGTGAGATACTATCACTGGCACATTCCCACAAAATAACCCGGGCCACAAATATTTCTTTTGCAATAGCAAAGTCATATATAACTTTTCTTGGCATTAAACCTTTAGTAAAGTACTTTACTAAATGTGTTTAAATACAACAATTTTGTTTCTCAAAACTATCTGCAAGCCCAAAACCTCTTTCTTTCCCTTCTTTGATTTGAATGTTCATTACCTCATTACTTGAAAATCCTTTCTTCCCTCCAGCAATAAGTATAAATCAGTTTTTATCTTGGAATTCTGATATTCATTGCCAGCGTAGTAAAATCCTGGTGAGTGACAGATTGCCGTCTTTAGCCTCTCTTCAAGCAATTAGTCTTGATTGTCTGCTTTCATGTCTTCAGTATTGTCAAATATCATCTTTTATCCACAGCACCAGGAGATCTGTGCCAATGTCTCTGTCACCCACCTTGAGCTCCTCTGCAGCCAGCAACATATCTGTTCAGGAATCCTGTCTGCTTGTCACTTCCTGGTCTGAGTCATGTGATCCCCTTAGAGCTGCCTGTTTACCCGAGTGTTCCAAAATATTCTGCAGAAGCACTCTATTTGCTGACAGAAGTGTGAACACCACTTAAGCTGCCTCTGCTGCACCACTCCCTCTAGTGATGGGTTTTCTTACCTGCTGGTCACGTAATTCCCATTTGCCACATGACTTCCCCTATAAAAAAAAAAAAATAAAAAAAAAAAGTGAATAGCAAAAGGAAGTTGGCTAAACTAGGAGTTCTTTTTGGCTTTCTTTCTTTCCAGCTGTTATGTTCCAGCTGTTCCTGTCTCCTGTTACTGATACTCTGGTATACCGGCTCCAGCTTCACTTGATTAGTCCTGTTTGCTGCCTGCCTCGACTTCTGGCTGACCACAAATCTGCCTCACGTTTCTGTACTATGCTTTGTTCCTGCCTGACAGCAGTTACCAGTCTCTGCATGCACGGGGACCACAGCCTGGCAACAGCCTGCAGTTGTTGCCAGGCTGTGGTAATGGTGACGGGGTAATGAATCGGCCCCAAAAGAAAAGAAGAGATTTGGTCATAAATGGAAGGTTCTGAAAGTCTCACCTATACTAACTTTAAATCCATGGAACAGAAACTATATCAAAAGGCTTCATATCATCTCTAGAGGCCTCGGAGAAAACCAAACCAGGTGGTGTGAGCCCTGAGAACAGCCAAGGCACCGAGTCCAAGCAGTGGTGAGGATGTTGCGCTGCTGGTTACTGCCAGCTTGCGGTCCTTGTGCACACCAGGGTAGGCAGGAAGATACACAGTACCAAATCACAAAGCTGAAGGATAGTCCAGGAAGGCCGGGGTTGAGGCAGACAGCAAGCAGAGGAGGTCAGGTCACATGCCAGGGGTCAATTACTAGGGATCCAGGTGACAGACACCAGTGACACAGGAGCCACTGCTGACACAGGGAACACAGGAGACACTGGAAGCAACAGGAGGCACTTGTGACACAGGAACAACCACAGACAGACAGAAACACTGGAATAGCACAAGGAAGTAAGCTGGTAAACAACGGACTGGGCAATAAGGAGTTAACACAGGAGCAGGACAGAGGAAACACTGAATTAGCCAACAGGTGTACAGGAACTAGCTCAACAGAAACAGGGGCTGGGGACCAGTGGAGACACGTTGCACGAACGTTGAGTGCTGTGTCCGAGCTTGCTAAATAGCCAGGGATGGTTAAGAGGCTATTTTTCTGATTGGCCAGTCATTTGGACAAAGCTTAAAAATCTTGGGAATGAAGGCACGAATGAGTCAGAACTGCCTGCGTGCGCAGGAGATCGATTCCTGTGCTTTAGAGAGGAAGAGGTGAGTGTGACAAAACCCTTAGATAATTGACCTTTCCCAATAGGATTTTCAAGGTACCTAGATCAATTTTGGCTTAAATTCATGCATAAAAATATCACAATAAAAACAAAAAAACAATAAATATCCTAAAACAAAATACATTGTATAGCCACTTTATTCGTCTTCACTGTTGCCTGTTTTTTCCTTCTTTTTTTTTGTAGCATTTTTGTAGCTTTTTTTTTTTCTTGTAGCATTTCGCCAACAAGCTTCATAAGAAGAACTTTTCACAGGAATTTAATTTCAATTCTAAAGCAATAACTAAAAAAATTAAACAATTTTGTATTTCATTTTATGATAGGTAAGATTTCCCATACTATGACCTACATACTGTCTTTACCTAAATCACTAAAACTGTCATTGGCTTAAATCACAATCCCACATCCATAAGTCATTCCTGTGATGCGACTAAAACTTGGTACTAATAGGGATCCTGTCCACTTTTATGGATACTTGATATAGTAGAACTTGTACATTGCTGCGTAATATGTTTGCGCTATATAAATCCCGTTTAATAATATTATTATTAATAATAACAATAATATTAATAATAATAATAATAAACAAAATCCCAGAAGTATTCACACCCACCATTGTGACACTTAACTTATACTTATTACGTCACAAAGAGGTCTTTAGTCCTAATGTCCTCAAACGCCCAGTGGTGCATACACAGGTTGTACCTAAAAATATATATCACAACAAATGTGTTCCAAGTTAATAACAATACATCATTTTATGACATCCAAATAATAATGCCAGTGCAGCATAATATGTTGGCGCAATATAAATCCTGTTTAATAATATTAATTATAATATTAATATTAAAAATAATATTAATAATGCCGCATACATATTTGCTTCATCCATCCTATATTTGTGCCACTAAAAGACCCTTATAATACACTACCCTTATCTAAGTTAATTGCATTCAAATATTACTCCTCTATCAAAAGTGCACCTAATACAAATATCCTTACACATTCCTTATTTAAACTGCCTCTACAGCTTGTTTCCACATAAAATACCATGTTCCAATATCATTTGTATTTAACATTTACCACCATTTATATGAAATTGTTTCCACAACCTGCGTATTATAGTATCTTACAAAACAAAAATATATTTTTTGTCACCTATCGCTTGTCTTGAATAATTTCCACCACTATTACTATTTTAGTCATAAATCTAATGATCCTTGATACAACAATATTTACATAATCCATATTATGTATACGGTGTATACAGTGAATTTGCACGGAAACAGCCATCAAGGTGTATTGAACTCACTGTGTGGTACACATTTGTTATATATTTTTAGGTACAAGCTGTGTATGCATCATTGAGCATTTGAGGACATTAAGGGTAAAGATCACTTTGTGACATATTAAGTATCACTTAAGTGTCTCACAATGGTGGTGTGGATACTTCTCATCAGAATTTGTTTTAGTTGCACTATATCAACTATCCATAAACGTAGACAGGGTCCCTATTGGGACCGGGTTTTAGTAGCACCACGAACCAAGTACTTATGAATGTGGACTTGTGGTGTAAGCCAATGATTTTAATATTATTACACAGTATTTATATAGCGCCCACATATTACGCAGCGCTTTACAAATTCTATAAGCATGTCACTAGCTGCCCCTCAAAGGAGCTCACAATAGTCCTTACCATAGTCATATGTCTTTAAGACAGTCTAAGGTCAATTTTTGGGAGGAAGCCAAATAACCTAACTGCATGTTTTTGGAATGGATTTGAAATGGAAAGTTACATGCAATATTGTAAAAAAAACAATTAAATGGCTGTACATTGCATTTTATTTTTAGATATTTATTGCTTTTTTCAAAGAAATTGTGATATTTGTTTGCACAAATTTTTATCAATATGTATCTAGGTTCCTTGAAAATCCTATTAAGGTCAATGATCTAAGGTTTTGATGAATATCATCTTTTCTTACTTTTTTTCTGATTTACAGCCAAAACCAAGGCACAAAATTTATCTTGTAACTAAAGTATCCTAATTCTCTGTTGTATGTCCATCTGTGAGAATGTGATTTAGCTATGTCTTTTTTCACTGAAGAGTAATAATAAAGCTTTAACTTTGACCCATAAGTTGTTTACAAATTGTAGGTCTTAAGAAAGAACCTATAAAATATTTACTAGTTGGTACAGATGCCCTGTCAGTTTACAGATATTTTTCCCCGATTCCTCAGAATTCTGTTGGCGAGGTACATTACATATTTGGTGGGAAAGCCGAGTAATTCAAGTTTTCTGGACGAGACATTTCTTTAATTTTTTTCAGATGTTTCATTACCTAATTCATCAGAGGTGACTTTACTGCCTATATTTCAGGGGTTGGTACCCCAAGCTAAGAGGGGTATCCTTCGGCATTTTTTAATGGCTGCCAGAATAGTTATTGCAAGACGTGGGCACGCTAATGACCCCCCTTTGTGACCCCTCTTTGTGAATTGTTCCAGGAAATTGACCATATTCAATATATGCAGCAGTTGATGAGGACGATCGACAGGAGCAGTATCTGAATATGTATGTGGTTTCAGATATTGCCCCTGATTCATCAATGAAATCCGCGCTCGCTGGAAGCGCGAAAGTACGCGCGGCCATCGATCGCGGATTACCGCGGTCCGGACTCGAGTATGCGCGTACACTCGCCTCACTACAAGCCGGATTCCAGCCTTCACAATATGCATGTATTTTGTTCTAAGCACCATTCAAGTGAATGTTAATACATCTTCACTGTGAAGTAAAATAAGGCACACTGTGGTATAGATCTACTAAACAGTGTCGGTCAGGTACCATTGTTTTTTCAGAAATGCTTAGAGTATGATTTTCTTGTGTACTCTTTGTCTGGATTGTCGCAGTACAGCATCCAGCAGTAGTCAGCCATCATACTTTCATTCCAGAAACTGAATATCCTGGTGAAAACAATCTCCTTGTTCTTCCCTCACCATACCAAGATTTTCCGGGAAGAATTCTAGATGCGAATATAAAAAAATGTATTTTTATTGACATGGGACAATCCAGTTTCTGGTATCAATCAAGCAGATTTTGAACTCCTTCCTTGTATGCAGCAGGCTTATGGTTGCCCAGGAAATTTTCACACAGCCACTTGAATGCATCCCAAGCTTCTAGCTCAGTTGCTGAGAGAGATTGTATGAAAACATCATCCTGCAACAGACTTAATCTGTGGCCCTTTAAATATCTCTTCTTTCATTTTTGCAGTGCTTTTGTTTGGAAACTTCTCAAGAAGGTACTGAAAACCCATGGAGTTTGATTTACCCATGGCCTTTACAAGGTTCTTCATCAAGCCTAACTTGATATTGAGAGGTGGCAGAAATATTTTATGCGGATCAACCAGAGGCAGAAATTTGACACTGCTTGTTCCGAGCTTATAGGTATCTCTTGGTAGCCAATCACACTTGACATAATGGTCTCCCGTAAATCGATTGTCCCACAGGCATAGGAAACAGCAATATTTTGTGAATCCTCCTTGCATTCCCATCAGCAAGCCAATGACCTTAAGATCCCTGCAGATGTTCCACTGGTGTGTTTTATACTGGATTGCTTCAAGTAGTAACTTCATGTTGTCATAGGACTCCTTTAGGTTAACGGAATGGGCAATCGGTAAACATGGTTTGGAATTACCATTATGCAGTAAGACTGCTTTCCAGCTTCTTTTAGAGGTATCAATGAAGATATGCCATTCAGATGGAACATGCTCTTGTGACAAACTGTTAAAGAGTGCATTTATATCATGACAGTAGCACAGTGACCCATCCCTAGTGAAGAACGTTATCAAGTTATGATTTTGTTTTCTGTAGTGAGTTACAGTTACACCCTTTGCAAACAAGTGCTTCTGTTTTAGCCTTGAAACAAGAAGTTCTGCTTTGTCTTTGGAGAGCATTAGATCACAAACAAGATCATTCAGATCTGCTTGTGTCTCTGGTTCTGAATCTTCATCGACCAAGTAGTCAGGATCAGATGATTTGGGGTTGTAACTGGCTGCAACTCCAGTGCATTCTTCATCACCTTCTACAGAAGCAAGTCCATCATGTGGCGGTACCGGAACTGGCAATGAATCATCATTGGGAACAGGCCTAATTGCAGGATCAAGGCTGGGATATACAATTTTGTGCTTAGTTTTACCCGGGAATCCACCTTTGTTGATGTAGCAAAAAAAGCAGTCAATTATATATATATATATATATATTGGATTTTTAATATGCCAGGGGTCTAATATTGGTAGGGAATCTGTAAGACGGTGTAGAAAAGTTGTATTGGGAGTAGATTGTGAGTCCAAACTATCAGGTTGTGGGCAGGGAGCCGTATTGAAGTCACCAGCCAATATTACATTTGGGTAATCAGGAGAAGGGAGTAATTTGTGAAAAGAATTGGGTGTTTGATCTATTGGAGTAGTATGTGTATCTGCGTGGGTGGCCATCGTACGTATTTATAGAAGATATAAAGATATAGAGAAAGGTTTAACATGTGAATTCAGTAGGTGACGAGGTGGACTCTCCCAGGCAGTGCCTCTTGTCCAAAATTTCAATAAATGTATTACAACAAGGACCGATTGCAATGTAACCCTATAAACACAAGTCACAATTTCTTGTACAAAACACGCATGCCTTGAACCTCATACACTAATACGGTAGTAGTAATCAAAACAACAGTTACCTCTTTTTTCCTAACTATATTAGAATCTTTAAAATCATTCCCTGTTACAGGGAAGGCACTAAACTTAATTGGTAATTCAAGTAGTTTACCTATCACCACTAACTGGGGGTCAAAAAACAAATTAAAAATTATGTAAGTAAACATTTTTATCATAAAAATTAACACGTGATCTAGCAATAATTTTATATGTAGAAAATATCAATACGACCATGTGAGAGTTTGTGGTCAGTCCTCCGGTAAGGGGGTAAACCATTTCTGTAGGCAGGCGAGTGCTGTATCTGCGTCTTCTAGGAGCATGGTGGAACCAATAACATTAAGTCCCAGCTTTGCTGAATATAGTAGTGCAAAGCGAATTTGGCGATCTATGAGGAATTTGCAGGCTGGATTAAATGCTCTGCGTTTAAGCTACTGCAGTGAAGAGATCCTGGAAAATTAAGAATTTATTTTTAAATATATTTTTATTGAAGACAAGATAACAAAATACAAACTTACGACAAAGCGATACATTAGCCATACACAATATAAAAAGGGTATCCACATAACATACAACTAACTGCAAATCAAAAAAAAGATATAAGTATACCAAAAATGTTCCAAATAGACAAGATAGGGGATTTGTGTACGAATACAAATTACGAAGTACGAATTAATAAACTATACAAAACAAAATAGAATAACCATGGGACAAAACCAAGGTATACCTACACACTTCATATGGTATACTTCTCCTGCCTCTTGAAACAGTACACTTATAAGAGACATGAAAAACTGTCATGCTAAAATAAAGCGGAAAAATGAAAATATTGATTCATCTCGAAGCTTCTAGAGTTCTTTGGTCATACCAAATTGTATGGCGAAAGGTTTCTATAACATCATGTAACTGAGATGGGAATAGTGTGTATTGCAGATAGGGCATCCATGTAGCAAAAATGTTTGCAGTTCTTGGCCGCAAATAAACAAACATGTTCAAATTTAGGTAAACAGGAAGTAGCAGGTTGAGAAGGCCCTCCATGAAAGAGCACCAAGTGGGGCAGTATTTGGTAATTATTTCCAGTAACCCGTTCAATAAATCGGTAAAATGATTTCCAGAAGTTTCCAATTAACAGACAGTCCCATAGCAAATGTTCTAAGGTGCTAACGGAAATGCACAATGTCAAAAGACATCAAATGATTAGTGTCATCCAATAAATTTCCCAAATTCACTATACCATGCCTCTCCCAGAATTTGTACACCTTATACTGAATGCCCTGTGGGAAACTAGGCGTAGATTGTAAAGGTGTCCTGATAGTAAAACTCTGTGGACCATGGCATAATTATTTAGTTTCACACCAGGCTAATAGAGTGTCTCGCAAGAGCAAATTGGTATGTACGGCACCTGGTATATTGGCATATGGTGTATTAAGCAGACCAAGTAACGACCAGGGCCGCACTATTCTAACTTAACTGTTACATAGGAAGAAGTGTTATGCCATCAATCCTTCACATATCGTAATAAACACACTAGATTATACTTGTGTATATCCAGAAAGTTTATACCAAGATTTTGCTTGGACTGAGTCAGTTTAGTTTTAGCAATTCGGGGAGTCTTGCCTTGCCACAAAAAGCAATAAATTCAGTATGTATAGCAACATCCATTTTCAATAAAAAATCCACAGGGACCAAAATAACATCTAATTGGGACATAGTTGAATGCACTGCAGAGATATGAGTAAATTCCTTCTCCTAGGGGTGCACGTGTCTCCAGGAATCAACTAGGTTGGCAGCTGAAATAAACAGATGAAAGGAAAGATCGTTGGTTGACCCTTGTCTTGGCGGAGATGGGTGTCTGTCCTCCAGTGTACTAGTAGTGGCATTAAAGTCCGCAATCAACATAGGAGCTGAAGGAAGGCCCTGAATAACTGAAAGGAGGTTGGTATAAAACATTCCATTATCTTGATTAGGACCGTACACTGCCAAAAGCGTGAAGGCATTAGCCGGAAACTGTAAAATAAGAGAAGCCCATCTGCCATCCGAAGGGTCACAGGATTTAGCTGGGATAGTATATTGAAGCCTTTTATGATCAAAACACCTGCTCATCTACCATGAGCGTGAGCACCCCAAACTTTACTAACCCAACTTTTTCTCATAAAATGAAATGAGGAGGACTGTAAATGCGTTTCTTGCAGGATCACAATATCCGCCTATAGCTAAAATTAGGATTTTGAAGCCTTGTACCTGTAGAGATCTTTGTGGTTTGTATGTAGACAGTATAAGTTCCTTATACAAACCATGGAAAAACTTCACAAGCACAGGTTGTGGTTTTCTGAAGGAAACTGATCTTTCTGGACCCATGTGGTATGCTCTTTAAATTGCACGTGCTGGGGGAGTGTAGCTGTAAAACTTGCATTAGAAGTGTTGTAGATCATGTTGTTTGTGAGTTTTTGGGATTGATAAAAATATTGGGATTGATATTTTGGATTGATAAAAATATTTTTTTTGTGAAGTAATCATAGCTTGGTGCTCCAGTAACTGGTCTTCTAAGTCAGTTACTCTTCTAGCTCTGGTATTCTAGTGGTATTACTTGAGACTGAATAGTTTAACGCTGAATCAATAGATGACTGTAAGGGGGCAAACTTTTTGTTTAAAAAAGTGAGTAGCAAATGTGAGACCTCATCCACGGTTGAGTTTGGTGTTTGTTGTGATTGCATCAGGGTCTGTGAGGAGAGGGGGTTGATGATGTTCTGTAGTTCGTTTTGTTGCACAGAGTTTAATAGCAAAGTGGAAGTGAAGATTTCAGCTGGCGATTTACCAGTAGGTTTAGTCTTGTTTGATTTTTCCATGGTGTTGGGGGTGGAACATGTGATGTATTTGGTCATACCCCACTTTTATCATGTCAGGTAGTGTAGATAATTAGTATTCTAGAATAATTAGTTATATAATTAGTAAAACAAGTATTTCTCAGAAATATGTGAGAATCATTACAATTGTTATGGTATGTTAGGTGAGTACCTTGATATGCCAGTAGGTGGTGCTGTAGTATTGTATAATATCAAACAGCACAATGATTGGCCTATAAGGAATAGCATACCTCTTCAGGTATCAGAGAGAGGCAGGTTTTGAAATATTAAAATTGTTATGCTTTCCCAGTGGTACTGTAAGCTGTAAACCATGTGCTAGAAGAATTCCACTTAAGATAAAAGCACTGATCTGACAGCTTGTCGTGAGGTATAGTCAGAAGATGCTGGACGACTAAGACCTAGTCTACACGGATGTTTTCCCCAGCGTTTAACCTGAAAAATTCAAACGTGGGCTTAACGCTGGAAAACACTATCCTGCGTATTTAAACACCTGAAATGTAAACGTGGTAAAAACCCTGGAAAATGCGGCATTCATGTTTTCCAGTGTTTTAAAGGCAAGCTTTAAAGCGCTAATAAAAAATCGCAGTAGGAACGTTTACATACGTTTTTAAAAACGTCTGTGTAGACCCAGCCTAAGTTGCAGTATGAGGATGTACAGAATGCTGCACAGACTTACTCCCCAACTTCTAAGTGGACAGGACAAATATCCAAATGCTGGAGAGATGGTGAGAACTTTTCTATATAGTCTTCTGATACAGCAGGGGTGGCGGCGGGAGTGCAGAAATGCTTAGATTTTGGGCTTCACCACTCTGGTTATTGAAGTTTCCCCAAGCCAAGTGGGTAGATAAGTCCCTGGGCTCCATTCCTCACTGTCAAATATCACTGGCAGTGCGGGAGCTCTGTTAATAGCCTGCTTAAACTCCACCACCAAAAGTTTAAACTTATTTTTCATTTTTTTTGTTTCTTCTGTTCCTTGTATCCAAATTTACAACAGAGAATCGATACTGTTAAATTGTGAGCACTTTTGATGTTTAGGAATGAGCTCTCAGACCCATGACTGATATTATTGTATATACATTGATATAATGAGAATTGTCTTCTTTATTTCTTTTGTTTATACTGTATTGTATTATTTAATGATTATTCTTTGTTGTTTTTTTATATCCACAATGGGTTAGCACAGACTTATTATCTATATTCTAATATCTATACTAATAATATCAATATAGCTAAATTCTTATAAATCTGAAAAATGCACCAATTTTTTTAACAATCATTTTAGTATCCTAAAACATAGCAAAAGGAGTAATACAAAAAAACTCAAAAGTACTACCTATCTTTTTGACCTTCTTCACACATGAGTGCCTCCCATCAGCTGTGATTGCAGGCTAACTCCAGATGAACTCTCAATTGAGGGACTGTGGCTGCATGAGGTATTTTGGCTGATATTCTTTTTTTTCGTTTTTGCCAAACGTGGTGCTCTCCATTATAGCCAGATACCTCTACTTTAGTTGTCCAATGGCAATTATTCATCAGGCATCTTGTTGCAATAAATAACAGCAGAAAAGCAGTCAGCAAATATGGCGGATCAATTTACATAAACAGTAACAAACTACAAACAGTAGCATGTTTTTTGGAACATTGATACTGAGCGATACGATTTTCATTAAGCTTATCTCTTGCATGCATAGCTAAATAAAAACAATACAATGATTGTATGAATACCTTTAAATTTATGAGTTTCAAACTATTGTTAAATTAATTTCACAAAAACTAAGTTTCATTTTCATATTTTGCATTCTTTAAATTTGGTGAGTTCCAGGTAATGGCTTATAAGGATCATTTCAGTGGATATAAAAATTATACACACCCCTTTTAAAATGCCAGATTTTTGTTATATAAAAAACAGAGACCACAACATATCATTTTAAACTTTTCCCACCTAAAACATGTACAATTCGATTGAAAAACAAATATGTTAGGGGAAAGATATAAACAATAAAAAATGTACATATTCTGGTTGCATAAGTGTGTGCACCCTTATACTAACACTTTGTTGAACCACCTTTTGATTTATTTATTTAAAAATAAATAAGTAAAAGAAATAAGTATATTTTATATGTTTTTTTAGAGTGACTGTAAACCTCAATAATGAATATCTTCTATTTGTTTTCCTATGATCAGGTAATTACAGTATACAGTTAAAAGTGTCTTAACTGTTTATGTTTCCCCCAATGTCAAGAATTAAAATTTTACTTTCCTCAAAAACCAGAGGAAAGTACAATGATTGTGCCCAGTTTTTAATAACATTAATGTCCAAGTCGGTCAACGGATATATAGTATTCTTTGTTAAATGAAAGTCTTTTCTAATACTTACTGTCATAATAAAAGTGGGTGTTTATTCCAACAAGATGGAAAAGCAGATGGCAGCAGCAGGGGTCAGGAACTGCTCACTCTCTAAATCCTGTGCACCAGGAAAGGTGTAGCGAAAACTTTTGTAAGACACAGGATTCCATACTCCAAGTCCAACAGCTCAGGCAAGCTCTAATTGGGGCTCTACAGATCCTTACAGATGTTACCCCAACAACACACTTCAAAGAGTGGTTTCTTTCCCTGCCCAGTAACCCTGACAGAAGCATTTGTAAAGGTAAACATAATAAATACCAATTAACTTTTATATACAAAATAAATATTATATACATTTCACAAATTTTATGCCCTAGGCATCTACATTATCTGCCTATGTGTCAGTCAGGCCATAGGAAAAATGCAATATTCTAATATTTCCTCATGCTTTAATTTTTAAAGACCCTTGGAAATAGAAAAAATACATGCCAAAATAACTCCTAATTTTCTCCTGGGAAATTACAACACCAGTCTTTCTGTGGACTAAAATTGCAAGATGTGATTTCATCCCTGAGCAGTTTTATGTTGTGAAACTACTAAATCCTGCCTATTCTTCTAATCTTCATTGCATAGGGACTAATTTTTGTGTGGTGTAAGATAAGTATAAGATAAATGGGAAGAAGAAACAAGATAATACAAGAAGTTTGCACAAGACAGAGGACAACTCTACATTTGATCAACAAGTTTTTTTTCATTTATTGAACAGATTTGAAAGGGAGCAAATAACAGAACTTGTTAGAGTTTACATATATTTTAAGTGAATTTATCATGCAGATTCTAAATTCTCTCGGTTATATTAGGTATTAATATAATAGTTATAATAGCTGACAGCTTTAGAGAAACGCTTACCCAGTTTCAACCCTTAAGGTGGGTCTTTTATTTACCACGTCATTTACCATGTCAACACGTGCAATTATTGCAGAATTATCAAATATTATGTGAAAAATCTTCTTTCTCTGGTTCATAATGGTTTCTTACACCACATACTTCCCACTGTCTTAGTAGCCAATCACCTTAATACTCATTTATCTTCCCTTTGTATCATTCCCCTTTTAGAATTCCTCCGTTTTAAATTGGAAAACCTCCATTTTGTTTAATCTGCACAAAAGTTTCAGGGAAATACTACAATTACGCCATCTTGTGGTAATTTTAATAAACTTAATAAATTTCAAATATACTGGTCATATTGGTCAAATATACTCTACCCACTCTGGTTTGGTCTTTTCACTTGAATAGGTCCAGTCTAACCCTGTGCACTCCATGCTCTGTGAGTAAATTTTATAATTATTTCCTCTCTGCAATCTGCATCCTTGTATTGTCACAACATCATACTATATATATTTAAATTCAGGTCATGTGAACAATCACCATTTATTATCAGCTTTCAAGTGTCAATCTATCATCCCCATCTACAATCACAGTGGCAGTTTCAAGTGAGAACATTTAGTTTTCAATGTTCCTAGCTTTGTTTTACTAATTTCCTAAGATATTTCACCCCAAACCCCACCCTAAAAGAATTGTACACAAGTCTTGTTGTTTTAGTAAAAGTTTATAGTTTAATTACCACAAGATGTTATGTTTATTGGGTTTAAAAACTGTGGCATTAGCACGCAGGTCAGTAGACGGTTTACAAGCACAATTATACACTGTAGAGGTATTTTCTAAATTGGGCAGTTATGCATAAATTAAAAACAGCCGGTTCTTGAATAGAAATAATTTCTTGTTAAAAGCATGAAGATCCTGGTCACATCTTATTAGCAATTTTTGTAAAAAAATCGTAGTGACATGGATCTTACATGCATATGACAAGACAAAGTAGTTCACATACAAATACAATGTAGAACACGTGTTGCCTTCACAGCCTAATCAGCATCATTTTCAGGGAATAACATCATCAAAGAGTGAAGTTCATATCACAAGGATCCCGAAAGGTGCATTAAGCAAATCTTCCTCCGCGGGTTTGGCAAAGACCCACCTTTTTAGTTCCGGATATCATTTGTTAAATGGCTTTATCAATTTAGGGTGTAGTCCAAACACCTCATCAGAAACAAACACATAAGTTAAGCTTTCACCTCACACAACCAGGGTCTTCCCCATGTTGTAAGCTCTAAATATGTAGCTGTCAGTAGGGGATAATTTATTATATTTGAAAAAGTGACATACACCTTTGGGGGGCCTTTGTAGGTGATTATGCATCCCATCAGCCAAGTTAATTGGGAGGCAATTCACAATACGGATAGACAATAGCCTAAATCATACAGTAAAAGCAATGTAAAAGTTTTTTAAAGCAAAATGTAAATGTAAATGCAATATATTATTCTCCAACGACCCAGTCAGTCACCTGACCTAATTGAGTACACATTTCACTTGCCGAAGACCAAACTTCAGACAGAAACACCCACAAACGGCAACTGAATGCTGCTGCAGTAAAGGCCCTGCAAACCGTTACAAAGGAGGAAAGCCAGCATATGGTGTCAATAGGCTTAAGACTTTGGGAATTGCCTGCAAAGTATTAAAAATAAACATGATAGTTTCAACTACAACACTGGTCAACAAACATTTTCTTGCCAAACAGATTAAAGTCATTTTAGGTTATGTTTGATGCCAAATATGGTATCTGACCTCAATAATAACCTCATAGAAAACTAATGAAACATGAAAATTAAGCAAAATTAAACTAGATATGCCTACGTATACAAAATTTAAGTTTTGAAATACTTAATGTCAATATATTCTATATTCAGTATATTTACAGAACTAATCACAAAGAATTCATTGAAAAACTCAGTTTGTATTATTTCCTTTTATGCTGATGATCAGGACGATCGCCAAGGTTTTCTGGAAATTTTTGTAAATGGCTATGGAGATAGTATAACTTTATGCTTATAGTAGCACCCAAACTTTTAAAATTTAAGAGCAAGTTTTGTACCAGTTCTTTATAATTGTGTGCCCAAGAAGTTCTTGACAAGCTTCAGTATCAGTCATGTAACTTGTGAAATTTGAATCATTTATCAGTTTCCGAATCTGGGGTCCTGCTTTTAATTTTTCAGTACTCAATTCAGGGAAGAATCTACAAATGTATTTGAAGCAATCACAGTCCTTGTTCAGAGCTCCAACAAATTGCTTCATTAATCCCAACTTTATGTGTAGTGGAGGGAGAATGAATTTTTTTTTTTTGTCAACCATTAGCTTGTTAATGATGCTCACTGCCCCTTTTTTCATGTTTTCCCATGAAGGCCATGTCACTTTTTCCAGTGATCTTGCTTTTGCTCTACTATCCCACAAGCAGATGAAACATGGGTACTTTGTGTATCCCCTTGGCTGTCCATGTAGCAAGTTCACCATTTTTAAATCAACACATATGGACCATTGGTGTTCATGATAGCAAAGCTTTTGTAGGACCATTTTGATATTTTCATATTCTTCTTTAAGTTTTGTTGAGTGACCAATTGGAATTGATGCAAAGCATTATGCAGTAAAACAGATTTCAAATTTTAAGTGGAACTGTCTATGAAAAGCTGCCAGTCTTCTGCTCGGTATTCTGGTACTCCCATATGGGCTAGTAGTCCAGGGATGTTACAACAGTACACAGAGTCTCCACTGAAATATGTTAGGAGTGTCACCTCTCTTGTCCTATAAACTGTTATTTTAACTTCCGGTCTCAGACAGTTCTTTTCTTTTGGCCTGGATGCTAAAAGTTCAGATGCCTGTTTTGACAGACTTAGGTCACGTATTAAATCATTGAGCTCTTCTTGGGAGAACTGCTGGTTTGATGAAACACTTCCTTCATATTCACTTCCACGATTAACTCCTGGATTACATTCCAAATCCTGTATATCCTCCATGTCAGGTACAGGAATATCAGGGAGTGTACTGAACACTGGTATGGGAACATCAGCACCATGCGGCACAGGTCATCTTGCTGATTCCAAATCAGGGTACTTCCACTTGTTTTTCTTGTAAGGATTGAAACCTTTTACATTCACAGCACAAAAATAACAATCATTATGATAGTTTTTGGGCTCTCGCCATAGCATAGGTACACCAAATTTCAAACTTTTCCGTTTTCCATTTTTATACTGGCGTAGACACTCCACACAAGTTTTGTATACAATATGGGGAGCCCAATACTTATCTTGGTCCCCTAGTTTAATGCCAAAATATGCAAGATATACTTATTTCACAAATTCTGTAATGTTTCTTCTGTTTTTGCTGAGAATACCACAGTAGCAAAATACTTTAGGGTCATTTAAACAACTTCTTCTTGAAGAACACATATTTCTGTAAAAAAAGAAAATATATGAAACAAAGAAGGCAAATGAAAGCCTAATGAAAATAATGCTTTATTTATTATATAAAATGCAAAACATCAGTGTAAATAAAGATTGATAATAATATGCTGTGTTAAAATTTGTTGTTGGTAAAATCGTCTATTCCGATTTCTGTATCACAAGAACTGGATCCAATTCAATGAAACTGATGTCATTTCTGGATTCAGCAGACCTAAAATACACTAAATATATTAGAAAATCCTTGGCAAGTGAAAACATTTTTTTTTTGTTGAGCTATGTAATTTGTCCATTGAACCTCGGAAATGAGGAGTTTGTGTATACAAATGATTCCAGTACCTAAATTTTTATACATTTTTTTTGTTTAACCCATTAAATTAAAGCCAAAAGTCTTCACTTTAACGACATCTCAATTTTTTCAATTCCATTGTGATGATGTAGAGAACCTTAATTATGAAAACTGTATCAGTGTCCAAAATGTTTGTCTGCTTAGAAAAGTATGGGAAATACGAAACTAAACAAAAAAAAAAAAGAGAAAAATGAGAAACCTAAAATAATTGGAATTGTCAATAGAACAATTTAATTGGAGGCTGCACACTATATGCCCTCATATCTATCCTAATGGTAAGAAAAAGAGCCCCAGTACACGTTAACACCTAGCTTACTGTGCTACAAAAGGTAGAGGTTAACCCCTAGAATACTGCACAATGTAGATACAGAAGGGTCCCCAGTCCACATACTGTACAAAGGCAAATGAGCGGTAACATACAGAAGGGTCCCTCATAGATTTCCTTTTCATTGTAAGACGGACAATACAATAATAAATGGACTGAACAAGTATTTCTTGTTGGAAATGGTTGCTAGGACACCCTGTTCTCTCTTAATAAAACATTTAGGTCTTGACCTTAACTCAATTGAGAGGTTGTGGTGAGACTTTGAAAGAGCATTGGATAAATGAATGCCTGAATGCAAACCACAATAAACTGGAACAGCGTTGAAAAGAAAAAAAGTAGGACCATCCTTCCACAAGAATGTGAGAGACTGATAAAGTTATACAGAAAACAATTATGTCAATTTAGAACTGCTAAAGCTAGTCCTACAAGAACAGTGGAAATCTGTTGTATGGTGTTTTACGCCTGAAGGTGTAAATAATTTATCTAATTATTTAAATTTACATTTAATTTAATTTAATAAATTTAAAATTAATTTAAATAATTTATCTTTTCATATGACTGTACATACAGTTGTGTAACTACAGACCTATGGCTCCTAATGGGGAATTTGGGCCTGGACCCTGTGCATTGCTATAGATCTATGAAGCCCATTGCTAATTTTTGATAAGTCCCTACCATTTGGGACAACTTTTGGAGGGTACTTACCACAGCATACCCAAAACACCCCATATGACTTTATATTTCAGAGATGATTATATCCAGTCATCTAACCATCCCAATTTAGCTCTTATATGATGTTCAGATCTTTATACTTTTCTATTTTTATGCTTCCAACATATCACCTTCAAGAACTGATTACTGGTTGTTTTAAATATCCCGTCCCTCAACAGGTATCATTGTAACAAGATAATCATTTCACGTTTCATCAGTTTACTTTATCTTTAGTGGTTTTGGCCAATTGGTTTGAACATGTCCATGCCTGCTTACATTTTAGCCCAAGGTGGAACTGGGATTTGGAACCCTGCCATCCTCTATGGTCCCATAAGTTATGTACGCTTATATATATGAATACATTTACTATCTTGTATTGGAGCACAAACATAGAAACCACCACCAGGTAGGACTTTTCACTAATAATTTCTTTGATGGATACTTAACAATTACTATTCTATTTCTATTTACAATGACTACAATATGGCAACAAACCTTCTTTTCCTTAGATATCAAAGCTCCTATATGTTAACGCTACAATCTATATATTCAGCATAAACTACCCACTAAGGTATTGTTACATTTTTTATCCTAAATTCACTACAATATACCATAACTCACTCTAGAATTCCTCAATATTTTTTATATACTCCTATCATGTAAATCTAGTGCTATCTACTGTCTATTGTATTATAATAATAGTTAATTGTGTATATTCGTTTTAAATACTACTTATACTATTATTGGGCAACTATAGCACTATCATATATATATTTTCAATTACCTTATCCACTGGATAATAACTAGTGTACCATGAATAGCACAACAATACAAACATTTTTTTCTCTCCTTACACCTAGGAATTATCACCCAAATGCCCTTACAAAGGATGTTCCATTCCTAACCATAGGACTAGCCCTTATTGTTAGTTAAATATCCCACAATATATACTACCAAAATAATTATGCTAATATTGTTAAAAACCTACAATAAACAATAATATTTCCACTGTTCATCCGTTTTTCCCTCCCTCTTCTCATCCCTAGTTGCTTTTTCTAAGCACTACGGCTTTTATAACTGAATCACTTCACAAGTAGTATGAGAACAACTGGCCTCCACAGAAAAGATTTCAGCAATACTACCAAGTAAGTGTTATTAGCATCAGTCTGATTACTCTAAGACCATTATACTGGTATAAATATTTGATATCTGACCTCTCTTAATACCTACAACTCAAAAGGTCTCCCCAACAAATCCCTGGAGAAGCCTTATCAAGCGAAACGCGTCGGGGGGCAACAAAACTATTGCTGTCGGAACAGAACCAAAACTACTTGCACTGTACGCTTACCTGTTACCTAGCTTAGTTTTCCTATGTTAGCACTAGGCACTAGCATAGGTCATCCTCGTCTAGTTTTAGAATATTTTTGATTGAAATAAATGTTATTGTTTTATGAAAAACACTCCGTGCCCTAAAAAAGCCTGTCTTTTCTCTTTTTCATAAAACTCACCTTCTCATAATAAACAATAAAGTTTAAATATATGTCAAGCTTTATATCAAGCTTAATAGATGTATAGTTCTGTTGAAATTATTTGAAATTGTTTATTGTGCTATTAAATAGCCAGTATTTTATCAACGACCATGGAAACTAGATTGAAAATTCTTCTCTTTAGTAGGAGAATGCTATAATCCCTGCCAGATTTTTTTATTTTGTCTGTATCCCTGTTGCAGATTTCCTTGCATCCTGTCTGGTAAAATATGGTTGTTTCGACATAAAGGAATAATGTGGCATAGTGGCATAATCCCACTCTAACTAAAAAAAAGTTACTTGATTTACCTAACACTTTAACTTGTGCACATTCTAAATATCTGGATACTGTTCTGTCTCAATGTTTTTACTAAATTATTAGTGTTCCTAATTGCACATTTGTTTAAGTCTTTATAATTTGCAATCAGTACCATTGTCATAAGGGAGTTATATTTTGGTTTGTGATCCTGGGTAAAAAATATTGTGAGACATTGGGGTTGATTTACTAAGAAGTTTTCTTCTTAGTTATATTTTCAACTGAGAAGAAACTGTTCAACCGATACTACATTCTCAAAGAAAGCCAAGGCTCTGCAAACAAGGGTTTTGGAGCACAGATACCGTAAGAAATTCCTCAAGCGGTCAGACATCCATTATGATATGGCAGACAGGCAGCATGGGACCTTATCCAGGACTGAGGGAGACAGGTCAGGGGTGGACAGATAGATTTGAGTGTCATCAGCTTACAGGTGGTACTGTAAGTCAAAGGAGGCTATGAGACTACCGAGAGGGAAGGTGTACAGAGAAAAAAATTTAATTTACATTGTAGGCTATAATTCTTAGGCATATTTACTGAAATATGTCCAATATTTATTACATTTATTATTAAACTTTAAAAAAAACAAAAAAATCTTTAAAAAAAAAAAATTGTTAAACATGTAATGTAAGTGTACAGTAGCATATATAATATATCATAATATATATGCTACGTCATCGGGAAACCCCGGAGATCGTCTCTGCATCGCGCGGCTGGAGATCAAAGAAGATGGACGTGTCCCCAGGACCTGCCGGGTCCAGCAGGATGACGAGGGGTGACAACGGAGCAAGGTAAGTGGGGTTTATTTTAGGTTAAAGCTACCCCGAGTGTGACTCAGGGATTACCGCTGTTTGCAGTTAAAAACCAACCAAAGTCACACTCAGGATTACAGCTAGGGGGGTTAAATAAAAAAACACAAACCTGTTAAAAAAAATAGTGAAACGTAATATAACTGTACAGTATTATGTATAATATATATATATTATCATTATACTGTATATATATTATATGAAGATTTTTGAAGATTTGACTCAATACAGCTATTTTGTATTGAATCCAATACAAAATTACTAGAATTTCCCGCACATCCACCCGCCTGCACCAACGCATGCATCAACGTCACCGGGAAAGCTCGGAGATCGTCTCTGAAGTCGCCGGCTGGAGATCGGAGGACGTGTCCCCAGGACCTGCGGGGACCAGCAAGGTGTTTTTTTTAAGTTTTAAGCGACCCCGAGTGTGACTCTGGTTTACCGCTAAAGGGTAATAACCGATTAAGCGTTAAAGGGTGTAGGGAGCAGCCTAATGCCCCAGTTACTGAATCAAAAATTCTCCGCACAATTGGTACCTTGGCTTAACCTTAGTTCCAAACCTGGGTAAAGATCCTGACTCCCTTCCTTCATATAGACCAATTTCATTGTTGAATTGTTAGTAACGGATTTTGGCTAAATTGATGGAAAACAGGCTGCTGTTTTTACCCACTATACTATATAATATATATATTTTTATATCTAAACATTAGCTGGGTTGTGTACGTAAAAAGCATTCAACAACTGGGATTCGGGCTGCTATTGCAGCTACTGTACAGTCTACCAAGTCATATAACTCTAAATCCATGCTATTAAGTTTGGATTCAGAAAAAGCATTTGATAGAAAAGAATGGCTTTTGCTCAATTCAATATTATCTCACAGAGCTTTTTTTCCTCCTATATCCAATATATATATCACAATCCATCCTTTAAATTATATATTAATAGAGACTTATGGAGACCCATAATTCTCTCTAGAGGAATTAGACAAGGTTGCCCCCTCTCCCCAATTCTATTTAATTTAGCCTTGGACATTCTTCTTAGACTTTTGGAAGATTTGCCTAATTTTAAAGGTATTTTAGTGGGTTCACATACTCTATCACTGCTTTTGCAGATGATCTGCTGTTATACATATCTAACCCGAGACACAGCCTGACATCTTGAATTTAACCTCCCTAGCGGTAACCCTGAGTCTGACTCGGGGTAGAAAAACGTTGCTAAAGGTGGTAACCCCGAGTCACACTCGGGGTTGGAACACCTATGGAAGGTTAGTAAATAGGGCGCTTACCTGATCTGCCGGGGTACCGCGTCGTCCAGCGCCGCGATCTCCGTCTTCTTTCTGCTTTCTTCTTCCTGCTTCTGCAACCGATGAGTCACCAGGGAGTTCCCGGTGATGTCGGTGTGTGTGAACGTCCCGGCCGGGCAGGGTGGGAGATTCAAAATCCATTTGTATTGCATTCAATACAAAATAACTGTAATGAATGCAATACATTGTATTTTTATGTGTAAAAGCAGTACATTGTTTTCAAGAACATTTATTTTACAGTATATATAATAGTATGAGTATAATGTGTATTTTTTTTAATTTAAAAAAATTATTTCTTTATTTTTTTAAAAATATATAGATTTTTAAATTTATTGAATTTATTGTTTTTAAATGATTTTGTGTTTCAAACTTTGTTATACTCATACTAATATACTATACTGTAAAATAAATTTTCATGAAAAACAATGTACCGCTTTTAGACATATAAAACCGGAAACAAATGAACCGCTAGGGAGGTTAATTGCTCAATATGGCTCTGGCTAAAAGATTAATCTTGATAAATTTAAAGCTTTATATTTGACAAAAGTTGTGAGGCCTGTATGGGGTAAAGAGAAAATACAGTACCTAGGAGTACAAATGACTAAAAATCCCAACAATATATACTCTCAGAATATTGAACCGATTAGCTCTTAGTGAACAACTGCGCAACTGGTCAAAACTGATGCTTTCCTATCTAGGGAGGATTAGTTTGATAAAAATTATTTTTTTCCCCAAACTTCTATATATCCTTCAATCTTTACCCTTAATAATTAAAAAGATGGACCTCAAATTTTTGGGGAGGTAAATGTGCTAGACTGAGTCTCTGGCCCTGATTCATCAATAAAATTCGCGCTCGCTGGAAGCGCGAAAGTACGCGCGACCAGCGAGCGCGGTTTTCCGCGGTCCGGAGTCGAGTGCGCTCGTACACTTGCCTCCTCACTGCCAGCCGGATTCCTGGCTTGATAATAATGAGCAATAGGGGGCGCTGCAGCGCGGTCAGTCACTTGTGTGGACCGCCCTGCATCTACGTAGCTTTCTGGGACTGGGTCCTTCTGCCTGCAAATGTCAGACGCATAGTCACCGCAGGCCACAAAAAACAGCCAGACAGGTGAGATTTGGGGCCTTGTGTTTGATACTGATTCCTGTTTCATTTGTTTGGTTTTATTTGACAAATCTAGCATTTGTCAGCAATATGGGCATAAGGTTTTTTTTTACTGCATTTATTAGATAGAGAGAAAATTATCTCTAACATTTGACTATTGGGGCTGAGATTATAGGCAATAAAAACACCAACAAATTTCAAGATGCTTTTGCACTGCTATTGACTGGTTTGGGAAGATAAGTAGTTCTGCTGGAAACAAAATCCTGTCCCGAAGCCAAAGACAAATATAGGTTCTCTTACTAACAATAATTTCAATTACGTGGCCATGGAGCACTTTTACTTGAGTTACATCGTCTAGCACTGCATCCAGGCCATGTATGCAAGTTGCAAGCAAGTGAGTGAAATATCACTGATATTGCAGATATGGCTCAGTACAGGATGAAAAGCACTGGAGAATGTACAAGCTGGGTCCAGGATGCTTAGTGCATTGGATGTATTCAGGAATGGGAAATGGTGGGGCCTAAACGTATTGGCCAGTCTGTTTTAGGCTTTTTGTCACAAACTTGATGAAGACCTACCTTGCAGCTTCTGATAAAAAGCTGGTGACAGGGAGTGTAAGGAAGAGGTGTGCCATGAAAGCCCCTTTTATCCTGGTACATTACAGACTGTAGGGTACACATGTGAGCAAACAGGTGCATGCATGGAGCAGGGCCTTACATGTGTATTTGCACTAAAGCATGACTTCTGAAGCTGTTGATTTTTTTTTTTTATATCAAAATAGGCAAATATTAGATCTTCAATCAAACACTGCCTACAAATAAAGCTGATTTACTAAGATAAAAACATAATTTTTTAATCAATAGATGTAATGAAATAGTAAATGTGAGAAGTTTCAGAATATAGTATTTCCCCCTTTAGCAGAAACACTTTCTTCATTTACATAACTACCCACTATTTTGACCACTTCTCCATGCAAAATTATTTCAGCTGCAAGCAAAGCAAACTCAAGTCAAAATTTTTCAATAACCATGCTATACAGCAGGTACGAGGTTCATGAACTGAATTCTGTGTTTGTTTGTGCCAAACCTGTCTACCGTTACTGTGGCCAAACAAATCTATCTTTGATTCTTGGTCCACAACACATTGTTCAGAAGGCCTTGTATTTGCTTTGTATTTTGCATACCTACAGTACAATGAAGGTAATTTTTGGTACAATAATTTTCTGATTGTAGTGAGAATTACTTACAGACCTCACAATAAAATGTTGGGGTTTCTTCCAGCATCATGTTTGGGCTCCTGAAGACTTCTTTTAGCATTGAAGGGTCAGCTCTTAGGGTAAATTTGGTGGGTCAGACAGTCCTAGACAAACTAGCAGTTTAAAATCTATTCCAATTGTAGATTTTTTTCCCTATAGTGGAAGTGTGCTTTTATATGAGTTGGTGATCTTTTAAAATCTCTTGACAGACACAAAGGTATCTACATCTTTTATAGTGATAACATTAAGGACCTCTACTAGCCTCAGCATGGTGATACAGCACAAAAGACACTTAGGATTGGGTGTCCAACAGATTTTACTGCAATATTCCCTGGGAAGGTTATAATCATTGTCATGAATTTAAAACACCAGATTCTAATTTGATGGATTTAAAGTGGTTTTAGATTATAAGAATGAATATACCACACCATATACCATGTATATTTTATGTGTCATTTGTCAAATACACAAATAAACTTTTCCTGTAGGCACTTTTTGAATGAAGATCTAATGTATGCCTATTTAAATATGTTTAAATAAATCAACATGGGGGGTGGGGGGGTTAGGGGATGTTAGGTGATTGTAATGCATTGGTATTATTTTAGGATGAAATGGGGGTGAAGGAAGTGTCAGACAGATGATGGGGTAAACTGATATTGTTCAGGAGATGGGGAAAAGTGGGAACAGGTGTTTTGTATACTGGTGTTATTGCAGGGTAATTGGGGGGTACAGGAGAAGGAGAGACGGGTGATGTGGAACACTCATATTGTAAGGTGATTTAGGGGTACAGGAGGGAGTGAGACAGGTGAAGGGGTGCACTCATATTGTTGTGAGGTGATATGGGGGTACAGGAGGGGGTGAGACAGGTAATCAGGTGCACTCCTGTTGTGAGGTAAAATAGGGGTATATGAGGGGGACAGGTGATGGAGTGGACTCTTATTTGGAGGTACAGGAGGGGAAGAGAGGTGATGGGGTGCACTTCTATTGTAAGGTGATATGGGGGTACATGAGAGGGTGAGACAGGTGATGGGCTGCACTAATATTGTTGTGAGGTAATATGGAGGTACATGAGGGGGTAGACAGATTATGGGGTGTACTACTATTGTTATATGGTAGTATGGGGTACAGAAGGGGCATAGACTTGTGATGGGGTGCACTCCTATTGTTGTGAAGTGATATGGGGGTACATGAGGGGGAGAGACAGGTGATGAGTGCACACATATTGTGAGGTGATATGGGGCTACAGGAGGACGTGAGATACGTGATGGGCTGCACTCCTATTGATTTGAGATAATATGGGGTTACAGGAGGGGATGAGACCGGTGATAGGGTGCACTTCTATTATTAGGTAATATGGGGGTACAGGAGGGGTTGAGACAGGTGACTATGACATTAGCATAAACGAATCACAGAAGACAACACACTGAATAACTGGTTAGAGAGCCTAAGCAGGGGATGAGCAGTGAGGGAGGGATGTGGGTGCAGAAGGTCAGGAGTGGATGACATGGCAATTTGCCAAACACAAGGTGGCCTCTTCTATACATATAATAAATGTTTTTTTTTCATTGATGCAAACTGACATAGCCAGCACCACTTAAGCTAGGTACACACTTCCAATAATTATCGTTAGAAAACGATTACGACTGATTAACGATTATGCACGATTATATTTGAACGATCGTATTGTGCACAATTCTGTTCATGCTGTAAGGATACGATCTTTCAAATGTAATCCTCCAATAATGTACACACGCTAGATACGATTGTTTGAATGATGCAAGAAGTGGCATGGAAAGGTCACTTAACGACCGTACACATGATAGAAAATGATCGTCGCTCAAAAAGATCGGACAGGACGTTCGTTCATTTCCAGCGACAATCCTTGTTCGTCATTATTTAATATAGATTAGGGAGTTTTGTTTGCTTGTCTCTTTCCTTTTTGCTACGAACATGAGTTTGGTTAGTGAACTCGGTGGCACTTTCCATGGCACTGTGATAGGATCCAGTGCTTGTCATTTAAGACTAATATATACCAAGATTCTATGAGCAAGTACTGTATGTTCTATGGTTATATTGATATATAGATTCTTATGTTCTGATTTAATTAACTTTTTTTTCCTTTTACAGCTATAATTTGACAGCATTGGGATTCTGATTTTGTTTCCTCCAAGTATCACCAAGAAAGTTTAGCGTTAAAAGCTATGGTTTCACAGAGCAGATTAGTATAGATATTTAGTAAAACAGATCTACATACATTCATTTAGATTAACAGCATTGCATAGCCCATTACTTCTTTTACTTCATGCCTATTTCATTACTTATTTACTGCAATACATTTTCTGCTTATTTGTTTCGAAAATTCCAGTATTTCATGTACACATGTAGTGTGAGAAATACATAGGCAGCCCTTTCTGACCTCCCTGTGAAAATTTCACTTATCTGGGGGGCTCATTGTTCAAGACTTCATGTAGCTAGAGAAGTCAGAAACCCTGTGTTTTATATATGTGTATATAGTTATTATAGTAGGCAATTGAATCAAAAAGCTTTTAGATTCTGGCTCAGCAGTGAGACGAAGTTGGTGGTAACACCCATTTTTGATTTCCTGGTTTAGGTTTCTTTATGGCATATTAAAACTGCTGCATTGTAGTAACACAGTAAAGAACATTCAGTGTAATTCATTCTGAATGACACCCTAATGCACTGTGAATGATATGCTTTCCAGTGCAACATGTGCAGTGTGCTGCCTGGTGGCACATGCTCCTTCATGATGTGTTAAGTAGCCCATTCATAGTTGACACTGTTGTGAAAGGGCCTTCAATGACATCCAAAATATAAAAAAAACACACACATCAATAAATTAAGTCAAGTAGGGGCTGTTGCCTAGCAATGGCAGCTTGAGTATGCAACCCCCTGCAGCTCTGTCACTGACCCTGCTGTTTTACAGTCCAGCAGTAAGATTAAGTACACCGTGTCCTTGAGTCCATGTCACAGTCGTCTGCTATGCCCAGTGATGTGATCTGTGGAGTTCCCTGTTTTTGCTGTAACAGTTATGTGAAAAGCATGGCTCAAAGGCCCATTTGATTTTGATAGCGCTCAAATCCACCTACTGCTAGATATGTCCAGGCACATTGAAGATGCGCCTGCTACTTGACTTAATTATGTACTGTCATGCTACATACAAATGGGGTAATCTTCATCACTCTATGGAAGCCTAAGAACAGTCTGCAGTGAGTGTAACGATCCCTACTTAGTGTGACAAACTAATGCTCCACTTCTTGGATAACAACTGAACCTTTTTTCCATTTCCTGGATAATACTGAATGCCATACAGTTTGCTACTACTTGCCTTCTCTCATTTACTGATGATGATTACTGTCATCAGATATGATATGGGTACTGTTACGGCGGGGAGATCTTTTGAACGTCTCCTGTCCGGGACTAAAATGTTACACTAAAACTAGTACTAATATTGTTTTTTGTTGTTTATAGTGGCTTAATATATATTTTGATGTGATTCTCTGATGTGGATTCTCCCAATCCTACTTCTGTATCAGGCTTGAACTTTAGAGGCGGGTGTGTTACCCTAGCCATTGCTAACTACCTCCCCCAAGTAGGTAGGTCCTATTGCTTGGTGGGAATTAAGGGAATTCCCTACATTAGATATTTATCATTACAAGTTTTATATTCTTCCTTTTCTGGTTCTTTTCTCTTGCTTAGTCCTTCCTCTCCCCTTTTTGGGGAATTCTGTTTTTGCTTCTCCACCACCTCCCCTTATTCTCTTATTCCTACCCTTATTTTATTGATATATTGATTTATTCTTCCCTCATGGCCCAGTTAAATATACTCAAGGGGTTAAATATTCATGAAAAGTGGACTGCTCTTCTGTGCGATTTATGCTAACAAAAGGTACATATTGCCTTTCCACAAGAAGCAAACTTTAGGAGAAGTAAGTTATCCAAACTCATGGACTGATACCTTACCTAGGCATGGGTATGTTGTACTCTCTAAACACAGCTGTCAATTTAAAGACCAATGGTCATACAAATTAGGATGCTAATGGTAGAATTCTTTTTCTGAAAGGTGTCATTGTTTTTTTTTTTTTTAGTTACGTATGCAACAGTTTATGCCTCTAATCATCCCCAACTTCAATGTTTGGAGACAGCACTTTGACACCTATCATTATTCCTAGAGGGAATTTGTGTCTTAGGAGGAGACTTCAATGTTTTCCTAGGCCCGCCTAATGACTTCCAGAAACCAATATGCCATTCCTCCATCACACAAGGTTAGAGACCTTCAAAGGATTCCACTCTCTTGTTCACAAGTATTTTATGAAGACTTTTTTTCTGATGAGGCATACAGATTTAACCTTTTTACCCAATCTGGCATTGGAAACATCACCCTTTCTGACCACGCACCCATTCACTTTACAGTTCAAGTATATGTATTTCCTAGAGGAGACAAATTATGACACTCTTATTAGAGCCTGCTTTAGGACCATGTCATAATAATAGATCTAACTGCACAATGAAAACTCTTATTTGAGCATAATTCTACTCCAGATGTACACCCAGCAGTCTGGGCAGCAACCTTTCATGCGGGAGATCCTGGTTAGCCATGGAGCGCCTTGCAAAAAAGAGCATTAGGTGTGTATATTATCCCTTTTGCAGGTATTCAGATTGTAGAGTCCTCCCACAATTCTTTTTTTTTTACCTTGACTCCAAACTTGTTAGTAGCTAGAGAAGCACTGCTAATTGTCTTGATGAGGCTAAAGCTCCATGGACAAAAGTCCAACATACATACTAGGGGGCATGAAAAGGTCCTTTTATTGGATAGGAATGAGCCTGCTCATATATAAGTGGGCTGATTCCTATCCAATACAAGGACCTTTTCATGCCCCCTAGTGGTCAGGTCCAGTAGGTATAGGAAATAGCCCACTCATATAAATCCAGGGTAATTTCCATCCAGTACAAGGAACAAATGGTACTCGACCTTAACACTAGGGGACATAAAAAGGACCTTGTACTTGATGGGAAAAAGCCTGATTATATAAAATGGGTTATTTCCTATCCAAATACTGGACATGACCACTAAGGAATAATGAGGTCCTTGTACTGGATGGGAATTACCGTAGATATATATGAGTGGGCTATTTCCTATCCCTACACCGGACCTTAAGACTAGGAGGCATGAAAGGGTCCTTGTACTGGATGGGAAATAGCCTGGCTTTAAATAAATGGAGTATTTTCTATCCAAATACTGGACATGAGCACTAAGAAATAATTAGGACCTTGTACTAGATGGAAATTAGCCTGTTCATATATGAGTAGACTATTTCCCATCCAATACAAGGACCTTTTCATGCTCCCCTAGTTGTCAGGTCCTGTATAGGGATAGGAAATGGCCCACTCATATATGAGCAGGATATTTCCCATCCAGTAAAAGGACCTTTTCATGCTCCCCTAGATGTCAGGTCCTGTATCGGGATAGGAAATGGCCCACTCATATATGAGCAGGCTAATTCCCATCCAGTACAAGGACCTCATTATTCCTTAGTGGGCAGGTCCAATATTTTGATAGGAAATAGCCCACTAATTTATATGGAGGGTAATTCCCATTAAGTACAAGGACCTTTTCATGCCCCCTAGTGTTGTGGTATGGTATAGGGATAGGAAATAGCTCACTCATATATGACCAAGCTAATTCACTTTCAGTACAAGCACAAGTACTGAATGGGAATTTCCCATGATATATGTGAGTGGGCTATTTCTATACTGTACCTAACGCTAGTGAACATCATAAGTTCCTTGTACTGAATGGTATTTACCCTTGATATAGATGGGTGGGCTACTTCCTATCCAAATACGGGACCACTTAGGAATAATGAGGTCCTTGTACTGGATGGAAACTAGCCTTCTCATTAATTAGCCAGCAATTTTATATCCTTATACCAGACAATTTGCTTCAACAGAGGAAAAAAATCCTTCTTGATTCCATGAGGCAATCGGATGTTCCCTGGATAAACAGTCACTGTTATCTTTACTTTAAATCCTTAATACCCAGTTATATTCTGTGCTTCTAGAAAAACATCCAGCTTTTTCTTAAAGCAATCTATAGGGAGAGGACCCTGCCCCGAAGAGCTTACAATCTAGTAGGTGGGGGAATTTACACACAATAGGATGGGAGATATGTAGTAGTGGGAAGTAGTGATGGTTTTAAAAGACAGAAGAAGATGGGTAGGCAAGTTTGAAAAAATGGGTCTTGAGTGCTCTTTTAAATGTTTTATCAACTGCTATTCTGCTGTCTACCTGTTTACCTACTTCCTCATAAAAAAAGAGTACATTTGTTTGACAACTTCGGTTTATCTTGAAGCCATGCTGACTATCACTTATAATATTACTTTCTAGTAGAAACTCTACTATGTGGTTCTTTATCAAACTTTCTAGGACCTTTCCAACTATTGACATTAAACTAACCGGTCTGTAGTTACCTGGTAATGACTTTGCTCCCTTTTTGAAGATAGGAACCACATTGACTTTACGCCAGTCCATCGGTACCATGCCAGTGACTAAAGAGTCTTTAAAAATTAGAAATATTTGGCTTTGAAATACCAGAGCTCAGTTCTTTGAGGACATATGAATGTAATCCATTAGGTCCTGGTGCTTTGTCAGCCTTATTTGTTCCCAACTGTCAATCATATCAATTTTGAGCCATTGTGATTTAAGGCAGTGAAATTGCTGTTATGAATTTGGACTTGGGCTCTGCCATTTTCCATTGTGTACACAGAGCTAAAAAAATTGTTTAGTAAATCAGCCTTTTCTTTATCCCCAGTTACCAACCCAGAGACATCCTTTGGGGCCTACATGCTCAGATCTTTTTGCTATTAAAATATATTTAACAAATTTACTTTACTTTGCATCTGTCCTTCATTTTGAAGTTTTGCACATTTTATCCCCTTTTTACATCTTTCGTTATATTCTTTATAGTTTTCAAACGATGAAGGTGATCCTTCATTTTTATATTTTTCGAATGGCCTTTTCTTGTTCCTTATGGCCTTTTTTAAACATCAGCTGTGAGCCACGTAGGTTTTAATTTTAGCCTCTTAAACCTATTACTTATTAATTGTGTATTGTGCATCCTCACATTAACTCCACCCATAATGCCCCAACCTCATTTGACCTCACTTTCAGATCACTTCTCACATACAGACAGACACCACCACCCTTTCGTTTGACACTGTCTTTATGAAAGACAGTATAACCAGGAATATTGACAGCCCAGTCATGTGAAGAACATGCCAACTAAGTTATAATGCTCTTTACCCATCGTTTTGTTTTTCATTACAACTAGTACTGCACAGTGCAATGTTTGTTAGTAACATAGGAAGCTGCATACATTTATCCAAAACCCACCCCCAACTATACCCAATCCACCCTCCACTAGTGGCTGACCCCTGATTTACCTTTCTGCCACCTTATTTACCTGTCCCACCCCTGTCTGTCCTAGTTTAATTTCCATTAAATACCATTCCCCTAAATCTTTCCCCTAGCACAGCAGAACCCCTTTCATTTAGGTGCAAACCATCTCTAGCATACAGGTTGTACCCCAATGAAAAGTCAGCCCAGTGCTTCATGAACCCAAACCTTTCCTTTTTGCACCAAGCCATGTGAGAACATTTTGGTGGTCCGCGGCTCTGGCCAGTGCCCCCCTGAGCGGGGCGAGACAAGGACTTTGCTGGGGGGACGCACCGGCCAGAGCAGCGGAACACTTCCCTGTACAAGTCCCAGGCTCAGGGAGGTGGGCAGCCTGTGTCCCTGGACATAACCCGCCCACTTCTTATCGCAGGCTTGGATCTGCAATGGGAGACCGTGCGGGGTTATGTCACAATGACGTCACTATGGGGGAGGTGTCTCTCCATTTGATTGACACCCGGCTCCCCGCGCATGCGCGGTCAGGAGCCTGTGATTTAAGTGGTCCATGGAATCAAAAAGGTTGGCGACCACTACTATAGGGCATATTTATTATAGGGGGATACTTTAATTTTGTGCAGAAGCCACATGACTTCCCCTATAAAAAAAAAAAAAGTGAATGGCAAAAGGAAGTTGGCTAAAGGGAGTTCTTTTTGGCTTTCTTTCCAGCTGTTATGTTCCAGCTGTTCCTGTCTCCTGTTACTGATACTCTGGTATACCAACTCCAGCTTCACTTGATTACTCCTGTTTGCTGCCTGCCTCCACTTCTGGCTTTTCTGACCACAAATCTGCCTCACGTTTCTGTACTATGCTTTGTTCCTGCTTGACAGCAGTTACCAGTCTCTGCATGCACGGGGACCACAGCCTGGCAACAGCCTGCAGTTGTTGCCAGGCTGCGGTAATGGTGATGGGGTAATGAATCAGCCCCAAAAGAAAAGAAGTGATTCGGTCATAAATGGAAGTCTCACCTATACTAACTTTAAATCCATGGAACAGAAACTATATCAAAAGGCTTCATATCATCTCTAGAGGCCTCGGAGAAAACCAAACCAGGTGGTGTGAGCCCTGAGAATGGCCAAGGCACCAAGTCCAAGCAGTAACCAGGTCTTCTCCAGAGCCTCTAGTGGTGAGTATGTTGCGCTGCTGGTTACTGCCAGCTTGCGGTCCTTGTGCACACCAGGGTAGGCAGGAAGATACACAGTACCAAATCACAAAGCTGAAGGATAATCGAGGAAGGCCGGGGTTGAGGCAGGCAGCAAGCAGGGGAGGTCAGGTCACATGCCAGGGGTCAATTACTAGGGATCCAGGTGACAGACACCAGTGACACAGGAGCCACTGCTGACACAGGGAACACAGGAGACACTGGAAGCAACAGGAGGCACATGTGACACAGGAACAACCACAGACAGACAGAAACACTGGAACAGCACAAGGAAGTAGGCTGGTATACAACAGACTGGGCAATAAGAAGTTAAAGCAGGAACAGGACAGAGGAACACTGAATTAGCTAACAGGTGTGCAGGAACTAGCTCAACAGAACTAGGGGCTGGGCACCAGTGGAGACTCGTTGCACGAACGCTGAGTGCTGTGTCCGAGCTAGCTAAATAGCCAGGGATGGTTAGGAGGCTATTTTTATGATTGGCTAGCCAGTTGGACAAAGCTTAAAAATCTTGGGAATGAAGGCACGTTCAGAGTCAGAACTGCCTGCAAGCGCAGAGGATAGATGCCTGTGCTTTAGAGAGGAAGAGGTAAGTGTGACAAAACCCTTAGATAATTGACCTTTCCCAAGGATTTTCAAGGTACCTAGATCAATTTTGGCATAAATTCATGTAAAAAAAATCACAATTTCTTTGGAAAAAAACCAATAAATATCTCAAAACAAAATACATTGTATAGCCACTTTATTCGTCTTCACTGTTGTCTGTTTTTTTCTCCTTTTTTTGTAGCATTTCGCCAACAAGCTTCATAGGAAGAACTTTTCACAGGAATTTAATTTCAATTCTAAAGCAATAACTCAAAAAAATAAAACAATTTTGTATTTCATTTTTATGATAGGTAAGATTTCCCATACTATGACTCTACATACTGTCTTTACCTAAATCACTAAAACTGTCATTGGCTTAAATCACAATCCCACATCCATAAGTAATTCCTTTGGTGCGACTAAAACTTGGTACTAATAGGGATCCTGTCCACTTTTATGGATACTTGATATAGTAGAACTTGTACATCGCTGCATAATATGTTTGCGCTATATAAATCCCGTTTTTTAATATTAACATCCAATTATTAATGCCAGTGCAGCATAATATGTTGGTGCAATATAAATCCTGTTTATTAATAATAATAATAATAAAAATATTAATAATAATGCCGCATACATATTTGCTTCATTCATCCTATATTTGTGCCACTAAAAGACCCTTATAATACACCACCCTTACCTAAGTTAATTGCATTCAATTATTACTACTCTATCATAAGTGCACCTAATACAAATATCCTTACACATTCCTTATTTAAACTGCCTCTACAGCTTGTTTCCACATAAAATACCATGTTCCAATATCATTTGTATTTAACATCTACCACCATTTATATGAAATTGTTTCCACAACCTACGTATTATAGTATCCTACAAAACTAAAAAAAAAAAATTGTCACTTATTGCTTGTCTTGAATAATTTCCACCACTATTACTATTTTAGTCATACCATCTAATGATCCTTGATACAACAATATTTACATAATGTATATTATGTATACAGTGTATATGGGGAATTTGCATGGAAACAGTCATCAAGGTGTATTGAACTCACTGTGTGGTACACATTTGTTATATATTTTTAGGTACAAGCTGTGTATGCATCATTGAGCATTTGAGGACATTAAGGGTAAAGATCTCTTTGTGACATTAATTATTAAGTATCACTTAAGTGTCTCACAATGGTGGTGTGGATGTAGTATGGGATATTTCTCGTCGGAATTTGTTTTAGTTGCACTATATCAACTATCCATAAACGTTGACAGGGTCCCTATTGGGACCGGGTTTTAGTAGCACCACGAACCAAGTACTTATCAATGTGGACTTGTGGTTTAAGCCAATGATTTTATTATTTTTACACAGTATTTATATAGCGCCCACATATTACGCAGTGCTTTACAAATTCTATAAGCATGTCACTAGCAGCCCCTCAAAGGAGCTCACAATCTAATGTCCTTACCATAGTCATATATCTTTAAGACAGTCTAAGGTCAATTTTTGGGAGGAAGCCAAATAACCTAACTGCATGTTTTTGGAATGGATTTGAAATTAAAAGTTACATGCAATATTGTAAAAAAAACTATTAAATGGCTGTACATTGCATTTAATTTTTAGATATTTATTGCTTCTTTCAAAGAAATTGTGATATTTGTTTGCATGAATTTATGTCAATATGTATCTAGGTTCCTTGAAAATCCAATTAAGGTCAATGATCTAAGGTTTTGATGAATATCATCTTTTCTTACTTTTTTCTGATTTACAGCCAAAACCATGGCACAAAATATATCTTGGAACTAAAGTATCCTAATTCTCTGTTGTATGTCCATCTGTGAGAATGTGATTTAGCTATGTCTTTTTCCACTGAAGAGTAAGAAAAAAGCTTTAACTTTGACCCATAAGTTGTCTACAAATTATAGGTCTTAAGAAAAAACCTATAAAATATTTAAAAGTTGGTATAGATGCCCTGTCAATTTACAGATATTTTTCCCGGATTCCTCAGAATTCTGTTGGCGAGGTACATTACATATTTGGTGGGAAAGCCCAGTAATTCAAGTTTTCTGGAGAAGACATTTATTTAAGCTTTTTCAAATGTTTCAATACCTAATTCATCAGAGGTGACTTTACTCTCTATATTTCAGGGGTTGGTATCCCAAGCTAAGAGGGGTATCCTTCGGCATTTTTAATGACCCCCCTTCTCCTTGTGAATTGTTCCAGGAACTTGACCATATTCAATATATGCAGCAGTTGATGAGGACGACCGACTGGAGCAGTACCTGAATATTTATTTGGTCTTCTTGGACTAACTGTAAAGATTCAGCCAGGAACCTTTTGGACTGATTGTTTAGAGAATATTTTTCTACCTAAGAGTAGGGCTCAGATATGGTGTACTTTTATTTATTTTGTTTTTTTATCTTATTTTTTTTAATGTATTTATGTATTAATGTCAACTGTTGAGAGTACAAAGCAGTACTCTTTAAACAACAATAAAACAATTTAAATGTACAAAAGAGCATA